>NC_138769.1:406146474-406746474 GCF_965119305.1 Pelophylax lessonae
TTGACTATGAGCGTGTGATATGGTAGTATTGAGTAAACCCAAAGAGTCTTTTATTTGGGTAAGGTAATCCAAGGCTACTGGGTTACTCGATGGCAGGATGCGTGGTGGAAGAAGAGTGGGATGAAACCCATAGTTCAAGTAGAACGGACTTTGCTTCGTAGTACTGTGGGTTGCGTTGTTGTAAGCAAATTCCGCTAGAGGAAGGAGATCCACCCAATCATCCTGCAGGTATGATGTGTAGCAGCGTAGATATTGCTCAATGCACTGGTTGACTCTTTCAGTCTGTCCGTTGGTCTGAGGATGGTAGGGAGACGTGAGCTTTCGCTCAATGTGTAAAATTTGACAAAGTGCTTGCCAAAATTTAGAGATAAATTGTGAACCACGGTCGGACAAAAGAGTCTTTGGAATTCCATGCAACTTGAACACATGTTTCATCAGTAGTTCCGCTGTTTGTTTGGATGAAGGTAGTCTACGGATAGCGATGAAATGTGCCATCTTTGTCAAGTGGTCCACTGACACTAGGATGGTATTAAATCCTTTGGAAGGTGGTAGTTCTACTATGAAATCTAAGGACACAACTTCCCATGGAACCTGGGGTATTGGTAGACTACAAAGTAGTCCAGATGGTTTTGTAGTGTCAATTTTGGACCTTGCACAGATGTCACATGAAGAAACAAATGTTTGTACAGACGTCTTCATATCAGGCCACCAAAACTGCCTGGTGAGCAAATTAAAGGTTTTTGTCATACCCATATGTCCTGCCATGGGTACATCATGCGATAACTCCAAGATCTTGGTGCGCATAGTAGGGGGTATGTAAAGTTTGTCATTGTAATAGAGGAAGCCTTCTGCATCAGTACTTAGTTGTGGTGGAGGTGAATCCATTCCTATACTGTGCAAAATCTCTTCCTTCAAGGATCGGACAACACCAATAATGCGTTCATAGGGTATTATGGGGATGGAAGGGATTTCGGCGCAGTTATCTTCGGTTAGTCGTGATAGTGCATCCGCTTTTTTATTTTTGTCTGCAGGCATATAGGTCACTAAGAAATTAAATCTTAAAAAGAATAATGACCATCGTACCTGCCGGTGGGAAAGAGTCTTGTTAGTCTGGAGGTATTGAAGGTTTTTATGATCTGTATATATGAGTATTGGTAACTGGGTACCTTCGAGCAGATGTCGCCAATTCTCCAGTGCCAATTTTATGGCAAGCAACTCCTTTTCACCCACTGGGTAATTCACCTCTGGGCTGCTTAGTGATTTTGAAAAGAAAGCAACTGGGTGGAGTGATGAAGTGTTTGTTGGTCGTTGGGAGAGAACTGCTCCTACTGCCATATTTGACGCATCTACCTCTAGAATATATTGGAGGGATGGGTCTGGATGGCGTAGTATGGGAGCAGAAGTGAAGCTTGATTTTAACAAGCAGAAAGCTTGATTTGCTTCTTCTGACCATTTGAATGGTTTTTTTATACTTGTCAGTTGTGTGAGAGGTCTCACAATGGCGGAAAAGTTCTTGATGAACTTCCTATAGAAGTTCGAGAATCCTAGGAATCGCTGTAGGGCCTTACGAGTTGTTGGTATAGGCCAGTCTAGAATACAGGATATCTTACTCATATCCATCTTAATTCCAGTTTTGGATATGAAGTATAGTGATGTCGCGAACCTAAAATTCGCCGTTCGCGAACGGCGAACGCGAACATCGGCAAATGTTCGCGAACCGGGCGAACCGCCATAGACTTCAATAGGCAGGCGAATTTTAAAACACACAGGGACTCTTTCTGGCCACAATAGTGATGGAAAAGTTGTTTCAAGGGGACTAACACCTGGACTGTGGCATGCCGGAGAGGGATCACGCAAAAAAAAGTTCTTAAAAATTATAATTTTTTGATAGAGAGCCAATTATTGGAAAAATTAAAAAAAAATAAAAATAAAAAATTTATTTGGATTTAGCATCTGGGGGGTCTAAAAAGTGTACCTGTGAAGTTTCAGCTCTGTAGCATGTCCAGAACCCCTAAAAAACAGCATTTGTCTTATATTTTCAGGAATATGGCTTCTCTGCGGCTGGCTTTTTCTCTTGCAGGCATTTATCGGGCATTTTTTTAGGCAGGCATGTCATTTTTTGTATTTAGTGTCTGGGGGGTCTAAAAAGTGTACCTGTCAAGTTTCAGCTCTGTAGCATGTCCAGAACCCCTAAAAAACAGCATTTTTCTTATATTTTCAGGAATATGGCTTCTCTGCGGCAGGCTTTTTCTCTTGCAGGCATTTAGCGGGCATTTTTTTAGGCAGGCATGTAATTTTTTGTATTTAGTGTCTGGGGGGTCTAAAAAGTGTACCTGTCAAGTTTCAGCTCTGTAGCATGTCCAGAACCCCTAAAAAACAGCATTTTTATTATATTTTCAGTAATACGGCTTCTCTGCGGCTGGCTTTTTCTCTTGCAGGCATTTATCGGGCATTTTTTTAGGCAGGCATGTCATTTTTTGTATTTAGTGTCTGGGGGGTCTAAAAAGTGTACCTGTCAAGTTTCAGCTCTGTAGCATGTCCAGAACCCCTAAAAAACAGCATTTTTCTTATATTTTCAGGAATACGGCTTCTCTGCGGCTGGCTTTTTCTCTTGCAGGCATTTAGCGGGCATTTTTTTAGGCAGGCATGTCATTTTTTTGTATTTAGTGTCTGGTGGGTCTAAAAAGTGTACCTGTCAAGTTTCAGCTCTGTAGCATGTCCAGAACCCCTAAAAAACAGCATTTTTATTATATTTTCAGTAATACGGCTTCTCTGCGGCTGGCTTTTTCTCTTGCAGGCATTTATCGGGCATTTTTTTAGGCAGGCATGTCATTTTTTGTATTTAGTGTCTGGGGGGTCTAAAAAGTGTACCTGTCAAGTTTCAGCTCTGTAGCATGTCCAGAACCCCTAAAAAACAGCATTTTTCTTATATTTTCAGGAATACGGCTTCTCTGCGGCTGGCTTTTTCTCTTGCAGGCATTTAGCGGGCATTTTTTTAGGCAGGCATGTCATTTTTTGTATTTAGTGTCTGGGGGGTCTAAAAAGTGTACCTGTCAAGTTTCAGCTCTGTAGCATGTCCAGAACCCCTAAAAAACAGCATTTTTCTTATATTTTCAGGAATATGGCTTCTCTGCGGCTGGCTTTTTCTCTTGCAGGCATTTAGCGGGCATTTTTTTAGGCAGGCATGTCATTTTTTGTATTTAGTGTCTGGGGGGTCTAAAAAGTGTACCTGTCAAGTTTAAGCTCTGTAGCATGTCCAGAACCCCTAAAAAACAGCATTTTTCTTATATTTTCAGGAATACGGCTTCTCTGCGGCTGGCTTTTTCTCTTGCAGGCATTTAGCGGGCATTTTTTTAGGCAGGCATGTCATTTTTTGTATTTAGTGTCTGGGGGGTCTAAAAAGTGTACCTGTCAAGTTTCAGCTCTGTAGCATGTCCAGAACCCCTAAAAAACAGCATTTTTCTTATATTTTCAGGAATACGGCTTCTCTGCGGCTGGCTTTTTTTCCTGCAGGCATTTAGCGGGCATTTTTTTAGGCAGGCATGTCATTTTTTGTATTTAGTGTCTGGGGGGTCTAAAAAGTGTACCTGTCAAGTTTCAGCTCTGTAGCATGTCCAGAACCCCTAAAAAACAGCATTTTTCTTATATTTTCAGGAATACGGCTTCTCTGCGGCTGGCTTTTTCTCTTGCAGGCATATATATCAGTGGTGGGTGGGCAGTGGCACAGTACACTCTCTGTGGACCTGACAGCAGTCACTGGCACCCAGGCAACTGCAATTTAAAAAATATATATATATTTTTTTACTTTGCAAGCTGCTGTGCCACTTTATATATCAGTGGTGGGTGGGCAGTGGCACAGTACACTCTCTGTGGACCTGACAGCAGTCACTGGCACCCAGGCAACTGCAATTTAAAAAAAAATATATTTTTTTTTACTTTGCAAGCTGCTGTGCCACCTTATATATCAGTGGTGGGTGGGCAGTGGCACAGTACACTCTCTGTGGACCTGACAGCAGTCACTGGCACCCAGGCAACTGCAATTTTAAAAAATATATATTTTATTTTACTTTGCAAGCTGCTGTGCCACCTTATATATCAGTGGTGGGTGGGCAGTGGCACAGTACACTCTCTGTGGACCTGACAGCAGTCACTGGCACCCAGGCAACTGCAATTTTAAAAAAATATATTTTATTTTACTTTGCAAGCTGCTGTGCCACCTTATATATCAGTGGTGGGTGGGCAGTGGCACAGTACACTCTCTGTGGACCTGACAGCAGTCACTGGCACCCAGGCAACTGCAATTAAAAAATATATATATTTTTTTTTACTTTGCAAGCTGCTGTGCCACCTTATATATCAGTGGTGGGTGGGCACACAGTGGCACTGCAGTGGGCACAGTACACTCTGTGGACCTGACAGTAACTGGCAGCCCAGGCAACTGCAATAATAAAAAATATTTTTTTTTTCAATTTATTGCAACAAGATGCTGTGCCACCGTATATATATCAGTGGTGGGCAGTGCACTGCAGTGGGTACAGTGCACTCTGTGGACCTGACACAGCACTCACTGCAATTATGACAGAGGAAAAAAAAAATATTTTTTAAAATGCAAGGTACTGTGCCTGTGCCACCCGAAATGAGTGTGGTGTGCACACAGTACAGTCTGTGGTAGGTCTGTGGCCTCTCACACACAGCGGGCAGGCAACTGCAGTGTACAATAGATATATATAGATATATATATAAAGAAAAAACTCTATTACCTTACCAGCCCTTAAAAGGGCTTTTGGGGACACTATATATATATATATATATATATATATATATATGTATATATATATAAATAAAAAAAATCCTCAATTACCAGCCCTTAAAAGGGCTTTTGGGGACGCTAGGTATATATATATATATATATATATATATATATATATATAAAAAAAAAACCACAAATACCAGCCCTTAGAAGGGCTTTTTGGGGTGCTGATATTACAGCAGTAGTGGACCAAGAACACTGCAAGACCAGGAACACTGACTAACTGTCCCTAGCTTAACAGCAGCAGCAGCAGCAGCAGCAGCAGCAGCAGCAGCTCTCTCCCTACTCTCACTAAACACACTGCTTCAGAATGATCTAAGATGGATGCTGCCCTTGCTTATTTATAGGAGGTGGGAGGGTGTGGGAGGGAGGTATGCTGATTGGCTGGAAATGTGTCTGCTGACTGTAAAGTTCAGGGTCAAAGTTTGCCTCAATGATGTCTTATGGGGGGCGGACCGAACATCGCATATGTTCGCCGGCAGCGGCGAACGCGAACATGCTATGTTCGCCGGGAACTGTTCGCCGGCGAACAGTTCTATACATCTCTAATGAAGTATCCTAGAAATAATATTTCTTCTTTATGAAATAGGCATTTTTTTAATTTCACGTATAGACTGTGTGAGAGCAGTCTGGACAACACAAGTCTTACATGTTTTATGTGTTCAGGCATAGATCGAGAATAGATAAGTATATCGTCTAGGTATACTACAACACAGACATCAAGTAAGTCTCTAAAGATGTCGTTTATGAATCTTTGGAAAGCTGTGGGAGCATTACATAGCCCGAATGGCATCACAAGGTATTCGAATAGTCCGTATCTGGTTCTGAATCCTGTTTTCCATTCATCCCCGTCACGGATTCGGATTAGGTTGTATGCCCCTTTCAGGTCTAATTTGGTGAAATAAGTAGCCCCACGCACTTGTTCAATAAGTTCAGGGATAAGCGGCAAAGGATAGCGATCCTTTATCGTAATTGTGTTTAATTGCCTATAATCGATGATAGGCCTGAGACTGGAATCCTTATTGCGGACAAAGAAAAGTCCTGCAGCAGTGGAAGAAGTAGAGGGTCTAATGAACCCTTTTGTCAAATTCTCATCCAAGTATTCCTTGAGGTGAGAAAGTTCATCCTGTGAAAGGGGATAAACATGACCGAAAGGCAATTTGCTGTTAGGGAGTAGATCGATAGTGCAATCGTAATCCCTATGGGGAGGCAACACTTGAGCATTTTTCTCAAGGAACACTTCGGACAGATCCTGATAGCATAGTGGTGCAATTTCATCTGACACCACAGACAGAATCTTCCCATAAGATGGGAGGTTACACGTATTCTCACAATAGTGAGAAGGGAAAACCAAAGTCCGTTTTTTCCAATCTATGATTGGTTGGTGTGTGTGTAACCAGGGAAGTCCCAAAATAATAGGAAAATGGGGTGAGGATAGTATATCAAAAGTGATGGTCTCCACATGTGACTCGTTGGTAGTAGCAAGGAGTGCCTGTGTCTGGTTGGTGATTGGACCAGAAGACAGTGGAATACCATTAATGAAACTAACAGAAACAGGCTTAGATTTTGAAATAATAGGTATTTTATTTAAGGTAACAAAACGTGTATCAATATAGTTTCCACAAGATCCAGTGTCGACCATAGCCTTGGTGGTGATCCTAGTTTGGTCCCACTGTAATATTAAATGAACAAAAAGATAGGGGTTAGAAAAGGAAGTCGTTAATCCTCCCAGCAAGACATGTGAACACTCACCCTCTTTTTTGCGAACAAGGGGACAGGTGCTTATCAAATGATCCGGGGATGCGCAATACATGCAGAGATTTCTGGATGTTCTTCTAGCTCGTTCAGTAGTCGTTAAAGGTGGGCGTATGGTTCCTACATCCATGGGAGTAGGGTCAACGGCCGAAATCCGAGAAGGACTAGACAATGGCATTCCCATCTTTTCAGCCCTTCTTTCTCGCAGTCATCTGTCGATGTTGATACTAAGTTGTATCAAGGCCTCCAAGGTGCCAGGTAAATCCGCTCGGGCGAGCTCGTCTTTAACAGCTTCCAATAACCCGAGTCTGAATTGAGTTCGCAAAGATGTGTCATTCCACCCTGAATCAAGGGTCCATCTTTTGAACTCAGATACAAAGTCTTCTACAGGTCTCCTTCCTTGTTTCAAGGCCCTCAACTGCATATCAGCAGTACTCTGCCTATTGGGGTCATCGTATAAGCTGGTGAGTTCCGCTAAGAATAAAGAATAGGTGTTGAGAATCTGATCATTATTCTCAAAGAGAGAGTCTGCCCAGGCCCGTGGATCACCCGTCAAGTATGAAATAACGGTACAGACTTTTATTTGATCAGTGGGGTATGTACGAGGCTTTAACAAAAAAAGCAATTGACATGCGTTTTTAAATTCCCGAAATTTTTTCCGGTCGCCTGTAAACACTAGAGGGGGGTTTATTTTAGGTTCAGGAGGCTGAACAGCAGTAAGCCGTGAGAGCTGGGTTACCTGCTGTGTTAAAGTCTGATTCTTTTCTTGTACGTCAGTCAGAGCAAGTATTAACGCTTTTACTTGTTGTGTTAATTGTGTCACTTGAGTGGGTAATTCTGCTGAATCCATTTTTAAGGTTCGTTCAATCTGTAACGCTCCTGCGTTTTTGTTATAGGCTGTATTTGCAGCTGCAAAATCTCCACTCAGTAGTCATGTAGAGATGTGTTGAATACCAGATCCAACTCTCCAGGACTCATCACCGTGGGCCTGTCAGCTTCAACATACAGATATATACACACTCAATGAGATGTTCCTGGAGTGATAGGATGTATATGATAGTATGAAGGTGATGTGCTGAAGGGACAGGTGTGAACAGTGACAAGGATGGTAAGCACTTGATAGGTTTGTACAGGAGAGTTTAAGATGGTATTTAGGAATGCAGATAGGTTAGTATCGAGTATGCTAACAGGTGGTGAGGACAGCAGATGACAAATACAGGATAGACTAACCCAGTGCAAGGATAGATAGTAGTAGACAGGAGAGCTAGCAATCTATGCAGCAGTGCAGATGATAGATGGTAGTAGACAGGAGAGCTAGAAATCTATGCAGCAGTGCAGATGATAGATGGTAGTAGTCTCAAGAGTAGCAATCTATGTAACAGTGCAGATGATAGGATAGTATGGATAGGTAGTAACAGTCCTTAATGCAATAGTAGTAGTGTAAGTTATGGAGGTTTCCCCTGCGGGGTACTTATCATTATAGTATAGTAGTAGAAGGGTCCGGTGATGAGGAAGTGATCCAGTAGCGAGATACAGGGATCAGTAGCGAGGTTCGGGTCTGAGGAAGTGATCCTGGTAGCGAGATACAGGGATCTGTAGCGAGGTTCCACAGCGAGACACACTTGTAAGCATAGATGCAAGGCAGGCTGAACGAACATGTGAGTGAGAATGCCGGCGGTTGAAATAGCCACTCTGCGGCACTCAGTGATGACAGCATCAGTCTTAAAGGTGTATGTGCACCTACCAGAAGAGAATGGTGGGACGCATACACGAAATGGAAAGTGGAATAAGGGTACCAGAGGTACCAGATCATTACACCACTTCCCCTTCCTGTCCTTGCCGGATCTTGTTGCCTTTGGTGCCTTGAGAAAGCTTTTGGTGTATCTTTCCCTGCCTGTGTATCTGACCTTCTGCTGTTGCCCCTGACTACGAACCTTGCCGCCTGCCTTGACCTTTTGCTCCGTCTGACCTTGCCTTTGCCTTGTCCTTCTGTACCGCGCCTGAATCAGCTGTCTTTGAGGTTGAGCCGTTACCGGAGGATACAACCTGGTTGCTACCGCCGCAGCAAGTCCATCCCGCCTTGCGGCGGGCTCTGGTGAAAACCGGTAGTAACTTAGAACCGGTCCCCTGGTACGGTCCACGCCAATCCCTCACTGACACAGAGGATCCACCTCCAGTGCAGTCACCTGCCGCCAGTCCGGACCCTGACAGTAGATCCGGCCATGGATCCCGCTGATGTGCCCCTGCCTAGTCTCGCTGACATCTCTACCGTGGTTGCCCAGCAGTCCCAGCAGATTGCTCAGCAAGGTCAACAGTTGGCACAGCTGACCGCCATGCTGCAACAGCTTCTTCCCGCACGGCAGCAGCCGCCTGCTTCTGCTTCCGCTCCACCTCCGCAGCCGGTGGCCGCCACCTCTGCTAGAATCCGTTTGTCTCTCCCGGACAAGTTTGATGGGGATTCTAAGATGTGCCGGGGATTCTTGTCCCAATGGTCCCTGCACCTGGAGATGTTGGCCGACCAGTTTCCTACGGAAAGATCTAAGGTGGCCTTCATGGTCAGCTTATTGTCTGGGAAGGCCTTGGCCTGGGCCACGCCACTCTGGGACCGCAACGATCCTGCCACTGCCTCCGTCCAGTCCTTCGTTTCTGAAGTCCGCAGTGTCTTCGAGGAACCTGTCCGTGCCTCGTCAGCAGAAATGGCCTTGCTAAACCTCGTCCAAGGAGACGCTACAGTAGGCGAATATGCCATACAATTTCGCACACTGGCCTCCGAACTGACTTGGAACAACGACGCCCTCTGCGCAACTTTTAAAAAAGGTTTATCCAGCCATATCAAGGATTCTCTGGCCGCACGAGAGATACCTGACTCCCTGACGGAACTCATCCAGCTGGCTACTCGCATAGACATGCGTTTCATTGAAAGACGTCAGGAACTTCGCCAAGAAAAGAATCTGGTTTGCAACAGGCGATTTCCACGCCTGGCACCTCTCTTCCAGCAACGTTTGCAGCCGGTTACTGTGCCTTCCACCGAGGATTCCATGCAAGTGGATCGGGCTCGCCTGACCCAGCAAGAAAGGTCTCGCCGGAGGAATGAGAATTTATGTTTATACTGTGGGAGTTCCGAACACTTCTTAAAGGACTGTCCAGTTCTTCCACAGCGTCAGGGAAACGCTCGCACCTAGTGAACGTGGGAGAGGCGTCGCTGGGTGTAAAGTCTTCCTATCCATGCTTGATTGTTCCAGTACGGATTTCTTCTGCCGCTAAAGTCTCCTTCCCTGCAGAGGCCTTCTTGGACTCTGGTTCTGCAGGAAACTTCATTAAAGCCTCCTTCATAAACCGCTTTAGCATTCCTGTGATCCGTCTCGTCAAGCCTTTCTTCATTACTACAGTTAACGGTGAGAATCTAAACTGTACCGTGCGTTATCGCACAGAACCTGTGCTCATGACCATAGGAGTCCTCCACCAAGAGACCATTGAATTTTTTGTTCTACCGAACTGCACCTCTGACGTCCTTCTTGGCCTGCCCTGGCTCCAGCGCCACTCTCCTACCCTCGACTGGACCTCTGGGGACATTAAATCATGGGGCCTACCTGCCACACTCGTTGCCTCAAGTCGGTACCTACTAGACAAGTCTCCGTCTCCTCACCATCGCTCGGCCTTCCTAAGGCTTATCAGGACTTCACTGACGTCTTTTGCAAGAAACAGGCGGAGGTCTTACCACCACATAGACCCTATGATTGTCCCATTGATTTGCTTCCTGGTACCACGCCACCCCGTGGCAGGATTTACCCTCTTTCCGTCCCTGAAACCAAGGCCATGTCAGAATACGTTCAGGAGAACCTCAAGAAAGGTTTTATCAGGAAATCCTCTTCTCCTGCCAGAGCAGGATTTTTCTTTGTTGCCAAAAAGGATGGGTCACTACGCCCATGTATTGACTACCGCGGTCTTAACAAAATCATGGTAAAAAATCGCTACCGTTTGCCTCTCATCTCGGAGCTCTTTGACCGTTTGCGCGGAGCAAGGGTCTTCACTAAGCTTGACCTCAGGGGCGCTTATAATCTCATCAGAATCCGTGATGGAGATGAGTGGAAAACCGCTTTTAATACCAGAGATGGCCACTTTGAGTATCTCGTCATGCCGTTCGGCCTGTGCAACGCTCCTGCAGTCTTTCAAGACTTTGTCAACGAGATCTTCCGGGACATGTTGTATACTTGTGTAGTGGTCTATCTCGACGACATTCTAATCTTCTCCTCCACCCTGGAGGAACACCGTCGCCATGTTCGTCAAGTGCTCCAGCGCCTTTGTGTCAACCATCTTTACGCCAAAATGGAAAAATGTCTTTTTGAATGTAGCTGTCTTCCGTTTCTGGGATACCTAGTTTCTGGACAAGGTCTTCAAATGGACCCCGACAAACTCTCTGCAGTCTTGGATTGGCCACGCCCCTCAGGCCTTCGCTCTACTCAATGCTTCCTTGGATTCGCCAACTATTACCACCAGTTTGTTCCCCACTTCTCCACTATCGTGGCGCCTATTGTGGCCCTAACCAAGAAAGAAGCGAATCCGAAATCCTGGCCTCCCCAAGCTGAAGAAGCCTTTACTCGCCTTAAAGCCGCCTTCGCCTCCGCTCCAGTCTTGAATAGGCCCAATCCGCTGAAACCATTCTTCCTGGAGGTAGATGCCTCCTCTGTTGGAGCCGGAGCGGTTCTTCTTCAAAAATCTGCTAAAGGAAAAAACGTCACCTGCGGCTTCTTCTCAAAAAACGTTTTCCCCTCCTGAAAAGAACTATGCCATCGGAGATCGTGAACTACTAGCCATTAAGTTGGCACTAGAAGAATGGAGACACCTTCTGGAAGGATCCCCTCATCCGATCACCATCTATACTGACCACAAAAATCTCTCGTACCTTCAGTCTGCCCAGCGCCTTAATCCACGCCAGGCCAGGTGGTCATTGTTCTTTGCCCGATTCACTTTCCAAATCCATTTTCGTCCTGCTGATAAGAACATTAGGGCGGATGCCCTATCACGCTCCACCGATGCCTCCGAGGATGAAACCGTTCCTCAACACATCATTCCTCCTGAGTGTCTAATTTCAACTGCCCCTGCTTCACTGGTACCAGTTCCTCCAGGGAAAACATTTGTTCCTCCACGTCTTCGCCTACGGACTCTCAAATGGGGTCACTCCTCTCACCTAGCGGGTCACGCTGGAATTAAAAAGACGACTCAGCTAATTGCCAGACACTATTGGTGGCCTTCCTTTGAGAAAGATGTAACGGAGTTCGTTCGGGCATGTACTGTCTGCGCACGTGATAAAACTCCCCGCCAGAAGCCTGCAGGTCTTCTTCTCCCTCTGCCAGTGCCTGAACAGCCTTGGTCCCACATAGCAATGGACTTCGTCACGGATCTTCCTGTATCCCATGGCAACACAGTCATATGGGTGGTTGTCGACAGGTTTTCTAAAATGGCACATTTTGTCCCGCTTCCTGGTCTCCCTTCTGCGCCACAGCTGGCAAAGCAATTCTTTTTACACATTTTTCGTCTCCATGGTCTTCCAACACACATCGTCTCCGATAGAGGTGTCCAGTTTATCTCAAAGTTTTGGAGAGCTCTCTGCACCCAATTAAAGATCAAATTGAACTTTTCTTCTGCCTACCACCCTCAGTCCAATGGACAAGTAGAGAGGGTTAACCAGATCCTTGGTGACTATCTGCGACACTTCGTCTCCTCCCGTCAGGATGATTGGGTCGACCTGTTGCCCTGGTCCGAATTTTCCTATAACTTTAGAGACTCTGAGTCATCCACCAAATCTCCGTTTTTTGTGGTGTACGGCCGTCACCCGTTGCCCCCCCTCCCCATTCCCACCTCTTCTGGAGTTCCTGCCATTGATGATCTGACCCTGGACTTCTCTTCCATCTGGAAAGAGACTCAAGAGTCGCTCACCCTGGCCGCCTCTCGCATGAAGAAACATGCAGATAAAAAAAGAAGAACTCCTCCTGTTTTTTCCCCTGGGGACAGAGTGTGGCTCTCTGCCAAATACATCCGGTTTCGGATCCCCAGCTACAAACTGGGTCCACGTTATCTCGGGCCTTTTAAAGTCAAAAGCCAAATTAATTCTGTCTCGTACAAACTCCATCTTCCTCCCTCTCTCCATATTCCTAACTCCTTTCATGTATCCCTTCTCAAACCCCTCATTCTTAACCGATTTTCCCCCAAGGTCACCGCTTCTGCTCCTGTCTCTGGGTCCTCTGACGTCTTCTCAGTGAAAGAGATCCTCGCCTCCAAGGTTGTCAGAGGTAAAAGATTTTTTCTGGTTGACTGGGAGAATTGTGGTCCTGAGGAGAGGTCATGGGAGCCCGAGTCCAATATTCTCGACAAAGAGCTCATCCACAGGTACCTGGGCTCCAAAAAGAGGGGGAGACCTAAGGGGGGGTACTGTAACGCCGAGTGCTCCGGGTCCCTTGGCTTCCCCGGAGCACTCGAGGCGTTCCGCAGGCTGCAGCGCTCCGGTCATCGTCCCCGACCATGAGCGCTGTTCCCCCGCAGCTGAAGTACTTACCCGCCGGGTCCCGCCATCTCTGCCTCCCGGCGCACGCCGGGTTCCGTCCTCCTCCCGGCGTGCGCGGCCCCGCTCCCTAGGGCGCGCGCGTGCCGCTGCACTGAAATTTAAAGGGCCAGTGCACCACTAATTGGTGCCTGCTCCAATCAGTCCAAACCCTATAAAAACCCACTTCCCCTTCCTGTCCTTGCCGGATCTTGTTGCCTTTGGTGCCTTGAGAAAGCTTTTGGTGTATCTTTCCCTATCATTCCCTGCCTGTGTATCTGACCTTCTGCTGTTGCCCCTGACTACGAACCTTGCCGCCTGCCTTGACCTTTTGCTCCATCTGACCTTGCCTTTGCCTTGTCCTTCTGTACCGCACCTGAATCAGCTGTCTTTGAGGTTGAGCCGTTACCGGAGGATACGACCTGGTTGCTACCGCCGCAGCAAGTCCATCCCGCCTTGCGGCGGGCTCTGGTGAAAACCGGTAGTAACTTAGAACCGGTCCCCTGGTACGGTCCACACCAATCCCTCACTGACACAGAGGATCCACCTCCAGTGCAGTCACCTGCCGCCAGTCTGGACCCTGACAGTTGTAAAGCAGTTTGCTCAGATATTTCTCATACCATGTTGACCATGGGGCCCAGATTTGCTTTTTCGCGTAGGTAATTATCCCTATTAGGCATAATTCATAGTTCATAAGTGTGGTGTGTCTGTGTCGTTTTAATGATATCTATCACTGTCGGAGGTATAGTTGATTTCCAGAGTCTGGTTAGCGATAATCTGGCAGCTAGTAGAATGTGTGTGGAACACATTAGATAGTAAGGTTGAGCAGCGCTAGATCGGGAGAGGATAAGATGGAAAAATCTACAATGTTTGTAATTATCAAGAATATGTCTGACCAACATTTTGTTATACTAGGACATTCCCATAATATGTGTATCAACTTACCCTCTTGGTCACACCCTGTCCAACATTTTGGGAAGGAGTTTCTCTTGAATCTGGTTAAGATCAAGGGGGTTAGATACCAGCTCTGAGTCAGCTTTTAGGATATTTCCCACAGGGTTGTGTTAGAAGTAGCACTGTACATGAAGTTAAATGCTAACTTCCACTGATTCGTGGTGAAGCATGTGTGAAGCTTGTGTTCCCATTGAAACATCGAGGGGAGTTAGGTGAAAACTATTTTTTTTACCTGGGAGTAGAATAGCTAAGTGATATAAGGGGTAGTAGTGGTGCAGCACAATACAATAAACTATCTACAACTGATTGAAACTCCATAGCATTAAAAGTCCATATGAAATGTCCAGAGAAGGTATTGATACCGAAGTGCCTGTATACAGTGCCTTGCGAAGGTATTCGCCCCCCTTGAACTTTTCGACCTTTTGCCACATTTCAGGCTTCAAACATAAAGATATAAAACTGTAATTTTTTGTGAAGAATTAACAACAAGTGGGACACAATCATGAAGTGGAACGAAATTTATTGGATATTTCAAACTTTGTTAACCACTTGCCCACCGCTCACATTGAGCGTACTGCGGCAAAGTGGCTCGTTCCCGTCCAGCGACGTAGACCTACGTCGCTGGACTCCTCCCCCTGTAGGCGGCACTCCCGCTGTTTTCATTCACAGCGGGAGTCGGGCCAGGGGAGGAGCAGCGGCGATTGCCGCTGCTCTTCCCCGATCGTCGGGGAATCGAGTGAGGAGATCCGCCCGCCTGTGTAAACAGAGCGGGCGGATCTCCATAGTGACAGGGACTGACAGATCGGAGTGTTCAGCATAGCTGGACATCCGATCTGTCCCTGTCTCACACAGTCACCTCCCCCCCCACACATCAGTAAGCACCAGGCATACATTAACCCCTCCCTCTCCAATAAAATTAACCCCTTCACTGCCAGTGTCATTTTTACAGTAACAGTGCATATATATCACTGATTAATGTAGTAATGTCACTGGTACCCCCAAAAGTGTCAAAAATGTCAGTCAAGGGTCCGATCTGTCCGCCGCAATGTCGCAGTCCCGCAAAAAAAATCGCAGATCACCGCCATTACGCGTTAAAAAAAAAAAAACACCAAAAATGACAGAAATCTTTCCCTTTGTTATTAAACGCAATAACTTTTGTGCAAACCAATCAAAATACGCTTATTGCAATTTTTTTTACCAAACATAGGTAGCAGAAAACAAATTGGCCAAAAATTTTAAAAAAAATTTGATTTTTACATTTTTTTGGGGGGGAATTTCATATAAAAAAATGTTAAAAATATTGTTATTTTTTTCAAAATAAACGCTCTTTTTTTATTTATAGCGCAAAAAGTAAAAATCGCACTGGTGATCAAATACCACCAAAAGAAAGCTCTGTTTGTGGGGAAAAAAAAGACGTAAATTTCGTTTGGGTACGGCGTCGCACAACTGCGCAATTGTCAGTTAAAGTCGCACAGCGCCGAATCGCGAAAAGTGGCCTGGACGGAAGACTGCAAAATCCTCCGGTGGTAAAGTGGTTAACAAATAAAAAAATGAAAAATTGGGCATGCAAAATTATTCAGCCCCTTTACTTTCAGTGCAGCAAACTCTCTCCAGAAGTTCAGTGAGGATCTCTGAGTGATCTAATGTTGACCTAAATGACTAATGATGATAAATAGAATCCACCTGTGTGTAATCAAGGCTCTATATAAATGCACATGCACTGTGATAGTTTCAGAGGTCCGTTTAAATGCAGAGAGCATCATGAAGAACAAGGAACACACCAGGCAGGTCCGAGATACTGTTGTGGAGAAGTTTAAAGCCAGATTTGGATACAAAAAGATTTTCCAAGCTTGAAACATCCCAAGGAACAATGTGCAAGCGATAATATTGAAATGGAAGGAGTATCAGACCACTGCAAATCTATGAAGACCTGGCCGTCCCTCTAAACTTTCAGCTCATACAAGGAGAAGACTGATCAGAGATGCAGCCAAGAGGCCCATGATCACTCTGGATGAACTGCAGAGATCTACAGCTGAGGTGGGAGACTCTATCCATAGGACAACAATCAGTCGTATACTGCACAAATCTGGCCTTTATGGAAGAGTGGGAAGAAGAAAGCCATTTCTTAAAGATATCCATAAAAAGTGTCGTTTAAAGTTTGCCACAAGCCACCTGGGAGACACACCAAAAATGTGGAAGAAGGTTCTCTGGTCAGATAAAAACTAAAATCTAACTTTTTGGCAACAATGCAAAACGTTATGTTTGGCGTAAAAGCAACACAGCTCATCACCCTGAACACACCATCCCCACTGCAAACATGGTGGTGGCAGCATCATGGTTTGGGCCTGCTTTTCTTCAGCAGGGACAGGGAAGTTGGTAAAATTGATGGGAAGATGGATGGAGCCAAATACAGGACCATTCTGGAAGAAAACCTGATGGAGTCTGCAAAAGACCTGAGACTGGGACGGAGATTTGTCTTCCAACAAGACAATGATCCAAAAAATAAAGCAAAATCTACAATTGAATGGTTCACAAATAAACATATCCAGGTGTTAGAATGGCCAAGTCAAAGTCCAGACCTGAATCCAATCGAGAATCTGTGGAAAGAACTGAAAACTGCTGTTCACAAACGCTCTCCATCCAACCTCACTGAGCTTGAGCTGTTTTAGTAAGCTTTTGGTTCACTTTCCACTTCTCCTTGGTTATGCGCTCTTGGGTCTCTGGATCTCAACTGTTGTTATACTCTCCCATTTATCCTTAACATCACTCTAATACGCATATAATTACCCCCACTATCAGTGTTCATTATTATTATTATCATTATAGATTTACAAATTGTATGCCAGTGGAGAGTTTTTAAGATCTATATATGGAGATCCTTATCACATCATCTTTCCCACATACCTGCCTGGCGCATGCCTGGCGCGTGCGAGGTTGCTCCCTCAGTGCCCGAGTGTAACGCTCCGGCGTTTGTTTAGTGAACTGGATTTGCAGCTGCAGAATTTCCACTCAGTAGTCGTGTAGAGATGTGTTGAATTACCATATCCAACTCTCCAGACTCATCATTGTGGCCCAGCCTGCCTCAGCATGCAAATATACAGACACTCAGATAAGATGTTCCTGGAGTGATAGGTTGTATACGATAGTATAGAGGTGATGTGCTGAAAGGACAGGCGTGAGTAGTGATAGCAATGATAGGCACTCAGTAGTAATGTTCAGGAGTGTTAGCAGATGGTGATAGATAGTATGCAGATAGGTTAGCAATCATGTACAAATAACAGGTGGTAGGGGACAGCAGATGAAGTGTACAGGAATTGCTAACTCAGTGCAAGGATATAGATGGTAGTAGACTCAAGAGCTAGCAATCTATGTAACAGTGCAGATGATAGAAATAGTAATGCATAGATAGCAACAGTCTTTAGTATGCGAGAGTAGATAGTGTAAGTTGATAGGAAGGAATCCCCTGTGGGGTACTTATCACTAGTTGCTTTAGAGAGATGAGGGGTCCGGTAATGAGATAAGGATCAGGTAGCGAGATACAGGATCAGTAGCGAGATACAGGATCAAGTAGCGAGACTCCGGTCTATCCAGATACTGGGGAAATAGCTGGAGGCTTCGGCAGCGTCAGACAAGGCTGTATAACAAGCGGTTTGCACGAACACCTTGTGAGTGAAAGCCGGCGATTGAAATAGCCGCTCAGAGCGGCGCCTAGTGATGACGTCATGAGAGTTAAAGGGACAGGTAGCTATATGCGGAAGAAATGGGCTGGAAGGGTACTGAAGGTACCAGAATCTTACACCGAGACGGATCTACCCCCTGATGACACATGATCCCTGATACAATTTTACCTGATTGTAAGCCACATCTATGATATGTGTTTGAGGTAGATGTATCTGTTGGTTACACTGATAATTACAGTATGTACTTATATCTTTTTTAAATATTTTGAACTATGTATACTCCTGACGAAGTGAATCCTCACGAAACGCGTTGAGTCAAGCATAGGCATATTCATCTATTATATTATATTTTATTATACATATTTTTGTTTACATGACCTGATTGTATGTCTGTTATGTATTAGAAATGTACCAGGTTCATCATGTATCTTTTATATTACTGTTCTGGACCTGTTACATCCTTATTTATATAATTTATGTTTATCCCATTACCATGGGCTCACATACTTTTGGGTACATTTTGGATCTACTGTTAACTGGTCTTCAGAATTTTAATAAAATTATGAACTATTACCCTTCTGGTCCTTTCTATGACTAATTCACCATGTTACTTAGCTGGTCACACTTCATTTAAAGTCCCACCTTTTGTGTTTGTTGTGTTTTTGCTGTTCACAAACGCTCTCCATCCAACCTCACTGAGCTCGAGCTGTTTTGCAAGGAGGAATGGGCAAAAATTTCAGTCTCTCGATGTGCAAAACTGATAGAGACATACCCTAAGCGACTTACAGCTGTAATCGCTGCAAAAGGTGGCGCTACAAAGTATTAATTTAAGGGGGCTGAATAATTTTGCACGCCCAATTATTCAGTATTTTATTTGTAAAAAATGTTTGAAATATCCAATAAATTTCGTTCCACTTCATGATTGTGTCCCACTTGTTGTTGATTCTTCACAAAAAATTACAGTTTTATATCTTTATGTTTGAAGCCTGAAATGTGGCAAAGGGTCGATAAGTTCAAGGGGGCACTGTATATTTCAAAGGCATTAAGAAACCATCACCAACACCCGATCATACTGTCTCTTACCCTCTAACATGGACCCTCACAAAAACAAGGATCAAATGCACCATGGATAGTAATCCAGTGTTATCCCCAGCAGTAATAACCCACCTCTAGGGCTCTCTTAGGCGCCTCCACCACAGCTTTAAAGGTCACATAAGTGCTTCAGTTTTGTATCTATGCCATCAATCTACTCTCTTTTGCCAGTAGCCTGGTGATACTGGATTGCACCTGTCTGTGATACTGGCTTCTAGCTGCTTCTCACATAACAAAAAAACAGAAGCCATTAGACTTGACTGTAGCCATTCTAGGTATGCTTCTGTTTAATCCAGGGGCAAGGGAGCAGATCCAATGCCACATAGTGCTTAGCATTATTCCCCAGTTTCCAGCGCACCTCATGGTAGCACTCTTGTCCTGTTTACTCCAAAACCAGGGGCAACAGACTGCAACTCTGAGATAATTTTAGATTACCCTTAGTCAGGTTTGCGTTTGGTTTAAACTATGTCCATATCCTCAAAGGTATGGAGGTGCTGACGTGCATATTTTGTTGGAGGCAGTGAGCTATTTGTAAATATTGGTAGAAGTCAGAGGACTGGAGGTGTAGTTCCTCATTTAATCGAGTGAAAGTTTTAAGGAATCCGCTGTCAAATAGTGTGTCGATTGTAATGGAGGAGTCTCTGGTACAGTTGTTTAAATGAAGATCTGGGGTAAGGAGTCTTAGAATGGGTATTATAGGGTTTATTTTTATAGTTAGCGTGTTTCCCCAAGAGAAAGCAGTCAAGCTCCACCAGGCTAGAGTTGAAGCTTTAACTGTGGAGGGGGGAAATACGCTGGAATGGCAGATCCTGTGCATCTACTATAAAGTCACAGTTGTAAGTCACTGTGGGTCAGTACTGAGCATTCTAATTAACCCCATAAGGTATGTTGGGAGAGATGAAACCAATCTTTCATTTGTAACAAAATAGAGGAATGGTAATAGTCTTTCAGGTCTGGTGAGGATGAGCCCCCTATGGATCTACGTATATTTGATCAGTGTTTTGTCTGCACAATAAGTTTTTTTCCCTGCCAAACATATCTGTTCAATATGGTTTGCAGTAAGCTAAAGTAGTATTTGGGGATGCAAAAGGAGAGAGGGTTCTAAAAAAGTATAAGAGCTTGAGTAGTACTAGCATTTTGAATCCCGCTAGACATCCTGTCCAGGAAAATTCAAACATAGATACATTTTCAAGCTCTTGAGTATATTGCTGTTTAAAGGGTATGAACTTTTGTATGGAATAATTATTTTGTGAATTTAGTCAAAGTTTAGTCAAAGTTATACCCAAGTATGCTATCCCTCAGTCTTTCCAAAGGTATGGGTAGAGAAATGTTAGTAGGTTTCTAGTCGTCCAATCCACCCCTAAATGTAAAATATGAGATCCCGTGTTGTTAACTTTGTAATAGGAGATTTTCCCAAAATTTGCAAGAATATTTTGTACTTGTGGTAGGGAATTGAATGGGTCAGTAGTCATAAGTATTATTGTGTACAAATAAATATTCAGCGCAAGATCAACACTCAAAAGCAACCATAAATGAAAAAAAATAATAAGCAGCTGAACACTAAAGGTCAAACCTAAACCTCAAAAAATTAATATAAATAAAAACAGTGCAGCGCATAATTAATGTGTGAGAAAATCAGTCTTTTAAGTGACAAACAAAATAAATACAAATAAATATGAATACACACAGTGTATTAAAAAGAAGACATCTTGTGACTAGTGTTGAGCGAACACGGACTGTATTATTCGTGTTCGTACCGAATAATTGGATTTTTTTTACCCGAACACGGACACGGACACTTTACTGTATGTTCGGGTAAAAATCCGTGTTCGGTCGTTTTATTTCCGGGTTTTGCATGCTTTGGCGCTCTTTTCATGGCGGGCTTTCAACAGCCAATCAACAATCGTTTAACTGGTGTGCCTTAAGCCATCCCAGCCATGCCTGCAAATGTCTTAGTAGCTGTGATTGGCCGTCTGAAGCATGTGACCAAGTCTTTATAAGTTCGAGGCAGCCGCCGCAGCAGCGTCATTCTGCTGCTTAGCTAAGGGACAGAGCACACATCAATGTGCTGGCTGCTGATTAGGGAAAGATAGGCAGGAAAAAACCATTTGTGTCCGGATAGAATTGAGGGACAGGTCGGAGTGTTTAGGCAGGGCGAGTTGTAAGCATTTTAGGGATAGAGTCTGCTGAATTATAGGGTCAGTGTCTTCTACAAACTACAATCGATATTGCTGTGTGGGGGGTGGGGTGAATCTGCACTCAATCCTGATCTACGATCTCTTCTCAATCCTGTTAGGGACAGAGTCTGCTGAATTTTAGGGAAACTGTGTTCTACAAACTACAATCGATATTGCTGTGTGGTGTGGGATTGGAGATAGGCAGGTGTCAGTGATCCACATCCATTTTTCTGTGTGTGAGCTGCAGTGAACACAATCTTTTTGGGCTGCAGTGAACACAATCTTTTTGGGCTGCAGTGAACACAATCTTTTTGGGCTGCAGTGAACACAATCTTTTTGGGCTGCAGTGAACACAATCTTTTTGGGGTGCAGTGAACAAAATCTTTTTGGGGTGCAGTGAACACAATCCTTTTTGGTGTGCAGTGAACACAATCTTTGTGGGGTGCAGTGAACAAAATCCTTTGTGGGGTGCAGTGAACACAATCTTTTTGGGGTGCAGTGAACAAAATCCTTTTTGGGGTGCAGTGAACAACATCCTTTTTGGGGTGCAGTGAACACAATCTTTTTGGGGTGCAGTGAACAAAATCCTTTGTGGGGTGCAGTGAACACAATCTTTTTGGGGTGCAGTGAACACAATCTTTTTGGGGTGGAGTGAACAACATCCTTTTTGGGGTGCAGTGAACAAAATCCTTTTTGGGGTGCAGTGAACAAAATCATTTTTGGGGTGCAGTGAACACAATCTTTTTGGGGTGCAGTGAACACAATCTTTGTGGGGTGCAGTGAACACAATCTTTTTGGGGTGGAGTGAACAACATCCTTTTTGGGGTGCAGTGAACAACATCCTTTTTGGGGTGCAGTGAACACAATCTTTTTGGGGTGCAGTGAACACAATCTTTGTGGGGTACAGTGAACAGAATCTTTGTGGGGTGCAGTGAACACAATCTTTGGGGGGTACAGTGAACACAATCTTTTTGGGGTGCAGTGAACACAATCTTTGTGGGGTGCAGTGAACACAATCTTTTTGGGGTGGAGTGAACAAAATCATTTTTGGGGTGCAGTGAACAACATCCTTTTTGGGGTGCAGTGATCAAAATCCTTTTTGGGGTGCAGTGAACACAATCTTTTTGGGGTGCAGTGAACAAAATCCTTTGTGGGGTGCAGTGAACAGAATCTTTGTGGGGTGCAGTGAACACAATCTTTGGGGGGGTACAGTGAACACAATCTTTTTGGGGTGCAGTGAACACAATCTTTGTGGGGTACAGTGAACAGAATCTTTGTGGGGTGCAGTGAACACAATCTTTGGGGGGTACAGTGAACACAATCTTTTTGGGGTGCAGTGAACACAATCTTTGGGGGGTACAGTGAACACAATCTTTTTGGGGTGCAGTGAACACAATCTTTGTGGGGTGCAGTGAACACAATCTTTGGGGGGGTACAGTGAACACAATCTTTTTGGGGTGCAGTGAACAACATCCTTTTAGGGTGCAGTGAACACAATCTTTGTGGGGTGCAGTGAACAACATCCTTTTAGGGTGCAGTGAACACAAACTTTGTGGGGTACAGTGAACAGAATCTTTGTGGGGTGCAGTGAACACAATCTTTGGGGGGTACAGTGAACACAATCTTTGTGAGGTGCAGTGAACACAATCTTTGTGGGGTGCAGTGAACACAATCATTGTGGGGTGCAGTGAACTCAATCTTTGTGGGGTACAGTGAACACAATCTCATACTTCTGAAGATTTGAGGGTGCTGCCTGTTCCATACTCCCCCTACTCCTCATCTAGCCTTTTAGGGGTACAAACAATAGTAATTGGGGCCTAGTGTGGTTGTGTACGTGTGATATACATACACTTTTTTTGGATCATATTTTCTATTCCGCTATTTAATCAAAAACCTTTGGGGATCAGTTAAATTGGGGGATAGTCTGTGTTGGTACGTGTGAGAGAGATCCACCTTTCCAAGTTGTTGGGGTTCATCTCATACTTCTGAAGGTTTGAGGGTGCTGCCTGTTCCATACTCCCCCTACTCCTAGCCTTTTAGGGGTACAAACAATAGTAATTGGGGCCTAGTGTGGTTGTGTACGTGTGATATACATACACTTTTTTTGGATCATATTTTCTATTCCGCTATTTAATCAAAAACCTTTGGGGATCAGTTAAATTGGGGGATAGTCTGTGTTGGTACGTGTGAGAGAGATCCACCTTTCCAAGTTGTTGGGGTTCATCTCATACTTCTGAAGGTTTGAGGGTGCTGCCTGTTCCATACCCCCCCTACTCCTCATCTAGCCTTTTAGGGGTACAAACAATAGTAATTGGGGCCTAGTGTGGTTGTGTACGTGTGATATACATACACTTTTTTTGGATCATATTTTCTATTCCGCTATTTAATCAAAAACCTTTGGGGATCAGTTAAATTGGGGGATAGTCTGTGTTGGTACGTGTGAGAGAGATCCACCTTTCCAAGTTGTTGGGGTTCATCTCATACTTCTGAAGGTTTGAGGGTGCTGCCTGTTCCATACTCCCCCTACTCCTCATCTAGCCTTTTAGGGGTACAAACAATAGTAATTGGGGCCCAGTGTGGTTGTGTACGTGTGATATACATACACTTTTTTTGGATCATATTTTCTATTCCGCTATTTAATCAAAAACCTTTGGGGATCAGTTAAATTGGGGGATAGTCTGTGTTGGTACGTGTGAGAGAGATCCACCTTTCCAAGTTGTTGGGGTTCATCTCATACTTCTGAAGGTTTGAGGGTGCTGCCTGTTCCATACCCCCCCTACTCCTCATCTAGCCTTTTAGGGGTACAAACAATAGTAATTGGGGCCTAGTGTGGTTGTGTACGTGTGATATACATACACTTTTTTTGGATCATATTTTCTATTCCGCTATTTAATCAAAAACCTTTGGGGATCAGTTAAATTGGGGGATAGTCTGTGTTGGTACGTGTGAGAGAGATCCACCTTTCCAAGTTTTTGGGGTTCATCTCATACTTCTGAAGATTTAAAGGGTGCTGCCTGTTCCATACCCCCCCTACTCCTCATCTAGCCTTTTAGGGGTACAAACAATAGTAATTGGGGCCTAGTGTGGTTGTGTACGTGTGATATACATACACTTTTTTTGGATCATATTTTCTATTCCGCTATTTAATCAAAAACCTTTGGGGATCAGTTAAATTGGGGGATAGTCTGTGTTGGTACGTGTGAGAGAGATCCACCTTTCCAAGTTGTTGGGGTTCATCTCATACTTCTGAAGGTTTGAGGGTGCTGCCTGTTCCATACCCCCCCTACTCCTCATCTAGCCTTTTAGGGGTACAAACAATAGTAATTGGGGCCTAGTGTGGTTGTGTACGTGTGATATACATACACTTTTTTTGGATCATATTTTCTATTCCGCTATTTAATCAAAAACCTTTGGGGATCAGTTAAATTGGGGGATAGTCTGTGTTGGTACGTGTGAGAGAGATCCACCTTTCCAAGTTTTTGGGGTTCATCTCATACTTCTGAAGATTTGAGGGTGCTGCCTGTTCCATACCCCCCCTACTCCTCATCTAGCCTTTTAGGGGTACAAACAATAGTAATTGGGGCCTAGTGTGGTTGTGTACGTGTGATATACATACACTTTTTTTGGATCATATTTTCTATTCCGCTATTTAATCAAAAACCTTTGGGGATCAGTTAAATTGGGGGATAGTCTGTGTTGGTACGTGTGAGAGAGATCCACCTTTCCAAGTTGTTGGGGTTCATCTCATACTTCTGAAGGTTTGAGGGTGCTGCCTGTTCCATACTCCCCCTACTCCTAGCCTTTTAGGGGTACAAACAATAGTAATTGGGGCCTAGTGTGGTTGTGTACGTGTGATATACATACACTTTTTTTGGATCATATTTTCTATTCCGCTATTTAATCAAAAACCTTTGGGGATCAGTTAAATTGGGGGATAGTCTGTGTTGGTACGTGTGAGAGAGATCCACCTTTCCAAGTTGTTGGGGTTCATCTCATACTTCTGAAGGTTTGAGGGTGCTGCCTGTTCCATACTCCCCCTACTCCTAGCCTTTTAGGGGTACAAACAATAGTAATTGGGGCCTAGTGTGGTTGTGTACGTGTGATATACATACACTTTTTTTGGATCATATTTTCTATTCCGCTATTTAATCAAAAACCTTTGGGGATCAGTTAAATTGGGGGATAGTCTGTGTTGGTACGTGTGAGAGAGATCCACCTTTCCAAGTTGTTGGGGTTCATCTCATACTTCTGAAGGTTTGAGGATGCTGCCTGTTCCATACCCCCCCTACTCCTCATCTAGCCTTTTAGGGGTACAAACAATAGTAATTGGGGCCTAGTGTGGTTGTGTACGTGTGATATACATACACTTTTTTTGGATCATATTTTCTATTCCGCTATTTAATCAAAAACCTTTGGGGATCAGTTAAATTGGGGGATAGTCTGTGTTGGTACGTGTGAGAGAGATCCACCTTTCCAAGTTGTTGGGGTTCATCTCATACTTCTGAAGGTTTGAGGGTGCTGCCTGTTCCATACTCCCCCTACTCCTCATCTAGCCTTTTAGGGGTACAAACAATAGTAATTGGGGCCCAGTGTGGTTGTGTACGTGTGATATACATACACTTTTTTTGGATCATATTTTCTATTCCGCTATTTAATCAAAAACCTTTGGGGATCAGTTAAATTGGGGGATAGTCTGTGTTGGTACGTGTGAGAGAGATCCACCTTTCCAAGTTGTTGGGGTTCATCTCATACTTCTGAAGGTTTGAGGGTGCTGCCTGTTCCATACCCCCCCTACTCCTCATCTAGCCTTTTAGGGGTACAAACAATAGTAATTGGGGCCTAGTGTGGTTGTGTACGTGTGATATACATACACTTTTTTTGGATCATATTTTCTATTCCGCTATTTAATCAAAAACCTTTGGGGATCAGTTAAATTGGGGGATAGTCTGTGTTGGTACGTGTGAGAGAGATCCACCTTTCCAAGTTTTTGGGGTTCATCTCATACTTCTGAAGATTTGAGGGTGCTGCCTGTTCCATACCCCCCCTACTCCTCATCTAGCCTTTTAGGGGTACAAACAATAGTAATTGGGGCCTAGTGTGGTTGTGTACGTGTGATATACATACACTTTTTTTGGATCATATTTTCTATTCCGCTATTTAATCAAAAACCTTTGGGGATCAGTTAAATTGGGGGATAGTCTGTGTTGGTACGTGTGAGAGAGATCCACCTTTCCAAGTTGTTGGGGTTCATCTCATACTTCTGAAGGTTTGAGGGTGCTGCCTGTTCCATACCCCCCCTACTCCTCATCTAGCCTTTTAGGGGTACAAACAATAGTAATTGGGGCCTAGTGTGGTTGTGTACGTGTGATATACATACACTTTTTTTGGATCATATTTTCTATTCCGCTATTTAATCAAAAACCTTTGGGGATCAGTTAAATTGGGGGATAGTCTGTGTTGGTACGTGTGAGAGAGATCCACCTTTCCAAGTTGTTGGGGTTCATCTCATACTTCTGAAGGTTTGAGGGTGCTGCCTGTTCCATACTCCCCCTACTCCTCATCTAGCCTTTTAGGGGTACAAACAATAGTAATTGGGGCCTAGTGTGGTTGTGTACGTGTGATATACATACACTTTTTTTGGATCATATTTTCTATTCCGCTATTTAATCATAAACCTTTGGGGATCAGTTAAATTGGGGGATAGTCTGTGTTGGTACGTGTGAGAGAGATCCACCTTTCCAAGTTGTTGGTGTTCATCTCATACTTCTGAAGGTTTGAGGGTGCTGCCTGTTCCATACTCCCCCTACTCCTAGCCTTTTAGGGGTACAAACAATAGTAATTGGGGCCTAGTGTGGTTGTGTACGTGTGATATACATACACTTTTTTTGGATCATATTTTCTATTCCGCTATTTAATCAAAAACCTTTGGGGATCAGTTAAATTGGGGGATAGTCTGTGTTGGTACGTGTGAGAGAGATCCACCTTTCCAAGTTGTTGGGGTTCATCTCATACTTCTGAAGGTTTGAGGGTGCTGCCTGTTCCATACTCCCCCTACTCCTAGCCTTTTAGGGGTACAAACAATAGTAATTGGGGCCTAGTGTGGTTGTGTACGTGTGATATACATACACTTTTTTTGGATCATATTTTCTATTCCGCTATTTAATCAAAAACCTTTGGGGATCAGTTAAATTGGGGGATAGTCTGTGTTGGTACGTGTGAGAGAGATCCACCTTTCCAAGTTGTTGGGGTTCATCTCATACTTCTGAAGGTTTGAGGGTGCTGCCTGTTCCATACTCCCCCTACTCCTCATCTAGCCTTTTAGGGGTACAAACAATAGTAATTGGGGCCTAGTGTGGTTGTGTACGTGTGATATACATACACTTTTTTTGGATCATATTTTCTATTCCGCTATTTAATCAAAAACCTTTGGGGATCAGTTAAATTGGGGGATAGTCTGTGTTGGTACGTGTGAGAGAGATCCACCTTTCCAAGTTGTTGGGGTTCATCTCATACTTCTGAAGGTTTGAGGGTGCTGCCTGTTCCATACTCCCCCTACTCCTAGCCTTTTAGGGGTACAAACAATAGTAATTGGGGCCTAGTGTGGTTGTGTACGTGTGATATACATACACTTTTTTTGGATCATATTTTCTATTCCGCTATTTAATCAAAAACCTTTGGGGATCAGTTAAATTGGGGGATAGTCTGTGTTGGTACGTGTGAGAGAGATCCACCTTTCCAAGTTGTTGGGGTTCATCTCATACTTCTGAAGGTTTGAGGGTGCTGCCTGTTCCATACTCCCCCTACTCCTAGCCTTTTAGGGGTACAAACAATAGTAATTGGGGCCTAGTGTGGTTGTGTACGTGTGATATACATACACTTTTTTTGGATCATATTTTCTATTCCGCTATTTAATCAAAAACCTTTGGGGATCAGTTAAATTGGGGGATAGTCTGTGTTGGTACGTGTGAGAGAGATCCACCTTTCCAAGTTGTTGGGGTTCATCTCATACTTCTGAAGGTTTGAGGGTGCTGCCTGTTCCATACTCCCCCTACTCCTCATCTAGCCTTTTAGGGGTACAAACAATAGTAATTGGGGCCTAGTGTGGTTGTGTACGTGTGATATACATACACTTTTTTTGGATCATATTTTCTATTCCGCTATTTAATCAAAAACCTTTGGGGATCAGTTAAATTGGGGGATAGTCTGTGTTGGTACGTGTGAGAGAGATCCACCTTTCCAAGTTGTTGGGGTTCATCTCATACTTCTGAAGGTTTGAGGGTGCTGCCTGTTCCATACTCCCCCTACTCCTAGCCTTTTAGGGGTACAAACAATAGTAATTGGGGCCTAGTGTGGTTGTGTACGTGTGATATACATACACTTTTTTTGGATCATATTTTCTATTCCGCTATTTAATCAAAAACCTTTGGGGATCAGTTAAATTGGGGGATAGTCTGTGTTGGTACGTGTGAGAGAGATCCACCTTTCCAAGTTGTTGGGGTTCATCTCATACTTCTGAAGGTTTGAGGGTGCTGCCTGTTCCATACTCCCCCTACTCCTAGCCTTTTAGGGGTACAAACAATAGTAATTGGGGCCTAGTGTGGTTGTGTACGTGTGATATACATACACTTTTTTTGGATCATATTTTCTATTCCGCTATTTAATCAAAAACCTTTGGGGATCAGTTAAATTGGGGGATAGTCTGTGTTGGTACGTGTGAGAGAGATCCACCTTTCCAAGTTGTTGGGGTTCATCTCATACTTCTGAAGGTTTGAGGGTGCTGCCTGTTCCATACCCCCCCTACTCCTCATCTAGCCTTTTAGGGGTACAAACAATAGTAATTGGGGCCTAGTGTGGTTGTGTACGTGTGATATACATACACTTTTTTTGGATCATATTTTCTATTCCGCTATTTAATCAAAAACCTTTGGGCATCAGTTAAATTGGGGGATAGTCTGTGTTGGTACGTGTGAGAGAGATCCACCTTTCCAAGTCGTTGGGGTTCATCTCATACTTCTGAAGGTTTGAGGGTGCTGCCTGTTCCATACCCCCCCTACTCCTCATCTAGCCTTTTAGGGGTACAAACAATAGTAATTGGGGCCTAGTGTGGTTGTGTACGTGTGATATACATACACTTTTTTTGGATCATATTTTCTATTCCGCTATTTAATCAAAAACCTTTGGGGATCAGTTAAATTGGGGGATAGTCTGTGTTGGTACGTGTGAGAGAGATCCACCTTTCCAAGTTTTTGGGGTTCATCTCATACTTCTGAAGATTTGAGGGTGCTGCATGTTCCATACTCCTCTTCCTCATCCTCCCTTTAGGGTAGGAAAAAATTTAATCGGGCCTAGTCTGTGTTTGTACGTGTGAGATACACAGTTTTTTATCCTATTCCGCTATTCAATACACACCCTTTTGGTGTAAAAAACATTAAATTGCGGCATAGTTTGCATATTTGACATTTGCATATATTGTGCCTTGTTGCGCTGTTTTGGGTACTCCACCAACATGGCCAGTGGCAATGACGCCATTCTCAGCTTAACTATCCCACTTCTATGCCTCCTTGAAAAAACAATTTGGGCGATGATGGAAGAGGATGTGGCACAGGATGAGGAGGAGGAGGAGGAGGATGAAGAGGTAACATTTCAAAGGCTTTCAGGGCAGTCATTCGCAAGGGGCTCCGAGGGTGGGTTCCTGCACACACAAACGCCAGGGACACAATTGTCCAGCAGGGGCACAGTTCTGGAGGATGAGGAGGATGAGGAGGAGGAGGAGCTGGAGGAGGAGATGGAACCATGTTCACAGCAGGGTGGCACCCAGGCCAGCTCATGGCCATCACTGGTGCGTGGCTGGGGGGATACAGAGGACACGGACGATACACCTCCCACAGAGGACAGCCTTTCGTCGCCTCTGGGCAGCCTGGCACACATGAGCGATTACATGCTGCAGTGTCTCCACAACGACCGCCGAGTTGCCCACATTCTAACTTGTGCTGATTACTGGGTGGCCACGCTGCTGGATCCCCGTTACAAGGACAACGTACCGTCCTTAATTCACTCACTGGAGCGCGATCGCAAGATGCGCGAGTACAAGCGCACGCTGGTAGACGCCATGCTGCTGGCATTCCCATCTGACAGCGGGGCCACAGTGGAAGCACAAGGCAGAGGAGGAGGAGGAGGAGGTCGCCAACGCAACCAGGGCACCGCCAGCACCTCAGAAGGCAGGGTTAGCATGGCCGAAATGTGGAAAAGCTTTGTCAGCACGCCACAACAAACAGCAGCACCAGCAGCTCAGATGGAACGTCTTAGCAGGAGGCAGCATTTTACCAACATGGTGGAGCAGTATGTGTGCACACGCCTACATGTAGTGAATGACGGGTCTGCCCCCTTCAACTTCTGGGTCTCCAAATTGGGCACATGGCCTGAGCTTGCCCTTTACGCCTTGGAGGTGCTGGCGTGCCCTGCAGCCAGTGTATTATCTGAACGGGTATTTAGCACGGCTGGGGGCGTTATAACAGACAAGCGCAGCCGCCTGTCCAGAGACAATGTGGACAAGCTCACGTTCATTAAAATGAACCAGGCATGGATCCCACGGGACTTTTCCGTACCTTATGCAGAATAGCAATGGATACCGACCTTACCCACCCATTGTTCCATTTTTGCTCTTTCTCACTCTTTTGGGGTGTACCCTCATTTAAAATTTTTGAAAAGAAGCAGTGTTGGCTACCTCGTCCTCCTCCTCAGGGCCAGATTAATGTAGGGGCTATTGGAGCTGCAGCTCCAGGCCCCTACCTTTTATATAGGCCCCGGGTTGGCCATATTCACTGTTACCGCTCTTCTGTCACTTGTAAACACAGAAGTCTGGCTTCTATGCTCGCTTCCCCAGGCAGCACCCTCAGAACCTCCCCACACAGCGTGAAGGCCGGACAAGGAGGGACAGTTGGCGATGCATGGATGTGTTTATGGGCTTCAGAGACAGCATCCCATGTTGAATTAGGCATGCATGGCTGCACCCTTCCTCCTCTGGGTGCATGGCAAGGCACGGCCCTTAAGGCCCTTCAAAATCCTCAGCACCAAGCCCATGATGCTGTTAATCCGGCCCTGGTCCTCCTCCACCGCCGCTTCCACCTACACCGCCCATAGGTGTGCGCAGCCTATTGCATTAAGGTGTGCACCCCAAAGTTGAAATACACATGCATGTGTTTGCCAGCAGGGAGAGTAATGTATCGGGGCCATGTACCTGTAGGCAAGGAGAAATAGAGCAGAGCAGGTCCCAGGGAGATCTTTCCCATCTCCTCACTGGCAATGCTATGTGCCCTAGGTGATTAGGGTGTGCCCAGGCACACCCAGCACACCCTGTGCGCACGCCTATGTCACCGCCACATCCACCACCACCTCAACCTCCCTCCTACTCCATATGGGCCTCGTCCTTCAGAGATGAAGAAGAACATTGTTTTATTTTTCTGTTTTTTTTTGTTGTTTTAAGTTATTTCCCTATCCACATTTGTTTGCAGAGCACTTGCCATGCTCTTAATTACGTTTTGCTGCCATTTACAGCACTCTAGCCCTTTCCTTTGGTGTTTTAGAGCCATTTTAGTGCCTTAAAGTTCGGGTCCCCATTGACTTCAATGGGGTTCGGTGTCCGGGAAAAGTTCGGTAAAAGTCCGGGACACGGACCCGGACTTTTTTTTAAAGTTCGGCCGAACCCGTCGAACACGGACATCTAGGTGTCCGCTCAACCCTACTTGTGACTTCTAGGGTGCATGCAGTATAATAAATGGAAGAAAGAGCCCATCCACCAAGGCAAACACTGCCTCTCACCTCCAATATTAGACCCTAAAAGGATCACACAGCCAAAGTAATCCAAAGGATCAGATAACACACTCCAGGTAGTCCTGAATATGAAAGGGATCCTCATGTGGCTCTGTATATATAGGAGGAAACAAGACAGATCTAGTGCTCTCTGTATGCTCCAAAGCAATTTTATTAAAACAGCAGCTATACTTACAAAACAAGCACTACATTAGTGCTTATCAGCGTGTAACAAAGCAATCGTGATGGCCGTGGGTGATGTCATGCGTGGCTCCTCCCCCCCCCTCATGCTTGTGAGGGCATGGTCTTCCCAAGTTATGGGTGCGATGTCAGAACCCCCAATCTTTTATATCAACCATTTATAAAAAGTAACCAATTTGTGTATAAGTATTATGAACCAGGGAATGGTAGATGTAGTCTCATTCAGTGATGAGATGGCAGCGCTAAACATCATAAAGATAGTTGTTGTCGATTAATTTCCCCATGGCAGTGTTTTGTCTAGAGCTAGGGTTGGATGAGTAAAGTAGAGGGTCTAGTACCATTTTAAAGTTTCCACACAGGATCAGGGTGCCTTTTTGTATATGACAATTTTTTTTCAGAAGCTTGTTAAGGAAGTGCACTTGACAGTTATTTGGGGCATATACAAATGCTAGGGTGATAGGTGAGTTGTTAATAGAAGAGCCAAGGTCAAACCAGGGTGTTTAAACCGTAATGTAAAAAATGGCCTTTAAGAAACTTAAATCGGAGGGGACATTATCGGCTTTCCACCAATACAAGGAATCGAATAAGAAATGTAAAAACAAAATCAAGAAGGCTAAAATCGACTTTGAGAGACAAATAGCAGAGGAAAGTAAAAAGAACCCTAAGAAATTCTTTAAATGTATCAATAGCAAAAAAGCAAGGTCAGAGCACGTTGCACACATAATTAACGATGATGGGAGGATGGTTACAGAGGACACAGAGAAGGCAACTGTGCTAAATGCTTTCTTCTCCGTCTTTACACAGGAAAAGGAGGGGTATACCGACCATGACTGTATGGCTAGCAGCACATCACAGGACTTGCTGCTATGGCTAACAGAGGGTGAAATCATGAAAAGACTTGATAACAATAACACAAATAAATCACCAGGACTGGATGGCGTGCATCCAAGAGTACTCAAAGAACTCAGTAAGGTTATATCTAGACCACTGTTCCAGATCTTTGCAGATAGTATTTTGACAGGAGCTGTACCAGGTGAATGGAGGAAAGCTAATGTGATACCAATATTCAAAAAAGGGCAGAGGCATATTCTGGGAAATTATAGGCCGGTAAGCCTGATGTCAATAGTATGTAAATTACTGGAAGGGAAGATAAGGGACTATATTCAAGAATTTGCTAAGTCAACAGTATCATCAGTAGTAATCAGCATGGGTTTACAAAAGGACGTCCTTGTCAAACCAATTTGTTAACATTATACGAGGAGGTGAGCTTTGACTTAGATAGGGGGAGACCTGTGGATGTGGTGTATCTGGATTTTGCTAAGGCATTCGATACAGTTCGCCACAAATGCTTAATCTACAAACTAAGGTCTGCAGGCATCGACCACAAGGTTTGCTCTTGGATATAAAACTGGTTAAAGGGGCGTTTCCATAGGGTGATGATAAATAACGCATACTCAGACTGGTCTGGGGTGGTAAGTGGGGCCCCCCAAGGCTGTCCTGGGACCAATTTTGTTTATTTTTTTCATAAATAGCATCGAGGACGGGATCATTAGCTCAATCTCAGTTTTTGCGGATGACACAAAAATAAACAGGGCCATAACTTCTCATCAAAATACAGAAATCTTACAGAATGACCTGAACAAAATAACAGCGTGGGCAACTACTTGGCAAATGAGGTTTAATGTGGAGAAATGTAAGGTACTGTAAAATATGCTTTGGGGGGGGGCACTGGGGGAATCAAGAATGGAGAAAGATCTGGGAGTCTTAGTAGAAAATAGACTAAGCAATAGCATGCAATGTCAAGCTGCAGCTGCCAAAGCTAGCAGAATATTAGCATGCATAAGGAAGGGGATTTATTTCGGAGATAAAGCTATAATCCTACCACTTTGTAAAACTATGGTCCGGCCACATCTGGAGTACTCTGTCCATTTCTGGTTGCCAATCTTCAGAAAGGATGTGTTGGAACTGGAGAGAGTGCGGAGAAGGGCAACTAAACTGATTAGGGGATTGGAGGGCCTTAATTATGAGGAGTATGAGGAGCATTTACAAGCACTTGATTTATTCTCCCTGGAGAAGAGACGCCTAAGAGGGGATATGATAGCGATTTACAAATACCTCAATTGTGATCTCGGCATAGAAAAAAAAAATATTCAGTCGCAAGGAATGTAAAAGGACACATGGCCCCACAATGCAATTAGAGGAGAAGTGATTTAACCTGAGGCTACGTATGGATTTTTTTTACAGTAAGGGCAATAACATTGTGGAGCTCTCTTCCACAAAAGATAGTAACTGAGGGGAGTATGGCTACTTTTTAAAAACTCTTGGACGTACATCTCAAAGATCACAACATTCAGATGTAAATATGTACACACACACCTACTCAGGTTTAACTGGATGGACTATTGTCTTTATTCAACCTCAACTACTATATAATGGTGCATATCAATATAATGTAGCAGCCATTGGGATCTAGGATGTTAGCATGTAGCTGAAAGGACATTGAGTGAGGTATTTCAATGAGGACTCCATGTTTCTTCTTTGGGCCAGGAGCCTTGAATATATGGGGGCAATCTTTATGTGTACAGGCCAGTGCTGCATTGGGCTGAAAGTGTGTTTCGTGGACACATAATATTTTGCAAGAGTGTACTTTGGCTGCCTAACATAGTGAGGCCCCTTTAGCTGGGTGGCTTAACCCGTTCGCATTAAGAGTTAGTAATTTGATTTCTATTGGTGAGATAGTGCATGTTTACTGGGTTTGTACTCACAGGTTCACATGACGTTTTCAAGAGAGGAAAGTAGTTGTAGTTGTCAGGAGTTGAATGTCATTATCCACAAGGTCTCTCTGGATGGAAAGGAGGTTAAAGCAGATTATATAGAAGGATGCATGGATGGATGAACATTCTGGAAAGCAATGAAGGAACAAGGAATAGGCAAATAAAATGGTAACAAATCATTGCAGATACAGTAGGTATGGTAAAGCAAATACTGCTACTTTTATTGAGGTAACTGAGTCTCAAGACCAAAACAGCATGGTTTTGGAGCTGAGCAAAGGGAATTGGTATGGTCAGTGTTGGGCTACTTTTTGTTAGGTCACCCAGGACCGTTGCAAATAGTGTCAATAACTGTGTGCCACTAAGAGGCATGGTTTCTGTACTCCCAGAGGTAGTACAGGATCAGGGATTATGCCCCAGGTATTCAGTAAGGCCAAGCCTGCCTCCACTGAGTCTATGGTATAGGATGTGCCATTCCTTTCAATGGAAAGCTTGGAGGGTTGCTTCCACTTATATTCCAATTTATGATTATGGATTTGTAACGGAACTGCGACGCCACAGTGTGTATGTGTGCTTCTGTCAGAATACTGCTTCCTTCAGTATTGAACATAGATATCAGATATTCTAGCCGCTCCCATACAAGACTAGCTGAGAATAGCTTGTATAAGATCTGGAACATTTATCAAACAAGCTCACACGAAAATATACCACACCAGGTCAGGTGCCTGATTACATTATCATATGCAGATGAACTTGTGTACGGAAATATAATTAATATATCTAAAGAACAACCAACACAAATAGTATTCTACCCTCCCACTAGCAACTAATAGATGACAGTGATTTAATAAACTTGAGTTAATTAACTAGCAGACTTGCCCTCATCGAGCTTGTGAAGTACAATACACATTATTATAAGTGTAAACACATCCCCACAGTAGACAATAGGTGAGTTAATCACAACAATTGACAATGTGTAGAAGACAGACAGGTGGTTGAGCTGATTACATTAGCATCTGCCACGAGTCTGACTGTGTGGAGCAGTCCCCTATTGGCAATAGGCAGCTAGGCCTTTAACATGGATTCTAGGCCTAGAGTCTCAGAGTCTGTGTGTCTTGGGGAGATGTGGACTTGAATCCAAAGTACCATTACTCCAAGGGTCCCCCCAGCATACACCCCACAAAGAGCAGTGTTCCCTCACAAGCCAGGGCCCATAGTCAGTAGGCAAAAGGCTAGCCTGCAGTCCCCTCCAAAAGCCCCTGTTCTGAATGAGTTTGTCACAGGATTGCTTTGGTTATTGTTGATAGCTGTCTCCGAAGGTCTAGCGTGTATTTGGATAAATCAGCGTAGATTTGGATAGTGTGATAAGGACTCAGTAGCTGTCCCAGAGAGTGTGATTTAGCCAACATTTGTTCCTTTACATGGTAAAAATGAACTCTCAGTAGGACATCGCAAGGGACTGTGTTTCAGAGGAATGAAGGTTTTGGTATATGGTGAAAGCGGTCAATGGTGAGCTCAAGTGCTGTTGTTTCAGGTAATAGAGATGTAAATACCTCAGTGCCAAACTTTTTTAGGTCCACTGACTGCACAGATTCAGATATCCCTCTACGTTTCAGGTTGCTCCTGCTAGAGCAATCCTCTAGGTCAGCTATTTTGGCTTTAATCCATGTGCATTCCTCTAAACCCTCATCATGTGCCTCCACTAAGTTATTAATGGTAATAGTAATTTCCCCCATAGACTCTTCTGGGTTGTGCACTCTATCTCCCAATGAATGCACTTCACTGGGGAACTGTTTAGTTAGTGTTATAATATCTGCATGCAGGAAGTTATGAAGGGAGAGCAGCATCTCCTTGAGAAGAGTGTCCATTACAGGTTGGTTTGAAGTAGGAAAGGAGGCTATAGGAGATGCAGGCAGGCTGTGTGGTGGATGGACAATGTCCTGGCTTACTTCAGGTTCTTGTGAGTTTTGGTCAAGCCTCATGTGAGCCTTAGCTGGACTACAGCACAATGGGCTGGATGGAGAGGATCTGAAAGGGGAGAGAGTGCCCTCTATGTTCCCCACAGCCATGGAGAGATCATTTAGGAGATCTGTGTAGTGGCCATGTGTGTGCTGTGAGGCAGCAGGGGCCAGCTGCCGGTGTCATCTCGTCTGCTGCCTCGTGCCAGCTGGAGGGAAAAAGCTTGCAAGGTCCCCTCTTGTCCTATCATTTCCTGGACATCTCCACTGATGTGTGAAGGTCTCCCCCTGTTATAGTGACAGATAATATCACTTGGCGGTGCCTGATGTTCCCCCTAAGCTCCACACCTTCCCGGCACTATAATTATTTTCATTTAAAAAATATGTAAGTGCCTTTTTTTTCCTAATCGATATATAGCTGTCACAACTTTATTTTTTTGGCAATAACATGGTGTGGGTGGATTTCTGCCAGTCAAAGGCTGCACCACACCCCTCCAGTCTGTGTTTTAGAATAACAGGAAAGTGAAGCCACAATCAATCAAGATGTAATATCCCACCTCCATCATGTTTAGCTGGTTAGTGGGCATGGAGTAGGAGGGAGGGAGTGGTATGTCGTTTACTATAGTGTATATGCCCACATGTGTGACTATAGTCACATGGGCTGCTCAGATGTGATAGGGAAGAAATTCTCAGGGTAGAAAATACACTGAAAACTGAGCATGTGCACTAGCTGCCAACATTGCTCTGTAAAATCCCCAACTGCAGTGGGGACATGGACAGAAGGGGGGAGGCAGAGAACAGCAGGATCAATCAGTTATTTTGCAGACTACAGAAATTGAATCCCATAGTGAGTATGAACAGTATGTAAAACAGCATTTTTTGATAGTTTTAATGATGTGGGTTTAATGATATTTTAATATACATTTAAATAAAGTTTTCACAATATTAGTACGTTAAACCACAAACCAATATGCAGATGACATGTTTGTTATCAATATTATATTGAATATCAATCACAATTGAACTGTACATATTAAAATGACTGAAGCAAGTGAAAGAGAATGCCAAAAAATAACTTGTATTCTAGAAACAAAATAAAACAAATTAAAATAATTTTATACAATCTACTGCTAAACACAGCAACAGAGCAGTGCTGTTTTGCCTAAAGGGACTATGGTTTTACATTATTGACCAAATACAAATAATGACCAATTTGGCATAGGTTTTATGTTATTTAAAATTATCTACGGATTTTAGACTGCCACACATATTGAAAACTTTGTAGGTAAACACATGCCAAGCTTTCATAAGCTAACGCAGATGCTGTGGGGACCTTTTTGAGGTTGGCACCTTCAACCATTGAGTCCCCAGTGCTCTTCCCGTCTGTTATCCACCAAGTATATGTAATGAATGTTATTCATCTGTAGACACAAGCTTCAAGTGCTGTATCTAACCAGCCATTTGTGTCTGTTCTATTTCCTTGGCATACTCACAAGGCAGATGCTGCAGGGAGATCTTCAAATGTCCATGCCTCTTGGCTCTTGCACACTCCTTTTTTAACATGTCCAGGAGAATTATATACCGTATCATGATTTACATATTGTATGTCATCATTAAATTCTAAAAATAATTTTCTTAGTCCCAGTGTTGCTTTAATAATCATTGCACAGTTCATTTTTAATTTGCATTCAATGAATTCCAAAAATAGCTGTGGTAGGAAACATTTACTTTGAAAAACATTGTAGCCTAAACATAAACAAAACTAGTTGTAGCCAAAATGTTGAAGGATGTTGAAGGATAATCAATTTATTCTTAAGAAAATGTTTTTACTAAATTAGTGATTTGCCAGCTTCCCAGTAATGTGCAGTAATGTACAAATTTAGTAGTAAACATATATATGCACATCAAGCAAGGACATGCTGGTTATGTGACCAGCAGAATTGTTATAGTCTTAATGGGACAGTAGTTACCTCTTTTCCGCTGCCCCCCATGAAAAAAATAATAATTTTATAGTGAAAACTGCCCGACCCACAGCCAACAACATTATGGAGGATCACGTGTTATCATCTTCTTCATGTCTCTAAAATAGTTTCCTTATCTATCATTGTAACTTCTTGGATTTATTTTCACCATCATCACCACCAGACACAGAGTAGAGATGAGCTTCAGGTTTGGACCAAAGAGAATTTGGTCTAAACTTTGTCTGTTTGGTGTTCAGCAACTAAAATCCACTAAGCTAAAACTGCTGCAGTGGGAAGTCATGTGTTTACTAATGATATTAAGACCACTGCAAAATGTAACAGCTTCTTGCTCAGGCTAGTTGTTAAGAAGATAGAAATTGCTGGCTTCCTATCAACAAGGGTTGCATCCCTATCTGCCCATTCTGCTGTCAGCCAGAGACTCCCAGATGACAGATGAATGTAAACATAGAGGCAGTGATGTCCATATTTGTACAATTGCATCAGCTAAAATTACTGTCCCTTTCTTTACAAATCAGCTGTCAGGTGATCACAGGTTTCGCTCATCATGTTTAACAATAAATTTACACCTTGAGACATAAACCCCCACACACTGACCCCCACAATCACCTTGCAAAACATTTTTCATGTTGCTATTGTCTAAAAAACCCTAAATAGCAACACTTTATTAATTATTAGTTATTAAAATTTTAGGTTAACTAATGTTCATTGCATTGGTTTTATTGAATTTATCATTTTTAGTAATGCTTGTTTATGTATGTAAGCCCAGTGTTATCAATGTAGGCAGATTCATGCTGTCTGTGCCAACCAACAAATGATAAAGGATTGTTTAAAAAAACGTATCTTTAATAAAAGTGTGCTGCACCTCTGTTAATCTAAAAACATGCAGTAATTACAAAATTACAAATGGGCTCTGGAGGAAAAGAGGACCAAATGCACATTCAGTATAAGAGTTTTTGATTTTTTTTTTTTCTGGCCCTTGCTTTGTGTTGTAAAAATATGACATGTAAATTTAAGGTACTTGGTGCACAGGTTTTTGGTAATCTTTGAGGTTAACTGAAAAATTAAACACATTAGTAATTCTTGAAAGCATTTAGCACTTCCCAAGTGGTGTTAGCAAAAGGGGTGACAGACAGGTGAGCATGGGCAAGATATCAATTTGTAGTCAACTACAGGTCAAAATTTAAAGTGGGTAGGTGATAGACAGGTGTGGTGTGGCAGAAGGTCGGACAGAAAGCAGATACCAGTCGACAAGCCAAGTTGTAACTAAAGCCAGAATAAGCCAGCATCTCTATTGCCAATAATGAATGATTTAACTCATGTTGGCTTATTTCACATTAAAAACAAGCTGGCAGGATAGCATATTTGGTCAATGACATCAGCGAGCATCCCAGCTGGTTTGTTTACATTCAGCAGATAGAAAGCAAGATGTTTTTTTGTGATGAAGTATCAATGGTAGAAGATCATCTTGGGACAATTACCTAGTGAAGCTTTTTTTTTGCACATCGTGGGTCATTATTTTTTGGATACAGTGGGACTGGATACTTATTAAGAAAAATGATAAGTAGTAAATAGACATGCACACACCATACATTAAAAAAAATATTTGTCTAATTACAAAGTCTTAATGCGTTGGTACATAGTCCCTTCCCAGATTGCTAAACGCCCTACCCTCCCACTTGCTTTTGCGGCTGCGTGGATGCTAATACCCACCTCTACATCTGGTGGAGTTGCCTACTAGCCCAATATTTTTTTGCTGAAATCTTCCACATCCTCTCCACCCTTAGGGGCAACACTTTAGCTCCTGACCCAGCTACACCCTTCCTAAATAAAAAAACTCTTAATGTGACCCAATTACAATTTAAGCTTCTCCTGCAGGTTACAATATTCACAAAGCAAACAATTGCAAAGGCTTGGAAAACCCCTAATCTTAATGTCACAGAAACCAAAAATAAAATAACCAAGACCATGATACATGCCAAGGTTGAAGTGGTCCATCTTGACAGGGTTAAAAAGTATAAACATTTGTGGAAACAACGGGGGGATCACTACCTCCCACTGACTTCAATAACTTCTTGTTTTTGCCCTAATTGGCCTCAACCCCCCCCCCCTTAAATAGCTTTTACCTAGCATGTGGGCTGCATCCCAGACACTGTACTGAGCTACTACTACTAAGCTACTACATTCCTAGCGGGTGACTCACATTTACCTCTTTACCATGTAAACTTTGTTTCTTCCCTCAATAAAAATTCTGAACGAGAAAAAAAAAAGTATTTGTCTTTGTATTTACTATGTATCAGGTCTGGTTTATATGTTGATAGGAATCCTCTTGCTGCTGTGTTTGCTACCAAATTGAAACCAGTCAGGAAATGTAATTTAGTTATAATTGTTTTATAATTTTTTACACTTTTTTTTATAAATGTTGCTTTTTCTGTAGTACTTCTTATAGGCGTGCCATTTCATTTGCAAGTTTAAGACATCCCCCAAGCATCTTTTTTAAAGGATTTGTGTATTTTTAATGTTGCCCTTTAAGCATTTTTAACCACCTCAATACTGGGCGCTTTCACCCTCTTCCTTCCCAGACCAATTTTCTGCTTTCAGTGCTCTCGCACTTTGAATGAAAATTACTCAGTTATGCTACACTGTACCCAAATTACATTTTTATCATTTTGTTTACACAAATAGAGCTTTCTTTTGGTGGTATTTATTCACCACTGGGTTTTTTTATTTTTTTGCGATATAAGCGAAAAAAGAGCGAAAATGTAAAAGAAAAACAATCAAATTTCATCATAAATTTAGACCAGAATGTATTCTGCTACATGTCTTAGGTAAAAAATATCCTGATAAGTGTATGACAATCAGTTTGCGTGAAAGTTATAGAGTCTACAAGCTAGGCTACGTATCATTGAAAATTGATCAATCCTGATGTACTGACTACCTTTCTCATTTGTTGAGGCCCTAAAACGTCAGGACGATACAAATACCTCCCCCCTTCCCCCCAATGACCCCTTTTTGTAAAGAGGACAGTCCACTGTATTCAGTAAGAAGCATAGTGAGTTTTTTGAAGTTGCAATTTTTTGCCCACAATAGATTGGGTAATGAAGATTTTTTTTCCACAAAATTGTCATATTAACAAGTTGTTTCTTACACATGGCATAGATAAACTTGCAACTACACCCCAAAATATTTTCTGCTACTCCTCCTGAGTATGGCGATAATAAGTACACAGCCTGGTCACATACAGAGGGCAAACATCCAAATAGCACCGTCAGGCGTTCTAAAGGCATAAATTATACATTTCATTTCCTATAACATTTTTGTAGGCCCTGGAGCACCAGGACAATTAGAATTCCCCACAAAATTACCCCATTTTGGAAAGCAAACACCCCAAGGTATATTCTATGAGGCATAATGAGTCTTTTGAACGTGTCATTTTTTTCCACAAGTTTTTGGAAAATATGGAAAGAAAATCAAAACTTATTGTTTTTTTTTTACACAAAGTTGTAAATTTATAAGACATTTCTAACACATAGCATGAACATAGCAAGAATTACACCCCAAAATACATTCTGCTACTCCTCCTGAGTACCTGTCACATTTTTGAAGGCCCTGTGACAGATGTTGATCACTGGGATGTGGCAGATGTTCACTGGGACAGATGTGGCAGATCACAGACAGATGTGGCAGATTATCATGGATAGATATGCCAAATGATCACCGGCAGATGTGGCAGATGATGTGTGCCAGATGTGCGTCAGATGATCATGGACAGATGTGGCAGATTATCATGGACAGATGTGGAAAGTGATCACAGACAGATGTGGCAGATTATCATGTATAGATGTGGCATAGTATCACTGACAGATGTGGCAGATTATTATGGACAGATGTGCCTGATGATCACTGGCAGATGTGACAAATGATGTGCGCCAGATGATCAGGGACAGATGTGGCAGATGACCACAGACAGATGTGGCAGATTATCTTGGACAGATGTGGCAGATTATCATGGACAGATGAGCCAGATGATCACTGGCAGATGTGGCAGATGATGTGTGCCAGATGTGCACCAGATGGTCATGGACAGATGCGGCAGATGTGCACCAGATGTGCTCCAGATGATCACGGACAGATGTGGCAGATGCTGTGCGTCAGATGATCACGGGCAGATGTGGCAGATGTGTGCCAGTTGATAACGGACAGATGTGCCAAATGATAATGGACAGATGTGGTAAATGATCACAGACAGATGCAGCAGATGATCACAGGTAGATGTGTCAGATGACATGTGCCAGATCTACGCAAGATGATCACGGACAGATGTGGCAAATGATCATGGACAGATGTGGTAAATGATCACGGACAGATGCACCAGATGATCACTGGCAGATGTGGCAGATGTGGCAGATGATGTGAGCCAGATACGTGCCAGATGATCATGGACAGATATGGCAAATGATCACGGACAGAAGTGGCAAATGATCATGGACAGATGTGGCAAATGATCATGGACAGATGTGGCAAATGATCACGGACATATGTTCACTGTAACAGATTATTGTACTGGAACAGATGTGTGACAGGTATTTTTACTGTGTTGGGGACACTGTGTGCTGGGGACACTGTATTGGTGTGTTGGGGACACTAGCAGAGGGATCAGTGAGTAAAGAGCAGTGAAGCAGCTCTATACTTACTGATCGCCGCCTGGCAGCACCGATCCACTCTCCTTTTCCTCACTATGTGGAGGGAAGCAGAGCCGATCGCCGTGATAACGGCTCTTTTGACATCACATGACAGCTGTGATTGGACACAGCCGTCTTGATCAGGAGGGCCAATCACAGGGCATTCCTGCTGTACGGTGTTGCATTGTGTCCAGGGAACCTGAACATCCACTCAGAAGGAGGAAGCTCCCAGCTGGCCATATATGTGTTTTGGCTGGGTGGGAGGAGGTTAAAGACTCCCATCGAACAGCATAAAAAATTGCATTGATACATTTCCTCATGGCAGTGCTCAGCTGCTTATGCACTTTTTAAGCAAAAACTTTCAAATTGCCCAGAAAAAAAATATCAAGGATCATCTCTCATTCTCACGTACTTGTATGTGTATTTCAGGATCATGAAGGTGGCCTCTTGAACAATTCCAATCCAAGAAACCCTGAAAGTTGAGATAGGGTCTACAAGGGCAATGAAGGGGCACATGTGTCAGAAGACTGAAAATAATGACTGGAACTTGGGAGCACTGGTGTCAGACTAGTAGAAGTACAGAGGGTAGGGCACCCAGGATACACCAATTTTTAGATATGAATAGAGTTTGGTAACTGGTTCAATAACAGCCAAGCAAGAAGGCACCGATTTATAGGTAGAATCAAGGTCAGTAACAAGCAGAGATTGGTAACATGCAGGTTACCTTTTCAACAGGAGAAATCTTAGTTCAGACTGAGATCCATAACAGAGATGAGCAGCAAAGATAGGCAGACAAGGATAATCCAGAAGCAGAGTGGAAGAAAGCCAAGTCATTACCAGGATCAAACATAAGATACATAATCAAGAATTGCAGGAAGTCAGACTGAAAGACCATTCAGCAAGAATCCTTTGCAGAAAACAAGTTAAATAGCCCACTGGGATGCAATATCTGGAATGAACATGCCTGTACATTCATGCACATGCTGTGATTTGCACATCCCCTACATATACGAAATTTTACATGTTTAATTAGGTTTTTGTGCTAACAAACGTGCACATATATGCACACGCACACGGCCAGCCAGAGGGTAAGGGAGGGTGCTGGAGAGGCTTCTTTAATATTTTAAACTTATAATTGGCTAAAAGGTATTGTTGCATCAATAAGTCCATAGCCTAAATGTAAAAATTACTATAGCCCATATGGGTTAAGTGTGGGATCTCAAAAGTACAAATAGAAAGTGGAGGTGTTGGGTAGCAGACTTTCAATATAACCGATTTCCAAGCAGATACAGTGTAAATAACACAAATTAGTGCATCTCTGTATGCATTATTATATTGTTAAATGTTTATTTTATGAATACAACAAGTGTAAGTATCTGAACTTGACTTGTTTATAGCCTATTGTAATAACCTACTAATTAGCACTAGACTGGGAAAGAGCGGGGCAACACTGGGAACCAGGTATGCTGTGTGCAAATATGATAACAAGGAACAGGCTGACAGAAGGAGAGAACAAAGTGAGCAGAGGGATGACCTCATCAGTCTCCTGTTGCTCCTTTGTTACTTATTCAGTAGGCTGTGGATGGGGAGGTGACACCATTGTATTCCAAACTGTAACAGAGAAAGTAATATCCTCCTTCTTGCTGTGTTGTATAAATATGTAGTGTAAAATATTGATAAGTTGTGGACCAGTGCTGTACAAAACACAGGAGTGAATAGACACGAATGAAAATCTCATGGTATAAATCAATATCTAAGACTTACTGGGAGAACCTTCTTAACTTCACCATCCCTAATACTTTATGGAACTCTACCCTCTGAGCCCTATTAAAATGTTCTAAATGCCTCTCACACTGGGAATCTTTGCAAAAAATATGTCATCCATGGTAATATACTCCCTATAGGCTCATCTCCATATTCTGAGATAATTCGGAGAAAAGCTGGCGCAACTGTGATGACCCGGGAATTCTACCTCGCATGGGCAGTGATCAACACTTTCCTTGTATCAGTAACACCTACACTGATGACTACCAGCAGCCATCATGGAAGAGTAGAGAGCAGCCACCCTATTCCATCACACTGTGGAGATGTTTTCTCTCGGCCCCCTTCCCACAGCTCAGCTGTCTGGGGATTTTTTAGCACATGTGCAGCCGATCACACTGTTGCAATTTTCAAACCTTGCCCCAACCACATCAAGCGTGGCAAAAACACCAGCCATTTGGGTACCAAATGCTTGACAAGGCATTTACCTCCCACCACTCAGCTCGTTGGTAAAAGCACCTGAAAGCCACACAAAAGGGACGCAATTCTGCTCCTCCTCACTCCTCTCCTTTCTGGTCTACACCCGTTATTTCTCATGACCTCTCAGCAGCCTCCACTGACAAGGATCATGATATAGCGAAGGATGTATCAGGTCCTTGCAGCACATATGCCAGCAGCACACCACCAGGTGTAGACTATAGCAGACAAATTTCTCTGCCCCAGCTGCTGCAGCGAAAAAAAATACAATCACTGCCACCCACATGCCCAGTGTCCAAATTTGAGCTTGTCAAAGCTGATGGCTTTACAATTCCTGCCTTTCCAGTTGGTGTATTCTGTCCCCTTCTGGGAATTTGCAGAATATGATGTACCACAATGGCAGGTTCCTAGTGGCTACTTTTTTTCACATGAGGCCATTCCAGATCTGTACCATCACATGGAAGGCAATGTTGTGGCATCATCGGGCAAGGCAATCAGCTGCATGGTCCACGTTACTGCTGACACGTGGTCCAGCAATCATGGACAGGAACGATATATTTTGTTCGCAGCACAATAAGTAACTCTGTTTGCAACTCAGAAGGATGCAGGACAGGGCTTAGTGCTGGAGCTTTTTTTCCCACCACATCTCTATACAGCTGGTGGTGATGATGCGAGATTTGGTAGCTCCACCCCCTCCTCCTCCATGCCCTCCTCTGCTGAATTGTCCTATGAACCACCAGTACCCCCTAAGCTTTCAAGGGGCTATTCAACAAGTCAGCAAAAAAAACAGTGTTTTAGCAGGTCTGTCTAGCAGGCATGAGCCACACAGGAGCAGAGATTCTTTTAGCTCTGCAGGGGCAGGCCCAGAGGTGGTTCACGCCATGTCAGCTAGAGCCAGGAATGGTGGTGTACGATAATGGCACTAACCTCCTGTCTGCCCTTAGACAGGGAAAGTTGACACGTGCCATGCCTGGCATAGGTCCTCAATTTAGTTGTGCAGCATTTATTAAACAGATGCCCAGAGTTGGAAGATCTGCTAAAGCAGACCAGAAGAGTCCGTAGCCATTTCAGGAGGTCATACACAGCCAGTGCTAGGTTAGCTGAAATTTACATGGGATTCCACCTGCCCGTAAACTGCCTGATTTGTGACATGCCTACCAGGTGGAACTCAACTTTGACAATGCTGCAGTGGCTGCATATGCAGTAGAGGGCGGTCAACGAGTACCTGTGTGAGTATGGCACAATGACAGACTCAGGCTGGCTCTGCTTTTTTTCCCCACGCCTGCTGATAAAGGATGAATGCACTGTATTGTCACTATTTGAGGAGGCGACAAGGATGGTGAGCCATGACAATGAATGCTACAGTGACATAATCCCTGTTGTGTTTCTACTGGAGCAGACTCTATTTGTGGCATTACGGACAGGGTATTCATGGCAGAGCAGCAGGAGGAAAAGGAGGACTTCCTTTCCTCTCAAGGCCCCCTTTATGTAGACACCGTTCTTCCTACACCACAGAACACACAAGAGGAGGAGAAGGTGGATTATGGCAGTTTTGGATGCATTGAAGCAGAGGAAAACATATGTCAAATATTAAGAGATAGTTTTCCATCCCCAGGACCCTTGTGAGTAGTACATGGCAGAGAGGACACAGTTCCAGATACTGTAATCCTCAGTGACCCCAAGGACTCTGCTTCTCATGCCTCCACAAACTTGCAGTGCATGGGCTCCCTCATTCTTCAAAGCCTGTGAAAGGACCAGGGAATTTGTGGCATCAAGGAGAAGGATCACTATTGGTTGGCAACCCTCCTTGACCAACGTTACAAGGGGAAAGTCTCGAAATTCATCCTGTCTCCACAGAGGGAGCAGAGGATGAAATATACTGAGGATACCTTAACCACTTTAATACAGGGCACTTCCCTCCCTTCCTAAGGCCAATTTTCCCCTTTTAGCGCTGTTGCAATTTGAATGACAATTGCGCGGTCATGCAACACTGTACCTACACCAAATTTATGTCATTTTCCCCCCACAAATAGAGCTTTCTTTTGGTGGTATTTGATCACCTGTGCAATTTTTTTTTTTTTGCTAAACAAAAAAAAAATACCGAAAAGTTTGAAAAAAAAAAAAAAGTTTTTTTGTTTATGTTATACAATTTTGTAAATAAATAAGTTTTTTCCTGCACTGATGAGCACTGATGAGACTGCACTGACAGGCACTGATGAGGAGGCACTGATGGGGTGGCACTGATGGGGTGGCACTGATGGGGTGGCACTGATAGGCGGCACTGATAGGCGGCACTGATATGCGGCACTGATAGGCACTGATATGCGGCACTGATAGGTAGCACAGATATGCAGCATTGGTGGGCACTGATAGGCGGCACTGCTGGGCACTGATAGGCGGCATTGATGGACACTGATAGGTGGCACTGATGGGCACTGATAGGTGGCACTGATGGGCACTAATGGGCACTGATAGGCGGCACTGGTGGGCACTGATGGGCACTGATGGGTGGCACTGACGGGCGGCACTGATGGGCACTAATGGGCACTGATAGGCGGCACTGGTGGGCAATAATGGGCACTGGTGGGCGACACTAAAGGATGGCAATGATGGGCACTTGTGGGCAGCACTGATAGGGAGGACACTGGTGGGCATCACTGATGGGGAGGGCAATGGGGGGCTCCCTGAGCCCTGATTGCCATCCCTGGTGGCCATAGTGGGCATCCCTGGGGTCATAGTGGGCATCCCTGAGGTCATAGTGGGCATCCCTGGGGTCATAGTGGGCATCCCTGGTGGATCTAGTGGCATCCCCCCCGAGGGTCTGCACTGGTAATCAATGATCTGATTACCAGTGCCAAACCCCCCCTGTCAGGGGAGCCGCCGATCGGCGCTCCTTTGCTCGTGCCTGTCAGGCACGAACTAAGGAAAGCCGATCAACGGCTGTTCCTATTTACTATGTGACCAGCCGTGATTGGACACGGCTGATCACATGGTAAAGAGCCTCCGTCAGAGGCTCTTTACCGAGATCGGAGATGCAGGGTGTCAGACTGACACCTTGCATCACCGATCGCCGCTCTGCGCGCCCCCGGGGGGCGCCCAGAGCTGTGTTATCCTGCCGCCGTCATATAACGTCTGGTCAGGATAACACAACCACATTCCCGCCGTCATTTTGTAATAGGGCGGGCGGGAAGTGGTTAAAGAGGAGTTTATGTAATGCCTTTACAGATTCTACTAGGTTACAGTCTCATGGAGTGATGCTTTTTAAAAAAAATGTAGTCCTCGGCATACAGGGCTGTCAGCATCCACATCCCATTGGCAGCATCTGTATTATATGGTGGGAGATTATCTAGGGGCGAAAACAGATATGGAGAGCTTTCCAGTTGATGATTTCAACAAGAGTACCCCTATAGGGTTACAATGTGAAGGCACCATCAGCACCCAAAGCCCAATTTTTCTGACATATCATTTAAATTTTTGAGAAGAAGGCCAAATCTTGATTTCATCAAGAGTACCTCTAAAGGGTTACAGTGTGAAGGCAACAACAACACCCAAAGCCCGATTTTCTGTATCTGTTATCTCTATCCAAAGTCTGTGAAACAGACACCAACAAATCTCTAATCCTGTGCACTAAATTGTGGCCTCATCATATAGACTGGCTCCCCAAGCCGTTGTTTATAAAATAAAGAAAGCTTGTAGGGAAAATGTCATTTTTTTTGCCTTTAACCACTTCCATACAGAGCAGTTACACCCCCTTCCTGCCCAGACCAATTTTCAGCTTTTAGCACTCTCATACTTTGAATGACAATTGCTCAGTCATGCTACACTGTAACCAAATAACATTTTTATCATTTTTTTCACACAAATAGAGCTTTCTTTTGGTGGTATTTGATCACAACTGGGAGGTTTTTTTTCATGATATAAGCAAAAAAAGCAAAAATTTTGAAAAAAAAACACTTTTTATTAGTTTCTATTATACATTTTTGCAAAAAATAAATTTTTCTACATATCTCTGGTAAAATTAACCCAAATTAGTGTATATTATTTAGTCTGTGTGGAAGTTATTGAGTCTAGAAGCTATGGTACCAATTACTGAAAATTGATTTACACCAGATGTACTGACGACCTATCTCCTTTTTGAGGCCCTGAAATGTCAGGCCCTAGAGCACCAAGACAATAGAAAAGCCCACAAAATGACCCCATTTTGGAAAGCAAACACTCCAACGTATATTCTATGAGGCATTATGGGTCTTTTGAACATGTCATTTTTTTCCACAAGTTTTTGGAAAATGTGGGAAAAAAATGAAAACCTTTTTTTTTTTTTTTTACACAAAGCTGTCAATTTATAGGATATTTCTAACACATAGCATGTAAATAGCAAAAATGACATCCCAAAATAAATTCTGCTACTCCTCCTGAGTATGGCAATACCACATGTGTGAGACTTTTACACAGCCTGGCCACATAAAGAGACTCCACATCCAAGTAGCACCTTCAGGCATTGTAGGAGCATAAATTACACACATCATTTTCGGACTACCTATCACACTTCTGAAGGTCCTAGAGCACCAAGACAATGGAAACGCCCACAAAATGACCCCATTTTGGAAAGCAAACACTCCAAAGTATATTCTATGAGGCATTATGGGTCTTTTGAACATGTCATTTTTTTCCACAAGTTTTTGGAAAATGTGGGGAAAAAATGAACACCTATTTTTTTTACACAAAGTTGTCAATTTTTAGGATATTTCTAACACATAGCATGTACATAGCAAAAATGACACCCTAAAATACATTCTGCTACTCCTCCTGAGTATGGCGATACCACATGTGTGAGACTTTTACACAGCCTGGCCACATAAAGAGACTCCACATCCAAGTAGCACCTGCAGGCGTTCTAGGAGCATAAATACACATATAACTTTCTGACTACATATCACACTTCTGAAGGCCCTAGAGCACCAAGACAATGGAAACACCCACAAAATGACCCCATTTTGGAAAGCAAACACTCCAACGTATATTCTATGAGGCATTATGGGTCTTTTGAATGTGTCATTTTTTCTCAAAAGTTTTTGGAAAATGTGTAAAAAAATGAAAACCTTTTTTTTTTTCACACAAAGTTGTCAATTTATAGGATATTTCTAACACATAGCATGTAAATAGCAAAAATGACATCCCAAAATACATTCTGCTATTCCTCTTGAGTATGGAGATACCACATGTGTGAGACTTTTACACAGCCTGGCCACATGAAGAGACTCCACATCAAAGTAGCACCTTCAGGCGTTCTAGGAGCACAAATTACACACATCATTTTCGGACTACCTATCACACTTCTGAAGGCCCTAGAGCACCAAGACAATGGAAACGCCCACAAAATGACCCCATTAGGGAAAGCAAACACTCCATCGTATATTCTATGAGGCATTATGGGTCTTTTGAACTTGTAATTTTTTTCCACAAGTTTTTGGAAAATGTGGAAAAAAAATGAAAACCTTTTTTTTTTTTACACAAAGTTGTCAATTTATAGAATATTTCTAACACGTAGCATGTAAATAGCAAAAATGACACCCCAAAATACATTCTGCCACTCCTCCTGAGTATGGCAATACCACATGTGTGAGACTTTTTTACAGCTTAGCCATATAGAGGGGCCCAACATCCAAGGAGCACCATCGTGCGTCCTAGGGACATAAATCACACACATAAATTCCTGACAACCTATCACATTGTTGAAGGCCCCTAACACATAGCATAATACATACCAAAATACATTCTGCTGAGCAAAGGATAAACAAAAGATTACCTGTGGTTTTAGCAGTGCAGTGGTCCAGGCAGCAGGCAGGAACGTAGACAGCGACAGTGAAAGGATTGTCCAGGCAGTAGGCAGGAATACTGTCCATAGTCAGTACAGGCAGAGATATTGTCAGCACAGCCAAATAATAGGTCCAGGTAGTAGGCAGGGATATGGTCAGCAGCAGTGAAAGGATTGTCCATGCAGCAGGCAGGAATACTGTTCATAATTAGTACAGGCAGCAGGCAGAGATATGGTCAGTATAGCCCAAATATTGGTCCAGGCAACAGAGACATGTTCCAAAAAAGGTCTGGGTCAGTGCAGGCAGGGATATAATCAGCACAGCCAAAGTATTGGTCCAGGCAGCAGGCAGGACAATCAAGCTTAGGGCCTCGGTCGGGGAAAGAATGGGGACAGGGGTAGAGGCTTCTCTCACCCAAATCGCTTTGAAGCCTCCGGACTCCAGACCCTGTTCCAAGATTACAAACCCAGAGAAAACCAAAAACTGTTTTTCTCATATCAGAACATTATTCTGAAGCCCCTCACAAAAGTGAGACCCCTGTGTCATTTTTAATCCCACTACTACAGTAGCAGGGTGAAAGATCAGTCTAAGTGAGAGGCAAAAAACATGGTCGTAACAGGCTGAGGTCAGTGCAGGTAAAAGGCAGACATAGACAGTAGGCTAAGGCATAATTGATAAACAGTCCAGGGTCAGTTCACGTGAAAGGCAAAAACATGGCGGATAAACAATGCAGACGGCAGGCAGAGGCATAGTCGATATACAGGCCAGGGTCAGTTCACATGGAAGGCAGTGATATGGTTGGTTGAGGCAGCAGGAATATATTCAGCACATAAATTAAAAAAGGGGAAATGACAGTCTGATTGAAATATGGGCTAAAAGTTTAGGGCAGCGTGATAGATTTTGAAGCAATCTCCGATGCATAGGCCAGGTTGGGAGGGACATTGGGTACAATGAAAACTGGTGTCTTTCCTAATTCCTTTTTTGCTACACATCCAACACTTTTTTTGGTGTCTTCTTCCGGTTTCTAAAGGTGGGATATGGTAAGGGAAATGGCGGTCATGAAGTCTGCTGACACAATCAGAACGAATGCTTTGTGGGGGGGGGGGGGATCCTTGCTGGTAAATCAGGGCAGTGGCAATATCTTCAACAAACTGGAGGAAGGGGATTGGTATTATTGTTGATTTTTGATAGGTGACATATGCGTTGTACATGGCCAAATGGAAGAATTAAACTGCAACTTTTTTGTACCAAAAGAGGGACTTTCATGTCGGGAGATAGGGCTGAAGCATTTGATCATTTAAATCCCCCCCCCCCCCCCATGTACTTATTGTACTCGTGGATACAACCAGGCTTTCAAACGGGAGCGCATCTTCTTCTAATTTCCACTGAGGTGTCATCGTGGATGGTGGACATGATGTAAACGTCCTTACTATCCCTCCACTTCAAAGCCAACACTTCACCATTCCTAACGCTTGCGGATTACCCGTTTTGTAACTGAGTGGTGACAAGACGCTGCGGGAAGCCCTTCCATTTTTTCCTTACTGTACCGCAGGCCAAGGTTTTTTTCAGGTACAGGTGGCGGAAAAGGGGCAAACTGGTGTAATAGTTGTCCATATAAATGTGGTACCTCTTTTGTAACAGTGGGAAGGCTAGGTCCCAGACAATCTTCCCACTTATTCCCATGTACATTGGGCACTCAGGGGGTTGGAGCTCAGAGTCTCTGCCTTCGTACACGCGAAAGGCGTACACATACCCAGTTTTACTTTTGCATAGCTTGTTTAGCTTTAAGCCATACCTAGCCCTCTTGCTGGGAATGTACTGCTTAAACCCCAGCCGGCCTCTGAAATGGACCAGTGATTCGTCCACAGCAATGTTTTGGTCAGGGACATAAACTTTGGGAAACCGCTTAGAAAATAAATCAATTAGAGGGTGAATTTTATAGAGTTTATCAAAATTGGGATGATCTCAGGGAGGGCACTGCAAATTATCGTTGAAATGCAGGAAGCGCATTATAATATCATAGCGGGACCTGGACATGACCGATAAATAAAGTGGCATATGGTGGCTGGGTTTGGTGGACCAATAGGAATGCAACTCATTTTTTTTGTAATCCCCATATTGATGGTAAGGCCCAAAAACACTTTTAGCTCTTCTAATGTTAGGGGTCTCCATTCCAAAGGACGGGCATTATATGAGGTGGGGTTGTTCTCTATGAACTGTTGGGCAAAAATATTTGATTGGTCCACGATGCCTTGAAGGAACTCAATAGGGAAAAATAAATTAACCACTTAAGCCCCGGAGGATTTGGCTGCTCAAAGACCAGGGCCTATTTTGCGATTCGGCACTGTGTGACTTTAACAGACAATTGCGCGTTCGTCCGATGCTGTACCCAAATGAAATTGACATCCTTTTTTCCCACAAATAGAGCTTTCTTTTGGTGGTATTTGATCACCTATGCGATTTTTACTTTTTGAGCTATAAACAAAAAAAGAGCGACATCTTTGAAAAAATATCAGGTATGCTGATGGGCAGGTGACAGGTACTCAGATGGGCAGGTGACAGGTACTCTGGTGACAGGTCCTCTTTATTTGGTGGGGCAATCAGACAATTAGGGCACAGAAATTTTCACAGTACTCTGTGGTAACTCACTGTTTTCAGTTCTCCTCCTCACACTGGATCGGTGTGTGAGGAGAACCTGGTAACAGTGAGTTATCACTGCCTTGTTGACATTTGTGACCAGCTGTGATTGGACACAGCCGGTCACGTGGTAAAAAGCCAATTTCATGGGCTCTTTACCTAGATCGGGCATAGGCTCTGTCCGAGGGATGAGCCTCGTCCCCGGGGGCATGCATTGCGGAGAGAATGAGCGGCTCGTGCTGGAGCCACTCATGTGATCGGCTGTGATTGACACAGCCGATCAAGTGGTAAACAGCCAATTTTCATTGGCTGTTTACCTTAATCGGGGATGGTCTATGACTGAGGGACAAGCCTTATCCTTGATCGCCATGCTGCGCGTCCCGACGTCGCGCAGTAGTGGCGAGAGCGGGCGGACGTCATATGACAGCCGACCAGATCTACAAAAGCTTCCTGCTGGCGTCATTTTACTATGGCCCAGTATGGAAGTGGTAAAAAATGAAATTTTTGCTGCAGTAGGTTATATACATGGTATAGATGCACCACTTTACAGGCAGACTAAGGGGACCCCCCTGGCACTATATTTAAAGGAATTTTTCATTTTTATTGTTTCACTGTAGGCATCAGTAAATCACTGCTCATTTAAAAAGGATGTTTTTACAAACTTTCTTTGCATTGATACATGTACCCAGTGCAGTACCCGAACCCCAATACTCTTTGTATGCCTAATAACTTAGCTCTCAAAATGGACACTTTTGATTTTTCCAGTTCAGGTCCCATAGACTATAATGGGGTTCAGTATTCGGCTCCAAACTTTCAGGATGTTCATCAGTTCTGGCGTGAACTAAACCGGGGGAGTGTTCGGGCCATCTTTATCTGCTATTTACATATTGCAGTGGATAATTGGAAAGTGGGCTTCCTGAGTCGCCAATGTCCTTCCACTCAGAGATCTTCCTGATCCTCTATCATAAGTTGGGTACACTAGACATTGATACCATTGTGACAGACATGGGTATCAGATCCCTGCCCTTCTTACTAACTCATGACAAAAGACTAGCCAATCTCACACCATGCTGCCAATCTCAGCTGCACCCTGCACAAAGATTGTCCAGCTCGTGGGATCACAATCTAGGTACAGCCAGCCTGAGAGTGATTTTCACTGGGCTAATTAGGCAATTAACCCTTTAAATGCCTCCACCCGCTTTGGGGAAACTCATAATTTTAGCAATACCCATTATGATTTTAGAATAATCGTCTGTAACACTCACTGTCACCACAGACAGGTATGTTAATGGTATTTACCCTGTACAGTAGCACTTTTCAAGAGACAGGTCTTTGTTAGCTTGCATTAAGAGCTTAGGGACAAGGTTAACATTTTTCAAAATATGGTTTTAATAATGAAACGGTCAAAGTTGGTGCAAAAAAAATATTTACAGAAAAAAGGTGTTTCAAAGACATGGAGACATAATTCAGCAATAGCAAAATAAGGTAGAATTGAGGAGGGAGAATACTTGCAATCAACGTCCTAGATGTTATCAGAATTCAGTCGATGAGCCAGGTGTTATCGGTTCTCAAGGTTGACAGATGTTTTTGATTTGATGGTAAAGGAGAACTCACAACTGTTTGTGGTCATGTGTGTGGTCATGTATGACCTTAATTCATTCAGTATGACATTTTACTTGACTCATTCAAGTATATACTTATTATTAATGTATCATGTTCCTGTCTGAGTTTATGAATCATGTGTGGCTTTGTTACCTTTTGAATTGAGCAGAGCACTCTGATTGCCTTTTCTGATCCCCATTAGTTCTGGGTATCCTTAATGAATTGGGTCATAGTTTTACAATAGGCCTGGACAGCAGAACCAGACATCCTGCCTTGACACAATTAGCTGTTTACAGCTCTTCACAGGCCTAAGCGCTGGTTTCTGATGTTTCTGAGTTGAGATAACCGCTTTTTTGAAGTGTAAAACCTATGCATTCTATGAATTACAGGAGGAGGGAGGGGGTAAGGTCACTGCTGCAATATGTTACTGTTCTGCAAGACTGTCATGGCTGACCTATGATAACTGAACAACATGGCCGCTAGCTACAGCTTTTTGTGTGTCCGATACGTGATATTATTACACCTTCCCCCTCAGGCGGTTGCATGGGAGGGAACTGCAATTTGAACGTGTTATCATTACAACCATGATCTCCAAAATTCAACAAAAAACTAAACAGATTTGAGACCAAGACCTCTGTTTGATCCTGTTTCTCATTCACTGGATTTAGCAGCATGGCTTTTGAAACCTAGGTACTAAAACTTAGGGGGTATTTCTGACACTGTCATTTGCACCTTACTTAAAGTAAGATTATCATAGGATCTACCATTGCTACTTTGGCTACTGCAAGACAGGGCATCTCAACCCTCAATAATATTTTATTCCACACATCAATGCCTTCCTCATATCTGGCCTTAACTAGCATCTGGCGCTTTGTACTCCTAAAGTGATAGATTTCTGCATTGTCTATTCTACTCCAGAAACCTTTAGCTTCAAACATTCTTGTCAAGACCTTTGTACAGAGAGTCGCCCATGTAAATCCTCCACTTTGACCTTTCATGTCTCCCTGGGATCTGAATCTGGTACTTTTGGTTTTTCAAAGACCTTCCTTTTGGAGGATCTCACCAGTAAAATGACCTTTTTCAATGTTCATTGTTTCTGTTAGGAATGGCTCCGAATTGGTAGCTCTTTCTTGTAAGGAACCTTTTCCTATTTTACACCGAGACAAGGTAGTCTTGAGACTCAGAGCCCCCTTCCTCCCAAGTTGGTCTCTTCTTTCAATCTATCAGGGCCCATTCCACCAGATCTGTCTGTGTTTTTGGGCTTTTCAGCATCAAGCATCCGTTTTGCCGATTTACAAGATCACCACCTGGTCTTCTGTGTAAACCTTCTCAAGGTTTTTGCTAAGTGTATGTCCAGGCTTCCGCTGATGCGAGCTTTCAGCTTCAAGATGCTTCAAGCTTTTATCTGTGTATTATGGGTCTGTTAACTCTTGGTTTCTATGGGCCTGATTGCTGCTATGCTGCTATTTTGATCTCTACCACTCAGTTTATTGCTTTGGGGCATCCCATGGCAGGGGAGGACTGGGCCAGGAGGCAGGGGGGCAATTTCCCCCCAGGCCGCTCTGATGCCCTACAAAAAGACTGCACCACTTCTGCCACAGACATGCCTAGTGAAGAGAAGTAAAAAGTCTCCACTGCTGACCTACTGAGTGCGGGATAAAGACAAGGACAGAGCGCAGGCCTTCCCCCCAGCATGGATGGTGTAAACTGTGTCTGAGCAGAGGCCTGTTCCATGCCCCACTGGAAACTCTCCTCCCCCAGGCAGCCCCAACCGAGCTGTCCCAGCTCCCCCCAACCGCCCCCTGCTGGCCAGGTTGGGAACCCGGATTCGGCCAGGGAGTAGAGAGTACCTGGAGCAGAGCTTCAGCCTGGAATAGGGGTCAAGAGGAGGCTGGGAAGTGGGAGAGTGGGAGGGGGGCCAAGTTGCTGCACCATGTCCCTCTGGTTTGTACTTGTCCCCTGGGCCGAAAGTTGCCAGTCAGCCCCTGTCCCATGGTCTATGAAAAAAAGTTCTGTGTCCTGTGTCCTGTACTGTACAATTATAACAATGGGATTTTTTACTTACCTGATAAGTCCATCTTTTGGAGTACAGTACAGGGCAAAGGTCCTTCCCATCTGTCCTCTGTTTCTCCTTTTTGCTTGCTACAAACCTATAGTCCCACATGGTGGGTGAGGTTATATAAGGGTGTACAGGTAATGTAGCCAAAAAAAGCTTTTACCAGTGTCCAATCACCTCAAGGTAGCCTGCATATAGCCCATGGTCTATGAATACACGCTACACATGTGAGAAAAAATATACCGAGGTATATTCCACGCACCTAGGAGTAGTCTAGTAATAAAATATATGGTGTAGGATACAGCAGCTGCTGTAGAGAAAGAGAGTAAATAAAAGGGTATCGGTCTTAATAGAAAGGCCAGCTACAGTGCTTGCTGGTTAAACCCTAATTGAATACCAATGATATTTACTACAACAGGTGATATGTGACAAACATAAAAACTGTCAGTAAAAATATATATAATCTGTCAATAAAAAATTTGAATATAAATATAATTAATATATTTGTGGTGATGGTAATGTAGTGAAAAAAGGTGACTTGTGAACAGCCTTATCAAAATAGCAAAACATTCAATGATCTAATAAATAAATACGTGCCACAATATGCATCAGTGACTTAAAATATTATGTCAATATACAGTGCCTTGCGAAAGTATTCGGCCCACTTGAACTTTGCAACCTTTTGTCACATTTCAGGGTTCAAACATAAAGATATAAAACTGTAAATTTTTGTGAAGAATCAACAAGTGGGACACAATCATGAAGTGGAACGAAATTTACTGGATATTTCAAACTTTTTAACAAATAAAAAACTGAAAAATTGGGCGTGCAAAATTATTCAGCCCCCTTAAGTTAATACTTTGTAGCGCCACCTTTTGCTGCGATTACAGCTATAAGTCGCTTGGGGTATGCCTCTATCTGTTTTGCACATCGAGAGACTGAAATTTTTGCCCATTCCTCCTTGCAAAACAGCTCAAGCTCAGTGAGGTTGGATGGAGAGCGTTTGTGAACAGCAGTTTTTAGTTCTTTCCACAGATTCTCGATTGAATTCAGGTCTGGACTTTGACTTGGCCATTCTAACACCTGGATATGTTTATTTGTGAACAATTCCATTGTAGATTTTGCTTTATGTTTTGGATCATTGTCTTGTTGGAACACAAATCTCCGTCCCAGTCTCAGGTCTTTTGCAGACTCCATCAGGTTTTCTTCCAGAATGGTCCTGTATTTGGCTCCATCCATCTTCCCATCAATTTTAAGCATCTTCCATGTCCCTGCTGAAGAAAAGCAGGCCCAAACCATGATGCTGCCACCACCGTGTTTGACAGTGGGGATGGTGTGTTCAGGGTGATGAGCTGTGTTGCTTTTACGTTTTGCATTGTTGCCAAAAAGTTTGATTTTGGTTTCATCTGACCAGAGCACCTTCTTCCACATGTTTGGTGTGTCTCCCAGGTTGCTTGTGGCAAACTTTAAACGACACTTTTTATTACAGTTTTATGTCTTTATGTTTGAAGCCTGAAATGTGGCAAAAGGTCGCAAAGTTCAAGGGGGCCGAATACTTTTGCAAAGCACTGTATATGTTCAATGAATATGATCATGAATAAAGTCCAAAAAAAAAAAATGTGACTGTAGTGCTCAAAAATTTAATCAACAAAGTCCTCAGTGACTGTGGGTTTTCCAGTGGATTCAAAGGTGCAAGTGCTCAAACGTGATTGTCCATCGATTCCTTTCACCGTGTGTGTGGATAGAGTAAATCACTTACCGGATCTTGTGGGTCCTATATACCTTATGGCATTAGGACCACTCGTGCTTAGTTGCCCTCTAGGCTGGGATGGGTTCACCTTTAGGATCCTAAGGACTGGTACCGGCTCCTTGGACTCCAGGATGTGCGGCCAGTTGGATATGGGGGAAGGAGAAAGAAGCTCCAGATAGTGTAGTAATTTTAATTATTCAGTTTATTACCCACAATATGGGTTTAGGATGCAATAAAATTACAAACGAATCAGCGGTGGTCAGCGGTGCGGGCTGCGCGTCCTCCCTGCAGAGTGGTGAGCGGTGCTTCTGGCTTGCGTTCCACCTTTCGTGACTTAACAACGCTATGCATTCCAATCTAATGCGTTTCATCACTTCCTGTGACGTCCTCAGAGATCATATAGGACCCACAAGATCCGGTAAGTGATTTACTCTACCCACACACACGGTGAAAGGAATCGTTGGACAATCACGTTTGAGCACTTGCACCTTTGAATCCGTTAGAAAACCCACAGTCACTGAGGACTTTGTTGATTAAATTTTTGCGCACTACAGTCACATTTTTTTTGGACTTTATTCATGATCATATTCATTGAACATATATATTGATATAATATTTGAAGTCACTGATGCATATTGTGGCACGTATTTATTTATTAGATGATTGAATGTTTTGCTATTTTTATAAGGCTGTTCACAAGTCACCTATTATTCACTACATTACCATCACCACAAATATATTAATCATATTTATATTTATATTCTAAATTTTTATTGACAGATTATATATATATATTTTTACTGACCGTTTTTATGTTTGTCACATATCACCTGTTGTAGTATATATCATTGGTATTCAATTAGGCTTTAACCAGCAAGCGCTGTAGCTGGCCTTTCTATTAAGACCAATACCCTTTTATTTACACGCTACACATGCTGTACTGAGCTCCAAGATATCAAATTTACATGTAAGTCAAAATTTCCATTGTTTTTTCTAGTGGATGTTTTCTTAATGTGCTTACCATTTGATGTTTGTTCCCACAGTGGACAAGGATTTTGTATGTTAGTACAGTACTGAATGTGTCTACATGGACATGTTTCTATGTGTACCAATGTGAAACTGATTGTGTCTGTGGACATGCTTCTTGGTGTTATAGTTTTGATTCACTTCCTGGGGACAGGTTTCTAGTGTTATTTTTTAGGTGTTTTTCACTTGGAAGGAGGTTTATAAAGGGTGCATGGATACAGGACCTGTGGCCCAAGATTTAAACCACTCCTACAGTTAGCACCCTTGTGCCACACCCACAAATCTCTGTGGCACATTGCACGCCTAATCATTGTGTTTAGGATGCCCAACGCTGACCCCCTGGATGGCCCTGGATGAGTAGCATATAAGGAAGAAGAGTTTTTAGTGCTGTAAATATACAAGTTACTAAGAATAGTTATTTTAATATAATACATACAGCTTTTATCTCCTGTTGTTTGTTTGTGATCTTGAAAAAACAAAACCTAATTTGTTTGTTTAATCAGAGCTTTTCCCAACTCCCACCGGCCACCAACATTCATTCTTGCTACCATGTCAGTGAAAGTGTATGTCTGTTATTCTAGTAAACAGCAGCTTCATATTTTCAAATTAGGCTGCAAAGCAGTTCATGCTGAGTGATCAAATAATTTGTCGCTTGCACAAATTTCTAAGGTCTGCAGGCAAATTGCATTCAAGGACATGAGTGCAGCATGAAACAGGTATATTTTAACTAATGGAAAGGCAATAGAGCAATTTTTATTTGAATTTGGTGTCCACATATTTGCGAGTTATTTCCAAAAATGAAAAGAAAAGTGTTCTATCGAACATGCATGTAGAGAAATTACAGAATTACACAGACCCAGAGATATATGCTAATCACTGTAGCCTTGTAGTGGAGTTCCCCTTCACCTGTCTGCCCCAGCAGCAGGTGCAGGGTCATTAACTCTATTATTACCCACAATCTCCTGGGCTCCCATCAGCTCCTGGATAAGCCCAGGGGATACAAATTGCAACCCCTCTCACCTTCCTGAGCTCACTGGAACTGACTGATGACTGATGAACGAGCCATGACTGGGCAAGCTAAATACAACCAGGTATAGAGAACCCCTAAATTAAAATCAGTGTGCAAACCAACTAAGTGCACGGGACTATGCAGCACTAATCAAAGCCCCAGTCACACTCTTGACTCCCCAAAAAGTTATTCCAGTGGTATGGTGTTCTTCTCAGCCATCGTATCTGTTCTTCAAGCAATTTCTAATCAGCCATACTAGTGTGCAGCCTATTGAGAGGTTCCTGTCCTCAGCCACCTGAGTTACCCTCTGTAGCTAGTCCATTGACAAGAGGGGGGTGACATATCAATGATGAACTGGAAGTATTTGATTATTGTACAGATTGTCTTGCACTGTTCCAGAGCTTTATTCAGATAATCGGATTGTGTTAGTAACACCATTATTTTTTGCTGCCCTCTTGTGGACAGCTTTTTTTTTTTTTTTTTAGCTACCTCACTAAAGCTCTGACCCAATTATAGATTCTGTACCTTTTGTTTCAGTAATATTTGCACTCCTTATTGTACTATTTTGTATTCCTTTTTGCAATCACTTAGTAAACCTAGTTTAATGTGCCGCTGCTCTAATTCTTGGCTGATACAGTTACATTACAGTCTCGCCGATTTGGTATTTATATTTGAACTGTTACACATCAAATAGATACAATGGGAGCAATATTCCCCTCCCATCTTAAAGCAACGTTATATAGTGTATGACAAAGATCTAAAATACATTGTCCAAAAGGTGAAAAACAATAATATACACACAATGCCCAGACTAGGTAACTCTGAAGTAGCATTTGTGACCTAGCTAATATAAGTTAGTTTAGGTCTTCTATGGGAAGTAAGTGTTCATTCAAAGAAGGGGCATTGCACAAAGGGGGACATTGTGCACTTGGATGATTTTTGAGGATGTGCACTATTTGTGAAAGAAATGTTAATTATTTTTGGAATAATAAGTGGACATTTTATTTTAAACTGACTTATGCACTTAAGGACTTTGTGGACACTTTGTGGTATCATCAATTTGCTTTTCACATGTTTGGATTGTCATTAGGAAATATTGTATACTTCACATAAGCAATGTATAGTTTATTTTGTCACCAGGATGGGATTTTTCTTTATATTATTGTTTTTTACTTTTTGGGCAGTGTATTTAGATGTTTGTCATATACTGTATAGTTATCACTGCACTATGCTGCTCCCATGGTCTCGGTTTGAAAGTATTTATTTGATTTGTATATGCTGACTGCTCACAGGGTGTGTATATATATATATATATATATATATATATATATATATACATACATTTGTTAGAGAAGCTCAGACCAGATTTGTTAGGTTGAATATGGGTACCTACATCCCAAAATACTGAAAAAAGCACATAGGGGAAAAGGAGGGGGGGGGGGGGTGAACATTGGGACTTTAATGGTACTGTCCTAAGACCAATAGTATTAAAGAAAAAAACTGGTTAAATTATATAAAATTACAATCTTTTATTACAAAAAAGAAAATAATATTACATGAACAAACCAAGTGTACACAGACACTAAGCAATAAAACAGTGTATATGTATACAGTAACACCTTGGATTGCGGGCATAATTCGTTCCGGAAGCATGCTTGTAATCCAAAGCACTCTTATATCAAAGCAAATTTTCCCATAAGAAATAATGGAAACTCAGATGATTCGTTCCACAACCATTTATTAATCCTTCAGTTTATAGTCCATATAAAAAGATTATAGCAATGTGATAGGTTGTGTAACCATAAAATATCCATCCACAAATAGCAGCTTCCACAAGGGGATTAGAAGCAAAATCCAGCAGGATATACAGAGTATCAAAGAGAAGAGAGGCGCCTCTAAGTGTAGCAATATGGTTCCATTTAATGAAGGTACAACATTTAGCAACTCACATGGTTGATGAATAAAACAGGCACATCTAAGTATGCAGGCATCCGGGGTAAAGCTGTCCACATAGACTATCTTCTGCACCGCCAGCTGCCAGTCTGTAATCCTGACCGGGAAGACCAACCTGCATTAAAGCGATCTGAAAGCAAGGGGCAGCATGGAAGGCATGACATAGATGGTGGTGCGGAGGATGGTCTATGTGGACAGCTTTACCCCGGATGCCTGCATCCTTAGATGTGTCTGTTCCAATCATCAACCATGTGAGTTGCTAAATGTTGTACCTTCATGAAATGTAACCATATTGCTACACTTAGAGGCGCCTCTCTTCTCTTTTATACTCAGCTGTGACTTGAGGCTACTTGTATATCAAGACATCGCTTGTATATCAAGTCAAAATGTATTTGAAATTTTTGCTTGTCTTGCAAAGCGCTCTTAAACCAAGTTACTCTCATACCAAGGTTTTACTGTATATTGAAATGAACCAACTTGATCGTTTCACAGAATACACCAGTATATTCATGGCACAGAACAGTACCCTCACTGACTCGAGTGTAGAGTCAGGTAGATGTAGCTGCTGTGGAGCCCATAATGTCCAACATGTTTTGCGGAAACCCTCTTCTTCATGGGCGTGGGGTGGTGCAATAATGATACAGTATACATATGATAAGATGCAAAACACAAAAGAAAACAAGGTAAAAAAAAAATAAACAATCAATGTGCTTGATTCATTAACATTCTAAAACGGGTATGAGTGAGGCAAGAATATACGTATCCATTTCTTTGGTATGGCATGCCCCTATAGGGTGCCTACCCTATAAAAACAGTAGCCACCGCTTAACCAAGGAAGCCGGGGGCAACAAGGTGAGTATTCTCCCCCAGGTGAGCATGGAGGCAGCAGATATAGAAATAGGACCCCCTCAGCACAGGTTATAATATATATATATATATATATATATATATATATATATATATATATATATATACATACAGTATCGCACAAAAGTGAGTGCACCCCTCACAATTTTGTAAATATTTTATTATATCTTTTCATGTGACAACACTGAAGAAATTATGTAAAGAAATTAAGTAAAGTAGTGAGTGTACAGCTTATATAACAGTGTATATTTACTGTTCCCTCAAAATAACTCAACACACAGCCATTAATGTCTAAACCGCTGGCAACAAAAGCGAGTACACACACCTAAGTGAAAATATCCAAAACAGCTTCAGTAAAGTTTATTTCTGTTTTTATTCCTTTTTATTTTCATAGCAAATTGCCATTTTTGTGTCTTTTTATCTTTTTTGTATTTTTTGTAACTCCTTTTGCTTTGTATATATTTCTTATGCACTGTCCACTTTCGGGATATTAAATTATAAAATTAATAAGTGACTTCTGTGTACTAAGCTAGGACTCATATCTCTGGAGAAATTGTTGCATTTTAGTGCCTAATTGCTCGGTCCAAGCTATGTGCCAATCTGTATGCAATTGCACGGCGTGTTGGCAGATTGCATGCAGATTGTAAACTAGCCGATCTGCCAGACAGAGATCTGTGAGTGTGTGGTGGCCCAGCAGACCAGTCTGCGGACAAACTGTTGGGTGGTGGCAGGCTATCGTTTGTGGTGTCTGGGTGTGTGGACAGTGGGAAGAGTGAATAACACCGGGGTTGTAGCTTGTAGGATAGCTGGAGGAATCCCAGTAGTGTGTGATAATTGCTAGACTGCTCCCCAACCCTTACAGTGCACCAGATTGTATGTAGGATTCGTATCTGCCTATGTGTGGTCAGCCAGCTGGATTGGAATGGAGTCTCCCTCTAGTGGTGGCCAAAGGCAGTGCGGGCTGTGAAAGTGTCACAGCCAGTCTTATTACTCAGTAGGAATTTCCCTTATTCCCTTATACTCCCCAGTCACGGAACCACGTCCAGGTTAGCTAGTCACCGTGGGCGTGGATAATCGTGACAGACCAAGATAAACTTATTTGGTTAAGATGGTGTCAAGTGTGTGTGGCAGCAACCAGGTGAGGAGTACAAAGACAAGTGAGTCCTGCCTACATTCAAGCATGCTAGTGGGGGAGTCATGGTCTGGGCTGCATGAGGGCTGCTGGCACTGGGGAGCTACAGTTCATTGACGAATCATGAATGCCAACATGTACTGAGATATACTGAAGCAGAGTATGATCCCCTCCCTTCGGAGGCTGGGCATCAGGGCAGTATTCCAACATGATAACGACCCCCAAACACACCCCCAAGACTACCATTGCCTTGCTAAAGAAGCTGAGGGTAAAGGTGATGGACTAGCCAAGCATGTCTCCAAACCTAAACCCTCTGTGAGTCATCCTCAAATGGAAGGCGGAGGAGCGCAAGGTCTCTAACATCAACCAGCTCCGTGATGTCATCATGGAGGACTGGAAGACGACTCCAGTGGCAACCTGTGAAGCTCTGGTGAACTCCATGCCCAAGAGGGTTAAGGCAGTGCTGGAAAATAATGGTGGCCACACAAAATATTGACACTTTGGGCCCAGTTTTGACATTTTCACTTAGGGGTGTACTCACTTTTGTTGGCAACGGTTTAGACATTTATGGCTGTGTGTTGAGGTAGTTTGAAGGGACAGCAAATTTACACTGTTATACAAGCTGTACACTCACTACTTTACATTGTAGCAAAGTGTAATTTCTTCAGTGTCGTCACATGAAAATATATAATAAAATATTTACAAAAATATGAGGGGTGTATTAACTTTTGTGACAAACTGTATATGTATGTATGTGTATATATATATATATATATATATATATATATATATATATATATATATCTATCATACATACATACATACATACACTTAGGATATCACACAAAATGTTTTTTTTTCCTATACCTTATATCAGTGTTTCTCAACTCCAGTCCTTAGGGCACACGGTCCTCAGGTCACACTAACAGGGCAGGTTTGCAAGAGAACTGAAATACATTACAGGTTATATAATTTGCTGCTCAGTGATTGCAGTATTCTAGTCTGCATATCCCTGAAGTAATACTTAAAATCTGTTAGTGTGCCCTGAGGACCGGAGTTGAGAAACACTGCCTTATATACAGATTTATTCAGCCAAGGTGAATCTGTCACATTCCTGTTCTGAGACAGATTCTCTTGGTAAGGTACTTATAATGCAGTGCTCATATCTGAGCAGGTAATTACTAAGCATAAACACTGTCACATGTATTGGGGAAGGAAGAAGGTCAAGAAGATAAATTGAGTATGATGAAGTTATCAGTGGGTAATGGTGCTCCAACAAGGGAACCATGTTACTTTGTCCTTAATGTGAACTGTGATGGATTCCACTTGCCGACTGCCTAACGCCGATCTACGTCGGCAGTCAGCCCCTCACAGGCAAAGTGACGTAGGGCTACGTCACTAGCTTGTGAGGGTCTAGGGAGCGAGCGCGCGCCGCCGGAGGCGCGCTCCCGCGTGGTCACGGACCCCCCCGCGCGTTTGACCAGCGGACCCGATGTCCGCCGGTCACTCGGCGATCGGCGGGGGAGAGGGAGAATGTCAGGCAGCTTGTGTAAACAAGCCACCTGTCATTCTCCTCTCTGTAAAGACACTGATCACACAGATCTAGTATGTAGATCCGTTGATCAGTGTCCTTACAGCTCAAGCCACAGCCAATCACAGTAGAAAGCACGCCCCTAGGGATACACACAGCCCCTCCCTCCCAAATAAAGTTAACCCCTTCACTACCAGTGTATTTTTACAGTAACAGTGAATATATATAGCACTGATTACTGTAGAAATGTCACTGGTAACCCCAAAAGTGTCACAAATGTCAGTCAAGGGTCCGATCTGTCCGCCCCAATGTCGCAGTACCGCAAAAAAAATCGCAGATCGCCGCCATTACGCGTTAAAAAAAAAACAACAAAAATGACAAAAATCTTTCCCTTTGTTAGTAAACGCGATAACTTTTGCGCAAACCAATCAAAATACGCTTTTTGCGATTTTTTTTTTTTTTTACCAAACATAGGTAGCATAAAACAAATTGGCCGCAAATGTTAAAAAATTTTGATTTTTACATTTTTTTTGGGGAAATTTCATATAAAAAAATGTGAAAAATATTGCTATTTTTGCAAAATTGACGCTCTTTTTTTGTTTATAGCGCGTGATCAAAAAATCGCACAGGTGATCAAATACCACCAAAAGAAAGCTCTGTTTGTGGGAAAAAAAAGGACGCCAAATTTGTTTAGGTACAGCGTCGCACGACCGCGCAATTGTCCGTTAAAGTCACGCAGTGCCGAATTGCAAAATACTTCCTGGTCGGAATGGGGGTAAAATCTTCCGGGGCTTAAGTGGTTAAGACATTTTGATGTTAGATTTTGAAAAATGGCATGCTTGTTCTGCCCTCATGTCTTAAAGCATAAGTGTAGTCAAAGTTAAAAAAAAAAAACAGATAAATCTGCACAAGGGACATGCCTTACAGTCAATAGGATGTGTCTCTTGTGCTGATGCCTCTTCTCTTAGCTGAAATTCTCCTTTATCCATGCCCCCCGTGTAGTGGGTGTTAATACAACTTGGGGGCTGTCATAGGCTCTCGTCAAGCCCACCCTTTCTACCCAGTTACACCTTACTTAGAAGCCATACTACAGCTTTTAGAACAATGTTGTGTTGGTTCCTCAAGCCAAAAAATGGGATTGTGTAGGCAAAAGCATATATTAAAACAATTATATTTATTTTACAAGTTTGGTACAATGCAGTATATTCAGTATATATGGAAAAAAAACACATAGAGATTGCAGTGGCGGTCGGTTCCGCTAGTTCCAACTTATACTTGAGTCTAATAGGTGATTCCGTTGTTTGAACTGTGGAGACATCCGGAGGGGATGTGAGTCAAAACAGACGGTTTCCGACGCATTTCGGCTGTAGGAATTTTTTAGCCTTTGTCAAGGTATCACCACATATTATTCTAAAAAGTGAACAATTATTGCATTAGTGAAATTGAAATATAACGTTGAAAACAAAAAAAAAGAACATTTTACATTATTTTTACAATATTGATTGTTACATAGTTGCTTCTGAGAAAACATTTTTTTTGTTTTCAACGTTATATTTAAATTTCACTAATGCAATAATTGTTCACTTTTTAGAATAATATGTGGTGATACCTTGACAAAGGCTAAAAAATTCCTACAGCCGAAATGCTTCGGAAACCGTCTGTTTTGACTCACATCCCCTCCGGATGTCTCCACAGTTCAAACAACGGAATCACGTATTTTATCAGTCTATTGTGTGCAGCGTTCACCTATATTTTACTACAGAGTGCTGTTCTAATCTGCTATTTAAAAATTACAAATTTAAAGGGGAATTTTTTTAAGAGCACTTGCCATGCTCTTAACTACATTTTGCTGCCATTTGCAGCACTCTAGCCTTTTCCATTTGTTTTTTAGAGCCATTTTAGTGCCTGAAAGTTCTGGTCCCCATTGACTTCAATGGGGTTCGGTGTCCGGGTAAAGTTCTAAAAAAAGTCCGGGACACGGACCCGGACTTTTTTCAAGTTCGGCCGAACCCGCCGAACACGGACATCCAGGTGTCCGCTCAACTCTAGTGGTGATACCTTGACAAAGGCTAAAAAATTCCTACAACCGAAACGCGTCGGAAACCGTCTGTTTTGACTCACATCCCCTCCGGATGTCTCCACAGTTCAAACAACGGAATCACCTATTAAGTATAAGTTGGAACTAGCGGCACCGACCGTCACTGCAATCTCTATGTGTTTTTTCCATATATACTGAATATACTGCATTGTACCAAACTTGTAAAATAAATATAATTGTTTTAATATATGCTTTTGCCTACACAATCCCATTTTTTGGCTTGAGGAACCAACACAACATTGTTCTATTATTTAGGGATGACGGCAACCACCCATACTCCTAGTAGTTCCTTAGACCACTTATAGATACTACAGCTTTTATGTTTCAAACAGGATCTATAAATGGAGGGAGTGGACCTATAATCATCCATTGATTCTACATTCATAGATCCTATTTCATTCATAGAAACTATAGTACAACCTCTATGAATTGAGCTACTTTATAGTTGAAAATGCTTGTAGCCTTATGAATGGAGCTAACATCTAGTTGAAATTGCTTGTAGGCTCACAGTATAGTAAGACACATAGTGGAGTCCCAGTGTATGGTGGAGTTGAACCACTGAGTTCTGAACACAACAAGCATATGAGTGTCCTGCTATGGCTAAAACAGACCTTACACCCTAATAGCTCAGTTTGCTTTTTTAAGTGCTTTCTTGGAAAGGGAGAAGGTTAAGCAGCCTATACATGGAGAAAATGTCGTTCCTGCAACCACAGGTTGTGTCAGTGTTGACTCGGGAATCCTTCCTGCCGAGCTATTGTATTCTCTCAGCGGAACGGGGAGGGGGGGGAAGCCTTCTCTACCAGGAGAAGACAGTGATTATTGCTACCTGCTATAGCATCCATTAGCGATAATTACATGTAAAATCTTTCAGGCTGGTTGTAAACAGGTTAATCGATAAATTGGTACATAAACCTTGTTCAAATCTCAGCTGGTTCCTGGTGAACTGTCTATGGCTGCCTTACATAATGTACTCGCCTTTCCCCCAGCTTCTGCTTACAGTGCCTATACGTAGTTGACTTCGTCCTCCTTCCAACAAGAGAATGTTGAGTAACCAAAATCTCTCTGAGAAGAAAGTCCTGCACTGTGCTGCAACATTTTCTCACAGAATTTGGCATACTCAGTAATCCCCTGGTTCTCATTGGATGATAATGGTACCCCTTCACTATAATAACCCATTCATTCAATCCAGAAATCAAATGCAGCTACTGCTTCTTATGACATTAGACTATACTATGCATCAATACGTAAAGTGTAAATGTACATCTGAGTAAAAGAAATCCAACCATCACCCTCCTTATTAAAGGGCACTAATGCTCAAGTGCAGATTAAGTGCCATGACCCTCCTAGGTTCCAGTAGCCTTTTGCTCATTGTTCTGGCAGTTTTGTAAGTAGCAGATATTATTATTCTCTATTACTAGGTTGACTCCTGACTGATTTATTAACAAAAGCACTGCAGAAACCTAAGAAGATTATGGTTTTCAACAATAATGTTATTATATTGTAGCACTCTTTCTTGGGGGGTGGGGGGGTTATGAGTAATTACACTCTGCCAAAGAGGATATTGTACTATTCCTGTAGGTAAATAAGAGAACCAGAACCTTTGCTATTTAATTGAGTGGGTTTGATAATAAAGTTCACAGTGCATTCACCCAGAACAGGATCTCTATGAGTAGAGAGAATTCCCTTCTTGGAAAATTAACCAGTAATCTAATAAAAGTAAGTGGAAATAGATGACATACTGCAGCAGCATTCAACATGTATTGGGATGCCTACCTTTACATGCACATAAACTTTAATGACATCCTAGTCTTTAGGCCCGTACACACGATAAGAAAATCTGAAGGAAAATTTTGTCCGACGACCGATCTGCCTATTTTCGGATTGTTAGTATGGTGCTTTCGACAGCTGACTCCGAGTTTTCGGCCGAAAAAATCCTGATGTGCAGGCTATAACATTTTTATCGTCCGTCAACACAACATCCGATTTTCGTCTCATTAGTACAGTTTGACGGGAAAAAATCTTAAGAGCAAGACTAGCCATGCTCAGAGACGAAAGAACACATACAAAAAAATACAACACATGACATCACTTCTGAAGTAGAATTCTACCACAGGGTGCCAGCCAGCCAGCCACCACAGGGTGCCAGCCAGCAACCCACCACAGGGTGCCAGCCACCCACCCACCACATGGTGCCTGCCAGCCAGCCAGCCAGCCAGACAGCCACCCATAACAGGGAGCCAGCCAGCCACCACAGCTTGCCAGCCAGCCACCCACCCACCACACGGTGCCTGCCAGCCAGCCAGACAGCCACCCACAACAGGGTGCCAGCCAGCCACCCACCCACCCACCACACAGTGCCTGCCAGCCAGCCAGGCAGCCACCCACAACAGGGTGCCAGCCACCACAGGGTTCCAGCCAGCCACCACAGGGTGCCAGGCAGCCAGCCACCACAGGGTGCCAGCCAGCCAGCCAGCCACCACAGAGTTCCAGCCAGCCACCCACCTATCACACGGTGCCTGACAGCCAGCCAGACAGCCACCCACAACAGGGTGCCAGCGAGCCACCACAGGGCGTCAGCCAGCCACCACAGAGTGCCAGGCAGTCAGCCACCCACCACAGGGTGCCAGCCAGCCACCCACCACAGGGTGCCAGCCAGCCACCCACCCACCACACAGTGCCTGCCAGCCAGCCAGACAGCCACCCACAACAGGGTGCCAGCCAGCCACCACAGGGTGCCAGCCAGCCATTTCTGTAACCCTAAATTAGTGTCTGACTCTTTCTTGTTTCAATGGAGATGGATGGAGATAGAAAAATTAAAAGTATGGTCTGGGAGTATTTCTCTTCTCCATCGCCAGGAAAATCAGTAGCACTGTGCAACACATACAAAAACAATGTGAGCATGGGATCAATAACTGCAAAAACCAAAAATATGTCTAATCTTTGGGCCCATCTAAGAGTTCATCATCTTGAATTGTATAATGCAGCACAGAAAAAACAAAATTAATCACAAGGTGAATCATCCCTATCCCAAGCAACAATTACAGATATGTTTCGGAAAAAAACAGATGGAAGATCCCAACATCACAGAGATGATGGTAACTGATAATCAGCCATTTACAATAGTGTCTGACTTTGGATTAAAAGCGGTTGATGTCCATAGTTGAGCCAAGGTACACACTGAAGAGTGACAAGTTTTATCGAACTGAAATGCTGCAAAAGATTCACCAAAAGGTCGTTGACAAAGTTAAGACTATGCTGTAACCAGAGAATGCTGGCTACTCACTCTCATTCACGACGGACACTGGTCAGGACAAACAGAATCACTAATGAGTCTTACATGCCACTACATTGACAGCGGATGGACAAGAAGGCATTTGGTGTTGAATACAAAAGTGATGCAAGGATCTCACACTGGGGAGTACATTAAAGAAAAGTTTCTAGGCATGCTAGAAGAATGGGGAATTAGCAAAGACCGAGTGATGCTTGTGCTGCGAGACAGTGGAGCGAACATGGTTAAAGGTATGAGACTTGCTGAAGTGTCAGACCTCAGTTGCATGGCACACACCCTCCAACTGGTGGTAAATGATGGTCTGTCACACCAGAAAGCTTTGCTGGACATTATTACCATGCTGAAGAAGTGCACAGGCCATTTCCACCATTCTGTTCTTGCCAAGCAGCGACTGAGGTGCATTCAAGAAGACCTTGACCTACCCAAAAACAACCTGATACAGGCTGTTCCAACATGATGGAACTCAACGCTACACATGTTACAGAAAATGCTGGAGCAGAATCGAGCTTTCACCATATATTCTGGTGAATATGGACTTGGAGGACATTCTTGCCCTACTACAGATCAGTGGGACATAGTAGCCAACATTATAGAGACGCTCGTACCCATTGAGGAAGTCACACTCGAGGTGAGTCATTACGACTCATCTGTTTCCTCTGTGATCCTATGTGTGAGAGTCCTGAAGATGCTTCTTCAACAGAATGAAGGACCCAACACACGTGACATCAAAGCATGAAGGCAGGCCAGGAAGGACAGCCTCGCCAAAAGGTTTGAGAAGCATGAGGAGAATAAAACTGTTGTGCTTGCATGTCTTTTGGATCCTCGATACAAGAACCATCCTTTCTCTTCTGATGATGTATTGGCCAAGGCAAAGCAATATCTGACAGAAGATATTCAACAGAAGGTGCAGGAGGTTCCTCCTGACAAAAAGAAAAGTAAAGGACAAGAAGAGAAGGTTTCTGATGTGGAAGAGCAGGATGCAGGAGGAAAATGTCCCAAAAGACAACCGACAGAAGAGAAAATTCATTGTGGTCAAATAGATGCAATGTTCAGCATTTCATTGGGGCCTCATGCAGAGGATTCATCAAAATTGGCAATAATGAGCCTGGATGATGAACTTCATCTGTATTTGAAGGAACCAGTAGTTGACAGAAGAAGTGATCCTCTTCAGTGGTGGAAAGAAAATGAGGCATGCTACAAAAGACATGCTAGAAGATACCTTTCTGCTCCTCCTTCCTCAGTACCAAGTGAGCGTATTTTTAGTGAAGTGGCAGCAATTTATGAAAAGAAAAAAAGCTGTTTAACTGGTGAACATGCTCAAATGTTATGCTTTCTGCACTATAATATTGTTCTACTTAACTGGGGGTATTGATTTAAAAAGTGTAGCTAGTCTATAGTACAGTCTCTCCACCAGTCCACTGAGTCTGTCCAATCCACTGTTTAGCTTGTGTCTATCTATTTTTTTTCTAACAGTTTTGCACTGACTGTGCTGCACTGCAGTCAGTCCAAAAGTGATATAAAAAAAAAAATAGACATAGACAGTGGATTGGAGTCAGGGCCAGTGGACTACTGCTGCAGTAGAACGCCACTCACTGCTGCAATAATTTTAAATCACTACTGCAGTACTGCATACTGCAGTGAGTCCTTCACTGACTCCAGTCCACACGTGACATGTGTAGCTGTTGCTTTGCTTTTCTTCTAGCAGTATTGCACTGAATGCAGTAGTTGCAGTGAGTGCCATACTGCAGTGCAGATAGTCCTCCACTGACTCCAGTCCAATCCACTGTGACATGTGTAGCTGTTGCCTTGCTCTTTTTATAGCAGTTGTGCAGTGTGTATGTGTATTTTATTGTGTAGCTGATGTTGTTGCCTAGTTTTTTTTCCTAGCAGTTTTGTGCTGACTGCACTGCAGTAGTGAATTCAAATTTGTATATTGCAGTGAGTGAGTCCACTAATGCAGCACTTTATTATACATTAATGCACAATCAGATGATGTGAAATGCTAATGTCCAACTCCTTGCAATTTAAGTTTTCCTATCAGTTTTTATGCAGTTAAGGTGTGAAGATTGAGCAGTTAATGTTAAAAATGTTAATAAATAAAGAGTAACATGTTTGTTAAGGGATTTGTGTCGAAATTTGTGTTTTTTTGGGAACATTTTACATGTGTAAAAATATCAGCCAATATCGGCCGATACTGATATGCGATCGGCAAAATATCGCTATCAGTATCGGCAACGAAAAAACTATATTGGTCGATCACTAGTAGATATATACACTACATACAGTATATTTATATAATTTGAAGCTATGGGCAACAATAGTAAACTATAAAACATAGGAGCACTTGCCTAACAATTCCTACTTCTGGTCTGGATTGAGCAACAGCTCTTCCATGGACAGTACATGTGTCTCAGATTTTTTTTTCTCTCTCTCTTCACTTCCTCTTTCTGAGGTTTCAAACCCAACAACTCAGAGACAGCAAGTGCTTTAAATAATTACATCTGTGAAAGTCAGCACGGCTATTTACAAATACAGACAGTAAAGAGCAGAAGATCTCTACACAATCATACATTTTTTCCCATCTGTTGAATCATGTAGTCATCTACTACTGTCTGTCACAATATATTAAACCAGATCAAGATCAGTAAAATATCTGACACAGAAACAGTAATGAAATGTTATCATGTGACACTTCTTGATTTTTCAACTGCAAAACTTCTCTGCAACAGCCGTTTGCAGGAGCTGATCTACATTCCCAAATGAGGCTAAGTAATTCCTGAGTACGGCTAGGTTCACATTTGTGCAGCTGGGCAATGCGTGCAATTTGCCAACCCACAGAAAAATGTGTTGCACTTTAGTTCATATTTTATAATCGTTAATGGCACCCCCCACATTGGCATCAACACCTGCACAATGTTTTCGGGCACGCCAAACTGCATGGTGCTGCGCTATTTTTAAAAAGGGGCCTGGGAATTCTTTCCCTGTGTTTCTGCTGGTAGGGTAGCCCACTGAAATAAATAGGCTGCCCACACACACTGAACACAGGTCACAAAAGTGTAAAACTAGTGTAATATGAACATACAAGTCTGCTAGAAGTGCAGGTCTGTTAACAGAGGTGTCATAGTGGAGCCTCACTGTTTGTCTGTGGAATATGTGTGAGCTGCCAAATTGATGTGAGAATGACAGTTTATACTTTAAATCTACCCAACTGAGAACAATCATTTGCCTTCAAAACGAAAGGGATGAACACAATAAAAGAGTTTTAACAGACTGTATAAATCACTTATGCCTTGGAATGCTGCATTTTTTTAAAACCTTTGACAGGGATTTCTAGTTGTTAACAACTGTAAATAACCACTTTTTGTATAGTATGCTGTGCTAAGTTAATACACAAGGACATATTATGGAGGTCAATAAAACCAGTGTAGATCTTGATTTTTTTACCAGCAATAACAACTTTATTTCATATGCTGGCATGAAATACAGTCCTTCACTAATAAAAAAAAAACACCATTGCTTTTTTTTTTTGGCACCTGCAATGACTTCACTGAATGCACAGTCAATCAGAGTTGAGGTGCAAAAATTGACCCGTTTATTTTAATCAAAAGAGGTACAAATCTGATCCTGGTCAATTAATCTTTACATGCTCTTATCATTCTTTGCTAACTCAGAATGCATTTTCTTGACCTAATCTCACACCAGCCAGGAAATACTGTCTATTGATTCAGAAAAGAATATTAACTCATGTAACACATCACTGTGCCTTGTATTGATTTTAAAAACATGCTGATGTACACACTAGCTCCAAAACATTCTTTTTTTTTTTTTTGCCTATAAACTTTTATTGGTGGGAAGCCAAAGCACTTAGGTTTACTGTTTGTCATAAAACAGAAGAAAACAAACAAGCAAATGGCAAGAGAATGAATATAGCTGCATCACTTTACTGCAGACAAGGGCAAACTGTTTTACATATTATTCTGAGGCTAGAATTGGTCAGTGAGATGGGTGTATAAAGGATATTAAAGAGCGTTTAGATAAATGACTTTTGAAGTTGCATCTATTAATTCTGCTTTTAGCATTTACTGCATGCCATATGTGGAAGTGAATTAATTTATAACTGTCCTTTGTAGATAATTGGAGTACAACCGATACAAGAGACAACATCTACAGTAATGATATGCCAAGCAGCACATTGACCACAACACTCAACAGAGTCCTGTTAATTACATTGTGCCACATCATCTCATATATTCAGAAGCAAATAAGAAAACTGGCAGGCACATTTTTCTTCCCTTTATATCAGCATAACGAAATCTCGCCCAAATGCCCTTTACAAAGGCCTTCAGAGATGGGAGAAGAGAAGCTGCCATAAAGCAAAATGATGAATGACTCTTCTCATTCTAATAGACAATGCCAAAGGCAATTACAGCAGATAACAGAATATTCAATAGGGCAGTGCTAATGATGATAGGCAAAGTGTGTATCTCATAGCAACCAATTAGATTTCTGGATGGTCACCAAGGATTACTGCACTTTTCACATTACATAAGGCCTTTGGAACCTACCAGCTAGAAATGGTAACTTAGGGTTCAGTCTCCAGGCCATCAGAAGTGCAGTTGCTACTCACACATTATCAAACTCATACATTAATGACCGCATTACATCTTTCTAGTGAATTGAAACAGTCACACAGAAGCTTAAAGATCTGGTAATTGGAATTTATGTCATGTTAAATTGGTAAAATGTTTGATGTGAACCTCTATTAGGGGAAAGAAATATAGCATCATTTTTGAAAAACTTCCAATACCTTGGTTACCAGAAATACTACCTGTATATACTGTACATATATATATACAGTAAAACCTTGGATTGCAAGCATAATTCGTTCTGGAAACATGCTTGTAATCCAAAGCACTCTTATATCAAAGCGAATTTCCCCATAAGAAATAATGGAAACTCAGATGATTCGTTCCACAAGTCCTTCAGTTTATAGTCTATATACAAAGATTATAGCAATGTGATAGGTTGTGTAACCATAAAATAGGCAGCCTTCCCAAGGGGATTAGAAGCAAAATCTAGCAGAGCTACAGAATATAAGAGAGATGAGAGGCGCCTCTAAGTGTAGCAATATGATTACATTAATGAAGGTTCAACATTTAGCAACTCATATGGTTGATGACTAAAATAGGCACACCTAAGTATGCAGGCATCCGGGGTAAAGCTGTCCACACAGACCATCTTCTGAACCACCGACTCTCACCACTGTCAGTCTGCAATAGTGACCGGAAGAATAGCCTGCAGTAGAGTGATCTGAAAGTGAGGCTTTGAATCACTTGTGGAGTGCAGCAGGGAAGGGATGATGAAGATGGCTGTGCAGAGGATGGTCTATGTGGACAGCTTTCCCCCAATGCCTGCATACTTAGATGTGCCTGTTTTAATCATCAACCATGTGAGTTGCTAAATATTGAACCTTCATTAAATGTAACCATATTGCTACACTTTAGAGGGTCCTCTCCTCTTTTTTATACATGCCGCTACTTGTATATCAAGACATCGCTTGTATATCATGTCAAAATGTATTTAAAAATTTGCTTGTCTTGCAAAGCGCTCTCAAACCAAGTTACTCTCAAACCAAGGTTTTACTGTGTATATATATATATATATATATATATATATATATATACACACACACACATATATAGATATTGACACAAAGGAATGATACTTGGGAATGGAAGCTTTATAACACAGGACATATGCCGGGAGAGATATATAGATTGGAAGAGCATACATTATCACATTTTAGAGATGGATACTGTATCTTCAAAAAATGTTACACATTTGGTATAAATTAGGGTTGAGCGAACACGGACTGTATTATTCGGGTCCGTATCGGATAATTGGATTTTTGTTACCCGGACACGGACCCGAAAACTTTACTGTATATTCGGGTTTAAAATCCGTGTTCGGTAATTTTATTTCCTGTTTTGTATGTAATGGCGCGGTTTTAATGGCGCGGTTTCAACAGCCAATCAACAAGCGTTTAACTGGTGTGCCATAGAAGCCATCACAGCCATGCCTACTAATGGCATGGCTGTGATTGGCCAGCTGAAGCATGTGACCCAGGTCTTTATAAGCTAGAGACACAGCGCGGTGTGCGTCAGTCTGTTCTAGTGTAGGGAGAGAGCACACACAACGGTGCTGTCTGCTTCTGATTAGGGACAGAGACAGGAAAATAAAACATTGTGGCTGAAAAGAATGTAGGGACAGGTCGGAATGTAGGCAGGGAAAGATAGAAAAGCATTTTAGGGACAGGCAGGAGAGAGTAGGCAGGGAGAGATTAGGAGACACAGGACAGAACAATCGTCCGTTAGCGATCTACATCGATTTTGCTGTGTTGGGGGTGGTGCAGTGAACAATCTTTTTGCCCTCACTTGAGCCCACTGAGGAGGAGGGAGAAAAAAAACATTTTTATCAGTCTGTTGTGTGCAGCGTTCAGCTATATTTTACTACACAGTGCTGTTCTAATCTGCTATTTAAAAATTACAAATTTAAAGGGGAATTTTTTTTTTTTCCTTCATAGCCTGCTGCTGACCGTGACATAAAACATAAGACACTGCTGTGTTCACATCTGCTATTGAAAAATCACCAATTTTATATACTTTTTTCTATTCCGCTATTCAATATACACCCTTTTGGGGTGAAAAAAATGAAATTGCGGCATAGTCTGTATCGGTACGTGTGAGATACACCTTTTAAATTTGTTTGGCACATCTCCTTCCACCGCCGAGGATTGCAGGGCGCTTCAGTTTGCCTCCTGTTTTCCGAACTCCTCCTAGTCCTCTTCCTCATCCTCTACCGCCTCCTCATCCGGTCAGCGTAACACCTTCACCACAAACTTCAGCACAGCCAGGGGTAAACGACAGCAGGCAGTTTTAAAACTTGCCTGTTTGGGTGGAAAATCCCACACCGCACAGGAGTTGTGGAGGAGCATGGAACAGCAGACCGATGAGTTGTTGGTGCCAGCGAGCCTCAAGCACAGCCTGGTGGTGTGCGATAATGGGCGAAATCTCATAGCAGCTCTGGCCCTAGCTGGTTTGACGCACATTCCTTGCCTGGCGCATGTGCTGAATTTTATGGTGCAGAGGTTCCTTAAAAATTACCCCGAGTTGCTGCAGAAAGTGCGGGCCGTCTGTGCGCACTTTCGGCGTTCTCACCCTGCTTCTGCTCGCCTGTAAGCGCTGCAGCATAACTTCGGCTTTCCCGCACATGCTGGCAAGACTGTGCGAGCAGCAGCAGGCCATAGCGGAGGTTCAGCTGCAGCACACATACGTGAGTCGCTCTGCAGAACAGCACCACTTCACCAATAACTGGGCTTCCATGCGAGACCTGTGTGCCTTGTTGCGCTGTTTCGAGTACTCCACCAACATGGACAGTGCCTATGGCGCCGTTCTCAGCATTACTATCCCACTTGTATACCTTTTTGAAAAGGATGATGGATGAGGAGGAGGAGGGGGAACCATGTTCACAGCAGGGTGGCACCCAGGCCAGCTCGTGGCCATCACTGGTGCGTGGCTGGGGGTATACAGAGGACACAAGCAATACACCTTCCACAGAGGGCAGCCTTTCGTTGCCTCTGGGCAGCCTGGCACACATGAGCGATTACATGCTGCAATGTCTGCGCAACGACCGCCAAGTTGCCCACATTCTAACTTATGCTGATTACTGTTTGGCAAGTCTCCTGATGGGGACATAGGGTTTCCATGATCTGCCTAGCCAGAAGGCCTGGCAGAACCCCGTTCTTCATGGTAGCCGAAGCCACCTCGAATACTAGGTCAGGGGTGCTCTCCCGAAGAGAGACCCCCCAACACCCCCACCACCACCCCCCCAGGAGGAAGGAACCTGAGGGCCACACATCAAACCTTCCAAGCTCCCATCACTCCAGCAGGTTTCCATAGCCGCCACCCAATCTTGGTCAGGCAGAATGAAATCACAGCGCCCCCACTGTATAACTTATAACAACTGATACTTCACTTGATCTTAGCCAAAAGGTCGAGAAGCGATGCTGGTGGCATTCCCACATTACAGCAGGGGCACATTGAAAGCACAAGGCAAAGGCAGAGGAGGAGGAGGAGTAGGTCGCCAACGCACCCAGGGCACCGTCGGCACCTCAGAGAGCAGGATTAGCATGTATGAAATGTGGAAAAGGTTTGTCGGCACGCCACAAAAACCAGGACCACCAGCCGTTTTTTTTTTTATAAGCCCGTGGTGTGTGAACACACTCAGACTATCACCCGGCGGGTGCATAAAAAAGTACACAGGGTCCTCCTCCCGAAAGAGGAAGGACCCTGACCCTAATCCCCCGGGGCGCGAGGCTGCTGACAGGGACTGGTGTACTTACACTGGCAAAGTACTAGGTGGGTGAACCAAGTCAAAAGGCCATATCCATACCCTCCCCAAGACGTTCAGGGACCTACATCCTACTAATCAGATTATGTGTGCAAATAAAGTGTACCACCACATTACAAAAAGACAAACGTGAAACACACAAACAATAAAGAGTGGGGGAAAGGGAGGTGGAGAAGTGCAAGCCCGAAGCTTTATTGAAAGGACAAAAACACACAAGGGAGAGTTGGGGAAGGGGAAATCGCTAGACCTCCTCTTCCTCCATGAGATCCATTAGGTTATAGTCTCTGAGCAGACTATGGACCAGTCTGCGACAGTCCTCAATGGACATCCTCTCTCGCTGGTAGATAAGGCACTTTTTGGCGCACCATAAAGCGTCCTTAAAGGAACACAGAAGCTGCCAGGCGTTGTCAATGTCCTCTTGGGAAAAAGTTCCACCAAATAATCCATTTAGCACACCAAAGTGTGTGATGGCAGTCTGTGGTACTTAAGTTCAGGTTCCAAGGCCCTAAACAGGCTCTGTGCAAAGGGGCACTCCCAGAAAACCTGCAAAGCAGTTTCCTCCTGGATGAACTATTCCTCTATTCAATATACACCCATGGTGAAAATAATTCAATTGCGGCCTAGTCTGTACGTGAGAGATATACCCTTTTATATACTTTTGTTCTATTCCGCTATTCAATATACACCCATGCAGGTGACAAAAATTAAAATGCGGCATAGTCTATACGTGTGAGATGCACCCTTTTAGATACTATTTTTCTATTCCGCTATTCAATATACACCCATGCGGGTGAAAATATTTAAATTGCGGCCTAGTCTGTACGTGTGAGATACACCCTTTTATATACTTTTGTTCTATTCCGCTATTCAATATACAACCATGCAGGTGAAAAAAATTAAATTGCGGCATAGTCTGTATGTGTATGTGTGAGATACACCCTTTCAATTTGTTTGGCGGATCTCCTTCCACCACCGAGGATTGCAGGGCGCTTCAGTTTGCCTCCTGTTCCTAACACCTCAGAAGGCAGGGTTAGCATGGCCAAAATGTGGAAAAGCTTTGTCAGCGCGCCACAACAAACAGCAGCACCAGCAGCTCATATGGAACGTCTTAGCAGGAGGCAGCATTTCACCAACATGGTGGAGCAGTATGTGTGCACACGCCTACATGTAGTGAATGAGGGGTCTGCCCCCTTCAACTTCTGGGTCTCCAAATTGGGCACATGGCCTGAGCTTGCCCTTTACGCCTTGGAGGTGCTGGCGTGCCCTGCAGCCAGTGTATTATCTGAACGTGTATTTAGCACGGCTGGGGGCGTTATCACAGACAAGCGCAGCCGTCTGTCCAGAGACAATGTGGACAAGCTCACATTCATTAAAATGAACCAGGCATGGATCCCACAGGACTTTTCCGTACCTTGTGCAGAATAGAGATGGATACCGGCCTTAACCAGCCATTGTTATATTTTTGATCTTTCTCACTCTTTTGGGGTGTACCCTAATTTAAAATGACTAAAAAAAAGCAGTGTTGGCTACCTCGTCTCCCTCCACCACCGCTTCCACATCCACCGCCACATCCACCGCCACATCCACCGCCACATCCACCGCCACCTCAACCTCCCCCCTACTCCATATGGGCCTCGTCCTTCACAGATGAAGAAAATTGTTTTATTTTTCTGTTTGTTTTGTTGTTTTAAGTTATTTCCCTATCCACATTTGTTTGCAGAGCACTTACAATGCTCTTAACTACATTTTGCTGCCATTTGCAGCACTCTAGCCCTTTCCATTGGTTTTTTAGAGCCATTTTAATTCCCATAAAGTTCAGGTCCCCATTGACTTCAATGGGGTTCGGTGTCTGGGTCAAGTTTGGAAAAAGTCCGGGTCACGGACCCGGACTTTTTTTTCAAGTTCGGCCGTACCCACCGAACACGGACATCCAGGTGTCCGCTCAATTCTAGTGTTAATGTGTCCCTAATGCCATAGGTAGTGATGTCGCGAACATAAAATTCGCCGTTCGCGAACAGCGAACATCGGCGAATGTTCGCGAACCGGCGAACATTGCGAACCGCCAAAGACTTTAATAGGCAGGCGAATTTTAAAATCCACAGGGACTCTTTCTGGCCACAATAGAAATGGAAAAGTTGTTTCAAGGGGACAAACACCTGGACTGTGGCATGCCGGAGGGGGATCCATGGCAAAACTCCCATGGAAAATTACGTAGTTGACGCAGAGTCGGGTTTTATTCCATAAAGGGCATAAATCACCTAACATTCCTAAATTGTTTGGAATAACGTGCTTTAAAACATCCAGTGTGTGTATACGATCAGGTATGATGTTGTATCGATCAGGTAGTGTAAGGGTTACGCCCGCTTCACAGTGACAGACCAAACTCCCCGTTTAACGCACCGCAAACAACCGCAAACAGACCAGAACCGACCAAAATGGGACAGGAACTGGGCTTTAAGGGTTAGGGTTAGGTTTAGTGTTAGGGGCTAGGGTTAGGGTTACGGTGAGATACTTAGGGTTAGAGTTAGTAACCCTACCCCTATGCCTCTAACCCTAACCGTCTAACCCTAAGCACTAAAAATAACCCTAACCCTAACCCTAGCCCTAATTCTAATTTTTTTTCTGGTTCTGGACATGCTACAGAGCTGAAACTTCACAGGTACACTTTTTAGACCCCCAGACACTGAATCACACAAAAAAAGTTATTAAAAATTGTCCTTTTTGATAGAGAGCCAATGATTGGAAAAATTAAAAAAAAATAATAAAAAAAAAATTCTTTGGATTTAGCATCTGGGGGGTCTAAAAATTGTACCTGTGAAGTTTCAGCTCTGTAGCATGTCTGGAACCAGAAAAAATTACGAATTAGGGTTAGGGCTAGGGTTAAGCTTAGGGCTAGGGTTAGGGTTAGGGCTAGGGTTAGGGTTAGGGTTATTTTTATGGCTAGGCTTAGAGGGTTAGGGTTAAGGTTAGAGGGTTAGGGTTATGGTTAGAGGGTTAGGGTTAGGTTTAGTGTTAGGGGCTAGGGTTAGGGTTACGGTGAGATACTTAGGGTTAGAGTTAGTAGCCCTACCCCTACCCCTCTAACTCTAACCCTCTAACCCTAAGCACTAAAAATAACCCTAACCTTAGCCCTGACCCTAACCCTAGCCCTAACCCTAACCCTAACCCTAGCCCTAACCCTAATTCTATTTTTTTTTCTGGTTCTGGACATGCTACAGAGCTGAAACTTCACAGGTACACTTTTTAGACCCCCCAGACAATAAATCCAAAGAATTTTTTTTTTTTAAGTTTTCCAATAATTGGCTCTCTATCAAAAATGACAATTTTTAAGAACTTTTTTGTGTGATTTAGTGTCTAGGGGGTCTAAAAAGTGTACCTGTGAAGAGTGTACCTGTGAAGTTTCAGCTCTGTAGCATGTCCAGAACCAGAAAAAAAGATCATTTTTCAGTAGAGCAGGGATGGTGGGAACCCCTTTTACACCTATATGATCTTTTTTTTCTGGTTCTGGACATGCTACAGAGCTGAAACTTCACAGGTACGCTTTTTAGACCCCCCCAGACACTAATCCAAAAAAGTCATGCCTGCCACCGTATATATCAGTGGTGGGTGGGCAGTGGCACTGCAGTGGGCACAGTACACTCTGTGGACCTGACACAGCACTCACTGCAATTATGACAGAGGAAAAAAAAAATATTTTTTAAAATGCAAGGTACTGTGCCTGTGCCACCCGAAATGAGTGTGGTGTGCACACAGTACAGTCTGTGGTGGGTCTGTGGCCTCTCACACACAGCGGGCAGGCAACTGCAGTGTACAATAGATATATAAAAAGAAAAAACTCAATTACCAGCCCTTAAAAGGGCTTTTGGGGACACTAGATATATATATATATATATATATATATATATAAAAATAAAAAAAATCCTCAATTACCAGCCCTTAAAAGGGCTTCTGGGGACACTAGATAGATAGATATATATACATATATATATATATATATAGATATATAGATATATCTATATATCTATATATATATATATATAGATATATATATATATGAAGAAAAAACTCAATTACCAGCCCTTAAAAGGGATTTTGGGGACACTAGATATATAGATATAGATATATATATATATATATATATATATATATATATATATATATAAAAATTACACAAATACCAGCCCTTAGAAGGGCTTTTTGGGGTGCTGTCAGGATGCTGTCCTTACAGCAGTAGTGGACCAAGAACACTGCAAGACCAGGAACACTGACTAACAACTGTCCCTAGCTTAACAGCAGCAGCAGCTCTCCCTGCTCTCACTAACACACACTGCTTCAGAATGATCTAAGATGGATGCTGCCCTTGCTTATTTATAGGAGGTGGGAGGGTGTGGGAGGGAGGTATGCTGATTGGCTGGAAATGTGCCTGCTGACTGTGAAGTTCAGGGTCAAAGTTTGCCTCAATGATGTATTATAGGGGGCGGACCGAACATCGCATATGTTCGCCCGCAGCGGCGAACGCGAACATGCTAAGTTCGCCGGGAACTGTCCGCCGGCGAACAGTTCGGTACACCTCTAGCCATAGGGGGAAATAGAAAACCAAGCCAGTCTGTAAATTGAATACTTACCTATCCAGATGGCAGTGTGTTAATCTTCACTCTCTTAAACAGCTACATGCACTGCTGCTATCCAATATTTCTTGGTTTGTGGGAAAGTGTGTTTCCCACTTGGCTCAGTGTTTCCTTCCAAAGACCTATCATTCTTACAGGACACTGGTGCCTGCATGGGGTCAGATATAGGAACCACAGCACCTTTCAACACTATACAATGCACTAAGTGTTGGGTAGAAAATGCTCCTGAAGATCTTCAAAGGGGCAAACATATATTACACCATCCACCAGAAAGATGAAAATACAGTTTCTCTTTTACAGGCTGGCTTTGTTTTTTTCCCATAGGTAACAGGTTGCCTTAGGGAAACACTAATATGCATATCATAAACTCCAAAGACATGCTGGTAGGTTAATTGGATCCTGTATAAAAAAAAAATAAAATTGGCCCTACTGTGTATGTATGTGAGTTAGGGACCTTAGATTGTAAGCTCCTTGAGGGCAGGGACTGATGTGAATGTGCAATGTATATGTAAAGCGCTGCGTAGATTGACAGCGCTATATAAGTATCTGAAATAAATAATAATAATATCATTACATGAATATGAACGTTTTTTTTTTTTTTTAAAAAAAGGTCTCAAGAAGCTCTGGAAGAAAGGACCCTTGTCTTTTTATAAGGTTTTACTAGATGACTTCTACACAGAGCACTTTCAAAGAAAGTGGGACAGAATCAAAGATTTGTGTAAAGAATTTCCACAAACAGATGTACAGAAGGTTCTTATGAATTTTGTCAAGTTGTGCTTGAAAGCCTGCATACAGCACTTGAAATTACAACATACGCTTTTTAATCCTCCAATGAAACAGGAGATTATTTTAAAGGCTAAGTTCACCTTTTTTTTCTAAATGCCACCTTCCCTATGTACCAGTGTACTATCAATGTACCTCTGTTGCAAAAAAGAAAAAGCTTACTTTATATTCTAGAACAGAAATTACCTCAGCCTCCCCTATCACATATAGAAAACCCATCCTTCACTTCCTCCTACCAGTTACCTTAGGTTGGGAAAACTGTTAATACACAGGAAGTAGTTCATCAATTAACTTCATTAACACACACCCTCCACCTGCTCCCCCCCCCCCCCCACTCCAGGAGATTGCTCACACTCACCTCTGCACTCACATACAGTCAATGTCAACAAACACAACTTTCACTGAATACACAGCCAGGGTGTTCATCATTTTGTGCCCCACTTTTTTCTTTCTTTGATCGCTCATTTGACAGAGTGTACAGGAGCTAGGTGATCACCTAACAGCTTATGTGGGGCAGAGCTGTAGTATTGAAAACAGGAGAAGTGTGTCCCTGGAAGTCTGTAAAGTTCACCGTACGTGATATAATCTGATTGTATTGTAGATTTACCAACTATGTAGTGCAAGGGTCTGTCTGTTTGAATACAGAATGATTGGATAGATAGGTGTGTCCTCTCAATATATAGTATTTGTAAATCTAAAAGAGATTGTACAGAAATTTTACAATCGGATTGTATAGTGTAAGGCCACCTTTTTAACAACTAAAACAAAGTAGTTACGCTTTTGGTGCCATTAATTGTAATGGCAACCCAAATACATATTTTGCAGTGTGAAAAAACAAGCGGCAAGCACAGCAAAACACACAGTACAAAAATGCGAAAATGGCAACATGCTAAAATGTCTCATGAGCTACTTTAGGTTGAATATATTTTTTCAGGTTGTGTAAATCAAAACATAGGAGGGTACAAAAAGAAGAAATAGGGAGGGGGGAAAGTATTAAGTACAAAATAGAACAAGAGTACAATAGGGCCATGGCACCACATCTTCCAAAATTTACAAAGAGTAGAGTTGAGCAAACACCTGGATGTCCGGGTTCGGCGGGTTCGATCTAACTTGAAAAAAAAAGTCCTGGGTTTGTTACCCGAACTTAACCCGAACTTTACCCCAATCCCGAACCCCATTGAAATCAATGGTGACCCGAACTTTTGAGCACTAAAATGGCTCTAAAAAAAAAACATGGAAAGGGCTAGAGGGCTGCAAATGGCAGCAAAATCTTAAGAGCATTGCAAATGCTCTGCAAACAAATGTGGATAGGGAAATAACTTAAAATAACATAAAAAACATCATCTTGATCTAGGAGGACGAGGCCCATATGGAGTAGGAGGTTGAGGTGGCGGTGGATGTGGCTGTGTAGGAGGAAGGGGAGGTGGAGGAGGACGAGGTAGCCAACACTGGTTTTTGTTTTTCATTTTATTTTTTTTAAATTAGGGTACACCCCAAAAGAGTGAGAAAGATCAAAAATACAACAATGGCTGGGTAAGATGTATACATGTCTATTCTGCACAAGGTACAGACAAGTCCTGTGGGATCCATGCCTGGTTCATTTTAATGAACGTGTGCTTGTCCACATTTGCTCTGGACAGGCGGCTGTGCTTGTCTTTGATAACGTCCCCAGCCGTGCTAAATACATGTTCAGGAAATACACTGGCTGCAGGGCACGCAAGCACCTCCAAGGCGTAAAGGGCAAGCTCAGGTCATGTGCACAATTTGGAGACCCAGAAGTTGAAGGGGGCAGACCCGTCATTCAGTACGTAAGGAACGGTAAGGAACTGTATATGGTATGTGGTAAGGAATGGTGATGGCGGCGGGGGGGGGCTTTTTTCCCCCTTTGGGTTGAGTCTGGCCTTGGAAAAGGTATGTGTCCCTGGTTGTGGGCCGGGCTCTCCCAAAGCTGTCTAAGTTCTGAGGCCTTCTGGTAGGGACGGGGCTGCACTGGTCTTGCCAGGGACCGGGATTCTGAAAAGCCTGTGGTGTATGTGTCTCTGGAGTGGCAGTCAAGTTTTGTGTTTTTTATTGTGGCGGTTCACTTTATTTTGCACAGCGTGATTAGTAGGGTGTAGGTCCTTGGGCCTGTCGCTAAAAGTCTTGGGAGGGGGTGGATATGGCCTTCTGGCTTGGTTCGCCCTCTCCCATGGGGTCTCTCTTCGGGAGAGCCCCACCTAGTACTTAGGTGGTCTGTTTCAGCAGACCTCCTAAAGAACGGGGCTGCCTGGTTTCGGCCAGGTTAGCTAGTGTAAGTACCCCAGTCTCTGTCAGGAGCCTTGCACCCCGGGGGATCAGGGTCAGGGACCATGTGTACACCCTGTGCACTTTTTGTGTTTCACTTTTTTGGTGTGCACTTTTTTATGCACTCACCGGGTGATAGTCTAAGGGTGTTCACACACCACAGGCTTAAAAAAAAAAAAAAACAGCTGGTAGTCCTGGTTGTTGTGGCGTGCCAACAAAGCTTTTCCACATTTCATACATGCTAACCCTGCCTTCTAAATTGCTGGTGGTGCCCTGGCTGCATTGGCGACCTCCTCCTCCTCTGCCTTCGTCTTGTGTTTCCACTGTGTCCCCGCTGTCGGGTGGGAATGGCACCCAGATAACTTCTCAACCTTTTGGCTAAGATAAAGTGTAGTATCTGTTGTTATCAGTTATCTGGGTGCCACCCTGCTGTGAACATGGTTCCTCCTCCTCCATCTCCTCCTCCTCATCCTCCACCTCCTCATCCTCCAGAACTGTGCCCTTGCTGGACAATTGTGTACCTGGCGTTTGTGGGTGCAGGAACCCAGCCTCGGAGCCACTTGTGAATGACTGCCCTGAAAGCCTTGGAAATGATCACTGCTCCGGATGCGGTAGAGGATGAGGAAGCGGAGAAGGATGAGTTAGCAACAGGAGTCAAACTGAAGCGCCCTGCAATCCTCGGTGGTGGAAGGAGATGCGCCAAACAAATTTAACCACTTAAGCCACGGAAGATTTGACCCCCTTTCTGACCAGGGGGTATTTTGCGATTCGGCACTGCGTGATTTTAACGGACAATTGCGCGGTCGTGCAACGCTGTACCTAAACAAATTTGTCGTCCTTTTTTTCCCACAAATAGAGCTTTCTTTTGGTGGTATTTGATCACCTGTGTAATTTTTTGATCATGCCCTATAATCAAAAAAGAGCGACAATTTTGCAAAAATAACAATATTTTTCACATTTTTTTATATGAAATTCCCCCCAAAAAAATGTAAAAAATAATTTTTTTTTTAAATTTTTGGCCAATTTGTTTTCTGCTACCTATGTTTGGTAAAAAAATCACAATAAGCACATTTCTATTGGTTTGCGCAAAGGTTATTGCGTTTACTAACTAAGGGAAAGATTTTTGTCATTTTTGTTGTTGTTTTTTTTTTAAATAGTAATGGCGGCGATCTGCGATTTTTTTTTTTTTTGCGGGACTGCGACATTACAGTGGACAGATCGGACCATTGACTGACATTTTTGACACTTTTGGGGGTACCAGTGACATTACTACAGTAATCAGTGCTATACATATGCACTGTTACTGTAAAAATGACACTGGCAGGGAAGGGGTTAACTTTATTGGGGAAGGAGGGGTTAAGTGTGTCCCTAGGGGTGTGCTTCTAACTGTGCAGGGATGTGTAACAGCACAGATCAACGGTCTTACATAGCAGGACTGTTAGATCAGTGCTTTTACACAGGGAAGAATGACAAGCGGCTTTGTTTACATTAGCCGCCTGCCTTTCTCCCTTCACAGCGGATGATCGCGAGTGACCACGCGAAGGTGTCCGCGAACGAGCCGGGGCGGGAGTGCGCCTCCGGCGGTGCGCACTCGCCCGCTATTGGCTCCCAGGCTAGTGACGTACCGGTACGTCACTTTGCCTGGCCGGGGCTGACCGCCGCAGTATATGTACTTGCAGCGGTCGGCAACCGGTTAAAGGGTGTATCTCACAGTAACATAATCAGCAAACGCTGCAAAATTATTAATTTTCCCCTAAATGGGTATATCCAGAATAGAACAACAGTATCTAAAAGGGTGTATCGCACACGTACAGATACAGACTAAGCCGCAATTTAATATCTTTCTTTCCCCTAAATGGGTGTTTATTGAATAGCAGACTAGAACAACAGTATCCAAAGGGTGTATCTCACACGTACAGATACAGACTAAGCTGCAATTTAATATCTTTCTCTCCCCTAAATGGGTGTTTATTGAATAGCAGATTAGAACAGCAGTGTCTAAACACTGTATGTCACAGTAAAATATGAAGGAAAAAAGTATTTTTTTTAAATTCAGATTAAGCAGACACATATGCACTGAGCTTGCATTACATGGCTGCTACACGCCGCACGCCTAACAGGTTGGATACTGTTGTTGTTCTATTCCACTATTGAATAAAAAAAAAAAACCATTTGAATGAAAAACTGAAAAATATTTTTTTCCCCTTATATTGGTGATTTTAGAATAGCAGATTAGAACAGCAGAGTCTAAACACTGTATGTCACAGTAAAATATGAAGGAAAAAAAGGTTTTTTCTTTTTAAAATCCAGATTAACCACTTCCAGATTAACCACTTGCCGACTGCCTAACGCCGATCTACGTCGGCAGTCAGCCCCTCACAGGCAAAGCGACGTAGGTCTACGTCGCTAGCCTGTGGGGGTCTAGGGAGCGAGCGCCCCGCCGGAGGCACGCTCCCGCTCGGTCACGCACCCCCCCGCGCGTGTCATTCTCCCCTGTGTATGAAGGATAATCATACGGTTCTACTATGTAGAACCGTTGATCATTGTTCATACATCTGAAGCCACAGCCAATCACAGTAGAAAGCACGCCCCTAGGGACACACATAGCCCCTCCCTTTCAAAAAAAGTTAACCCCTTCACTGCCAGTGTATTTTTACAGTAACAGTGCATATGTATAGCACTGATTACTGTAGAAATGTCACTGGTAACCCCAAAAGTGTCAAAAATGTCAGTCAAGGGTCCGATCTGTCCGCCGCAATGTCGCAGTACCGCAAAAAAAATCGCAGATCGCCGCCATTATGCATTAAAAAAAACAACAAAAATGACAAAAATCTTTCCCTTTGTTAGTAAACGCGATAACTTTTGCGCAAACCAATCAAAATACGTTTTTTGCGATTTTTTTTTTTTACCAAACATAGGTAGCATAAAACAAATTGCCCGAAAATGTTAAAAAATTTTGATTTTTACAATTTTTTGGGGGGGGAATTTCATATAAAAAATGTGAAAAATATTGCTATTTTTGCAAAATTTACGCTATTTTTTTGTTTATAGCGCATGATCAAAAAATCAAACAGGTGATCAAATACCACCAAAAGAAAGCTCTGTTTGTGGGAAAAAAAGGACGCCAAATTTGTTTAGATACAGCGTCGCACGACCGCGCAATTGTCTGTTAAAGTCACGCATTGCCGAATCGCAAAATACCCCCTGGTCAGGAAGGGGGTAAAATCTTCCGGGGCTTAAGTGGTTAAGCAGACACATATGCACTGAGCTTGCATTACATGGCTGCTACACGCTGCACGCCGCCCACCTAACAGACTGATAAAAGTTTTTTTTTCTTCCTCCTCCTCACTGGGCTCAGGTCAGGGCAAAAAGATTGTGCACTGCATCCCCACACAATAAAATCAATGTAGATCGCTGTCTGATTAAAGAAGATTCTCCTATTCTTTCCCTGAAAGCAATCTCCAGCCTGCCCCTACAATAATCTCCTATCTCTCCCTCATATCAGCAGCAGCAGGAGCCTGACCCTACAGTAGTTTGAGCAGAGTGACGTGCGGCGCTACGTGACTCAAGCTTATATAGAGGCTGGGTCACATGCTGCACTGGCCAATCACAGCCATGCCATTAGTAGACATGGCTGTGATAGCTACTACGGGCACACTAGTTAAACGCTTGTTGATTTGCTGCCCTGCAGCTGTTGAAACCACGCCATTAAAACCGCCCCAAAACATTAAAACCGCGCAAAAACATGAAATAAAATTACCGAACAACGGACTGTATCCCGAATATATAGTAAAATGTTCGGGTCCGTGTCCGGGTACCGAACACCAAAAAGTCCGGTACGATCCCGAACAATACAGTCTGTGTTCGCTCAACCCTAACAAAGAGTCAAATCAAATAAAAACCTTGCATATGGTATCAAGATAGGGGGAAGAAATGAGGAAGGAGGGGGCAATAGTAGGAATCAGAAAGAGAGAAATAAGAAAAGAAACCAATTAGATTTGCACAATAAATTCTACATGGATTACACATTCCCAAAAGGTAGATCTTATACAACTCTGTGATAAAGAGTTAAAGGAGATGACAGAAAAGGGATCAACCGGAAAAGTACAACCTATCTAGGTAAAAAATCATCTTTGAAAATTATTTGAGTAATGAATTCAAACATACCACCGTTTGTTATGTTTTTCCCAGGTGTCCAGTTCTCTAGCCTGCATTTCTTCCATGAGCATGGTGTCATTTATGAAGTCCACCCATATATTTTAGGGAGGAGTATTGTTAGTCTTCCAGAATCTGGAAATAAGCCATGTGCTGTTGAGAGAAAAAATTTAAGGAGACTAGATTTCTGCTACTTAACAGACCCCAGCAGGATAGATAAAAGTGTGGTCTTAGATGAGAGGATGAGAGATTCGTCGTAGATGTCGTTTGAAAAATTTGTTTCCAAAACAACAATAACATTCCCACCAAATGTGCAAATAGGTTCCTCTCGCTCTGTGACAACACCAGTAGGTGTCTAAAGAATGAGGAAAGATTAGATTTATGGAAACCGTGTCCCTGTTCCACCGAGATAGTAATTTAAAATTTTTCTTCTTCAAGGATTGAACAAAAATGCGGTATGCCAATCATGGGAGGTGGGGGGGGGGGGTTATTATCTCCAAATCCCTGGACCACAGTTTGGTGTACGTGGGGAGCTTACAAAGAGTATGAGATATAATCTCAATGCCGCAATAGTCAATGGTGAGAGCAACCACATGGAATGGAACATGGCACCATATCCCCATAGGAGGGCACATAAGTCTACTAGGGACATATTCTGTTCAACCTTGGAGAAAGATTTCCCTAATGGGTGAGGGAACCACTGCAGTAGAATGGAAATTAAAGCCGCAGCATGATATATTTCAAAATCCGTCAGGCCGGTACCTCCATCCAGTTTAGGGGCAAATACAAGTTTGTGTTTTAGTCTAGATAAACAAACACTGTTGCCATAAAAACTGTAGCATGAGAGAACATAAGGTACGAAAAAAATGCTGCTGGGAGGTTAACAGGTATAGCTTGGAAAAGATATAATACTTTGGGAAGAATATCCACATTTAAGACATTAATGCGTCCGAATCATGGAATTTTTAAATGATGGCAGGTTTCTAAAGATCTTTGCATTTTAGTTAGTAGAGGGCTATAGTTAAGAGTCTGAAGGTTTTGTAGGCAGTGTGGTATCTCGGTACCCAGGTATTTGAAAGATTTTGTTTGCCAGTGAAATCGGAAGTTGGTTTGGACAGTGGACAGAACATGGGTGGGTAATGAGATGTTCAATGTTCAGTCTTTGGAGATGGGCTACTTTGCTATGTGTGCGATCCCACTACACTAAGTGTGAATAGGACATGAAATTGGTGTGTTAATTCACATTTGTGTTTCTGAATGCATAGCAACCCACACAGAAAACACGTGCTTTGCCATGTGTTTCAGAAATGTGCTGCAAATGCACATTTGCCATGCAACAAATGAGCTGCAAATGCACCAAAAAGAGTGTTAAAAGAGTGTTAAAAAACTATGCTCTAAAAAAAGTTCAGCTGCTTCTTTGAAGCCTTAGTTGCACATAGGGCAGCCCATTCAAGTGAATGGGTGCCCTATGCACGATAAGCAGAAACACTCCAAAACACCCAGAAAAAGGAAACCATGATGCTACCACCACCATGTTTGACAGTGGGGATGGTGTGTTCAGGGTGATGAGCTGTGTTGCTTTTACGCCAAACATAACGTTTTGCATTGTTGCCAAAAAGTTCGATTTTGGTTTCATCTGACCAGAGCACCTTCTTCCACATGTTTGGTGTGTCTCCCAGGTGGCTTGTGGCAAACTTTAAATTAAACTTTTTATGGATATCTTTAAGAAATGGCTTTCTTCTTGCCACTCTTCCATAAAGGCCAGATTTGTGCAGTATACGACTGATTGTTGTCCTATGGACAGAGTCTCCCACCTCAGCTGTAGATCTCTGCAGTTCATCCGGAGTGATCATGGGTCTCTTCGCTGCATCTCTGATCAGTCTTCTCCTTGTATGAACTGAAAGTTTAGAGGGACGGCCAGGTCTTCGTAGATTTGCAGTGGTCTGATACTCCTTCCATTTCAATATTATCGCTTGCACAGTGCTCCTTGGGATGTTTAAAGCTTGGGAAATCAGTTTGTATCCAAATCCGGTTTTAAACTTCTCCACAACAGTATCTCGGACCTGCCTGGTGTGTTCCTTGTTCTTCATGATGCTCTCTGCGCTTTAAACGGACCTCTGAGACTATCACAGTGCAGGTGCATTTATACGGAGACTTGATTACACACAGGTGGATTCTATTTATCATCATTAGTCATTTAGGTCAACATTGGATCATTCAGAGATCCTCACTGAACTTCTGGAGAGAGTTTGCTGCACTGAAATTAAAGGGGCTGAATAACTTTGCACACCCAATTTTTCAGTTTTTTATTTGTTAACAAAGTTTGAAATATCCAATAAATTTCGTTCCACTTCATGATTCTGTCCAACTTGTTGTTGATTCTTCATAAAAAATTACAGTTTTATATCTTTATGTTTGAAGCCTGAAATGTGGCAAAAGGTTGAAAAGTTCAAGGGGGCCGAATGCTTTCGCAATACACTGTATATTGTGTTAGTTAACCGCAGAGCTCTTTCTGGGTCCAGAGCTGTGGCACCATCTTTGGTGTGATCCTGTCTCTGAAGGCTCACTTAGTTAGTAAGGCCGTTCAAACTGAAGCACTGGGAGTTACCTCACAGTTGGTACAATTGGGAACGTTTTCACAATTTCCAATTCAGCCATTTCCAATGCTATAAGAATAAGGGCTGAGGGATTGAGTACTAATGTCATCTGCTAGGTGGAGTGTGCATTCTTTCCCACCATTCAGCCTAGAGGAAATATTATCCCACTATTGCTCATGCTCCTTAAGTGCCAAATGCATCTACAGTATTCAGTTCCATTCCACTGCTCCCTTACAGTGACTTGCAAAGCCTCATCAGCACAAGCTGCCTGGGTTTGTGAGTACTTGAGATCTTGCCTCACATTGGTCCTAGTTTTTTACCGACATGCATCGCAATATGTCTTCTGAAAGACACAGTGTGGTTGATTTACTTAACCGCTTCCATACAGAGCAGTTAGACACCCTTCCTGCCCAGACCAATTTTCAGCTTTCAGCACTCTCACACTTTGAATGACAATTGCTCAGTCATGCTACACTGTAACCAAACAAAATTTTTATCATTTTTTTCACACAAATAGAGCTTTCTTTTGGTGGTATTTGATCACAACTGGGGTTTTTTTTTTTTCGTGATATATGCAAAAAAAGAGCAAAAATTTTGAAAAAAAAACACTTTTTTTTAGTTTCAATTATGAAATTTTGCAAAAAATACATTTTTCTTCATACATTTGGGCCAAAATGTATACTGCTACATGTCTCTGGTAAAATGAACCCAAATTAGTGTATATTATTTAGTCTGTGTGAAAGTTATTGAGTCTAGAAGCTATGGTACCAATTACTGAAAATTGATCACACCAGATGTACTGACTGCCTATCTCCTTTCTTGAGGCCCTGAAATGTCAGGACAGTACAAATACCGACCAAATGACCCCTTTTTGTAAAGTAGACAGTCCAAGGTATTTAGTAAGAGGCATGGTGAGTTTTTTGAAGTTGTAATTTTTTCCCACAATTCTTGGGAAAATGAAAAAAAAAATTTTTTTTTCTTTTTTTTCCCACAAAGTTGTCAATTTATAAGCTATTTCTAACACATAGCATGTACACAGCAAAAATTACACCCAAAAATACATTCTGCTACTCCTTCTGAGTATGGCGATACCACATGTGTGAGACTTTTACACAGCCTGGCCACAAAAAGAGACTCCACGTCCAAGAAGCACATTCAGGCGTTCTAGGAGCATAAATACACATAAAACTTTCTTACTACCTATCACACTTTTCAAGGCCCTAGAGCACCAATACAATGGAAAAGTCCACAAAATGACCCCATTTTGGAAAGCAAACACTCCAACGTATATTCTATGAGGCATTATGGGTCGTTTGAACATATCATTTTTTTCCACAGGTTTTTGGAAAATGTGGGAAAAAAATGAAAACTTTTTTTTTTACACAAAGTTGTCAATTTATAGGATATTCCTAACACATAGCATGTACACAGCAAAAATGACACCCCAAAATACATTCTACCACTCCTCCTGAGTATGGCAATACCACATGTGTGAGACTTTTTCACAGCCTAGCCATATAGAGGGGCCTAACATCCAAGGAGCATCATCATGCATCCTAGCCACTTGCCTAGGCCTATTTTTGACATTTGGTGTTTACAAGCTAAAATCAGTTGTTTTGCTAGAAAACTGCTTAGAACCCCCAAACATTATATATTTTTTTTAGCAGAGACCCTAGAGAATAAAATGGAGATTATTGCAATATTTTTTATCACACTGTATTTGCGTAGCGGTCTTCCAAACGCAATTTTTTTGGAAAAAATTCACTTTTCTCTTACGTCCTCCGACAGTCGCCGCCTCTTCATATTCGTCACATATGGGGTATTAGACTTTGCTCCGAAGGAGTAGCTAGGCAACAGAATATGTTAACAATAAAGCTTTAACATATCCCACCCTCAAGGGGTGGTCCCCTCAGTCAATACCCTCCTACTTCCTGCAACCATATCTCAGTTTTAATGTCTAGCTTGTCAGGAGTGGCTGGCTCTCTCTGTGCTGGGACTTTCTGTCCCAGACTCTTTCTTCTTTTTAATATTTTGTTTGAGTTTTTCTCTCTATCTTTACTTAGCTGTTCTTTTTGTCAGCATTAGTTATTTCTTCGGACGAAGAGGATCATGCGGACTGGGTCTCGGGCTGATCCCCCTGGTCGCAGGTCGTGGGTCAGTGGCTTCCCAGTCTGCCATCGAGCGTTCAGCCAGGTAACGCTCCTGGCACAGTGAACGACCCATCCCTGTTCGGTGCAGGGATGATTGGTGAGGTGGCTACCTCACCAGACGCTGTGCGGTTTCTTAACCTCCATTGTGTGCGTCTTGAATTGCGACTCTCCCTGCCTCATGTGCAGCGGCTTGTTCGCCTGTGCGGGTTCCCCACGCCATGTGAGGTAAGTGTATTTATGTGGGGACCTGTCTGTCTGGGGGGGTCTCAGTCTGGGACTGTGTAACCTGCCTTTAATCACACTGCTTGTCTCCCTATCTCTCGGCTGCATGCTGTGGGCTGCAAGGGGGGGGGGGGGAGCTGTATGACACTGTGTGTGTCAGGCTGGGCAGTGTGAGAAGCTGTGTGCTGTGGGCATGTTTTTTCTTGGCATGTTTGGGCATATACAGCGATCGCTGCGGCGATCTAACATGTATCCTTATATTGGGATGTAATGTGTGTGTTTTTTATGCACTGTGGAACGGCGTTTTCGGCGCCAAACGACGCCATTTTACCGGCGCCCGCTCCGGCCGCATGGTTTACATGCACGGCGGCCATTTTCTTGTAGCCTCCATAGGCTTACATAGAGCGCCCTGGCAGCATCACTTCCTCTTTCCAGGAACACCGATCGAGGCAGCAGCAGCAGCGGGGTCTCCTCAGGTTTTATCCTTCTGTTCTTGCTATCCATTGCCTGTATTCAGTTTGTATATTCCCTGTGGGGGTCTCATTGTGCCTGAGTGTGGTGCGGTGGGCTGCGCTTGCCGCGCTTGCAAAAAGGGGGCGGTTAACCCTTGGTTGTCTGGCATTACAGGGGCAATGGATTCTCAGGAGGGCAAGTTTCCTACAGTATTGGTGGAAAGCCAGGGGACCGCTGTTTCCCCCCCCAGGGGGGGATTTAGCCACTATTGTGGCTGGCCTTGCTGCCCAGGTGCAAATGCTGGTGGCTGCTCAATCTACTAAACGGCCCAGAGTTGCTCTGTCCTCTGATTCTGAGGGTGAAGGTGATGGGGCTGTTCTGGCAGGGACCTCCTTATCGGGGTCCCGCTCCTCTCTTGATCTAGTGGGGTCTGAGGTAGAGGCTGAAGTTGAGGGGGTTGATAATTCTCCCCCTGGCTCGCCTGAAGAGCTTGCAATCATGGATGAGTTGATTGCTTCCATTAAGCAGACGCTACGTTTGCAGGACGAAGTGTGTCCCCCCGCTGCCTTGGCGGCTTATGGGACGCAGAGGAAACGCAGGACGCCGCAGGTTTTTCCCTGCAATGCTGATTTTCAGCGCGCTGTTAAGGATCAATGGCGCGATCTGCGCAAGCCTTTTGCGGTACCAAGTAAATTCAAGCTGCGTTATCCTTTCTCGCCTGCCACTGATGAACGGTGGTGTGTGCCTCCGCCAGTGGATCATGCAATTGCGGTTTTGAACAAAGCCACTGCGATTCCTGCAGAGGGTTCCCCTGTTTTCCGTGATGCCACGGATAGGAGACTGGAGTCTCTTGCCCGTCATACTTATTCTGTTACGGGTTCTATGCTTAAGGCTCTGTTTGCTTCTCTCATGGCGGCCCAGGCGATCGCAAGTTGGACGCAGATGCTTAGGCGCGTCCTAGTGGCCGATTCGGCCTCGGCGGCGACCCTGGATATGGTGGATCAGATCCACCAGGGTGTCATGTATCTGTGTGATGCGGACCTGGACCTGATTCCGTTGGCTGCACGTGTGCACAGCGTGGCGGTGTTGTCTCGCCGCCTGGTTTGGTTGAAATGTTGGTCGGTGGACCAGTCTTCACGTAAGACCTTAGCCAATCTGCCTTATGATGGGTCTCGCCTTTTTGGGGAGTCCCTGGATGTGTTGATTAAGGGGATCACCGGGGGTAAGAGCACTCTCTTGCCCCATTTCCCCAAGGCTAAGGGGGCTTCTGGGAAGAAGCATGCTAATTTTCGGCCCCCTCAGGGGTCCTTTCGTGCCTTTCGGCCGCACTACAAGGGCAAACCGTTCAAAGGCCAAGGCTCTCAGAAGAAGCCCTGGTCTGGGAAACAGAAGTCCGGCCAATCCGGACCTGCAGCCCATAACAGTTCGGCCTGAAGGGGCGCCCTCACCCAGTTTTGGGGTGGGGGGACGCTTGCTCGGTTTTCCTCAGCCCTGGTTGGCCCGTGTGCGGGACAGATGGGTTCTGGAAATCGTTCGATCTGGTTACAAGATCGAGTTTCTCTCTCGGCCGGAGAGCAGATTTTTTCCCTCAAATCTTCAACTGTCTCCAGAGCGCCTGCGGGATCTGCACCTGGCGGTGCGGGACCTGAGGGCTCAGGGAGTGGTGGTTCCGGTGCCTCATCGGGACAGATTTCGGGGGTTTTATTCCAATCTGTTCACCGTGCCCAGGAAGGAGGGCAAGGTTCGTCCGATTCTGGACTTGAAGGCTCTGAACCGCTCTGTGCGGGTTCGCAAGTTCCCGCATGGAATCCCTGCGCTCGGTGGTGGCTGCCCTGGTTCCGGGGGAATTCATGGCCTCCATCGATTTGAAGGATGCGTACCTTCACATCCCCATATTCGAGGGTCATCAGAGATACCTTCGATTTGCCATTGCGGAGGATCACTACCAGTTCGTGGCGTTGCCCTTTGGTCTCGCCTCGGCTCCGCGGGTCTTCACCAAGGTGCTTGCACCGGTTCTGGCATTATTGAGGGCCCAGGGCATTTCTGTCCTGGGGTATCTGGACGACATTCTGGTTCGGTCTGCGACCAGACAGGGTCTGGAGGAGGACCTGTCTGTCACAATGCAAACTCTGCAGGAGTTTGGTTGGACGATAAATGTTCCAAAGTCGACACTGAGTCCGTCGGTTCGTCTCCCCTATCTGGGAATGATACTGGACTCGGTACAGGCGAAGGTCTTCCTGCCGGAAGACAAACTCAGGACTCTTCAGGAGGAAGTCAGGTCCCTCAGGGACGTTCCACACTCGTCTCTGCGGACGTGTATGAGATGTCTGGGATTGATGGTCTCGGCCTTCGAGGCGATTCCTTTCGCGCAGTTTCACACGCGGGGTCTCCAAGCGGAGATCCTGTCCAGGTGGGACGGGCGACCTCAATCTCTGGATCTTCAGATCTCGTTGAGTCATCGCACCAGGGAAAACCTTCTGTGGTGGCTCCAGTCCCCGTTGGTGTCCGGGGGCAAGTCGTTTCGTCCGATCTCGTGGACGGTAATCACCACGGATGCCAGCCTGTCGGGCTGGGGTGGTGTTCTGGGCGTTCTGTCCGCCCAGGGGACCTGGTCGGAGGGGGAGTCTTCCCTCCCGATCAACATTCTGGAATTGCGTGCGATAAGGCTCTGTCTTCATCGCTGGACGGACCGGCTGCAGGGCTGCCCGGTTCGGGTGCAGACGGACAATGCCACGGCGGTGGCCTACATCAACCACCAAGGGGGCACCAGGAGTGCCCGAGCGGCTCGAGAAGTGGCCGACATTCTATCTTGGGCCGAGCCTCATGTCCCGGCGATAACGGCGGTTCACATTCCGGGAGTGGAGAACTGGCAGGCGGACTATCTGAGTCGCCAGACCCTGGATCAGGGGGAATGGTCTCTCCACCCGGCTGTCTTCCAGATGTTGTGCGCGAAGTGGGGTCTTCCAGATGTGGACCTGTTCGCGTCTCGCCTCAACTACAAGGTGAAGAGGTTCGTGGCACGGATGCGCGACCCTCGGGCAGACGCGTCGGACGCGTTAGTGGCCCCGTGACATCAGTACAGGCTGATGTACGCGTTTCCACCGATTCAGTTGCTGTCCAGGTTCCTTCGCAGGTTACACTCGGAACGCAGCACGGTGATTCTTGTGGCACCGGACTGGCCTCGCCGGTCCTGGTACGCAGACCTCGTGAATCTGGCGGTCGACGCCCCTTGGCGTCTGCCTCTTCGAGACGATCTACTGTCTCAAGGACCGATTTACCATCCTGCTTTACAGTCGCTGGCTTTGACGGCCTGGCTGTTGAGACCGAGGTCCTGAAGGAGAAGGGTCTCTCTCCAGAGGTCGTTCATACTTTGATCAACGCGAGGAAGTCTTCCTCGGGGAAGGTTTATTACCGTACTTGGAAGGCCTATTTTGCCTGGTGTGAGTCCAGGGGGTTTTCACCCCGCACGTACTCGGTTTCCCGTGTGCTGTCTTTCCTTCAGACGGGTGTCGATCAGCGTTTGGCGCTGGCTACGATAAAGGGTCAGGTGTCTGCGCTGGCCGTTCTGTTTCAACGTCCCGTGGCTTCCAACTCCTTGGTTGGCACCTTTATTCAGGGTGTGCGGCATCTGGTTCCTCCTAGGAGGGATCCTTTGCCCCCTTGGGACTTGAATCTCGTTCTATCTGTGTTACAACGTGCTCCTTTTGAACAGATCAGGGAGATCTCGTTGTCTATGTTGTCCAAAAAGGTCGCCTTTTTGGTGGCGATCACTTCGGCTCGCAGAGTGTCGGAACTGGCGGCTTTGTCCTGCAAGTCTCCGTACCTGGTTGTTCATTTGGATAAGGTGGTCTTGCGACCTAATCCTTCTTTTCTGCCGAAACGAGTTTCGGAATTCCATCTTAACGAGGATATTGTTTTGCCTTCGTTGTGCACGAAGCCTAAACATCCAAAGGAGATGAGATTGCACTCTCTGGATGTTGTTCGGGCGATAAGGGTTTACCTTAAATCGACTGAGTCTTTTCGTAAGACGGACTCCTTGTTTGTTCTTCCAGAGGGTCCTCGGAAGGGCATGGCGGCTTCGGCCTCTACCATCGCCAAATGGATCAGGCAGACCATTGAACAGGCCTATGCCTTGCAGGGGAAGGTTCCCCCTGTGCCTGTGAAGGCGCACTCTACTAGATCTCTGAGTACGTCTTGGGCCTGCCGTCATGGGGCTTCTGTAGCCCAGGTGTGTAAGGCGGCGACTTGGTCGACCGTGCACACTTTCACAAAATTCTACAAAGTAGATGTTCAGGCATCGGCGGATGCTTCCTTTGGCCGCAAGGTTCTTAGTGCGGCTGTTCCCTAGGGTCCCTTGTTGGGGACTCCTGGCTGTTGGGATAGTTTTTTGTATCCCCTGGGTTTTTTGTCTTTTCCTGGGTTGTTGCTCCTGTTGAGCACTTATTTTTGCTGTTGCCCAGCTGGTTTCCTTCCTTTGGTAAGGTTCCTTTCTTTGATGTGGAGACTGCGTTGCCTTTCGGCGCGGATGCGTTTCCCACCCCTCATGTTTGCACTGCTTTGGGACGTCCCCATATGTGACGAATATGAAGAGGCGGCTACTGTCGGAGGACGTAAGAGAAAACGGAATTTTTGTAAAATCTTACCTGTAAAATTCCTTTCTCTGAGTCCTCCGACAGTCGCCGCCCCCGCCCCTCTTTTGGGGTTTGAATGTATACTCTACTGCTATTCCACTAAAACTGAGATATGGTTGCAGGAAGTAGGAGGGTATTGACTGAGGGGACCACCCCTTGAGGGTGGGATATGTTAAAGCTTTATTGTTAACATATTCTGTTGCCTAGCTACTCCTTCGGAGCAAAGTCTAATACCCCATATGTGACGAATATGAAGAGGCGGCGACTGTCGGAGGACTCAGAGAAAGGAATTTTACAGGTAAGATTTTACAAAAATTCCGTTTTTTTAATTAAAAAATAAGAAACCAGTAAAGTTAGCCCAATTTTTTTCCATAATGTGAAAGATAATGTTACGCTGAGTAAATAGATACCCAACATGTCATGTTTCAAAATTGCGCACGCTCACGGAATGGTGACAAACTTTGGTACTTAAAAATCCCCATAGGCGACAATTTAAAAATTTCTACAGGTTGCCATCTTTGAGTTACAGAAGAGGTCTAGGCCTCAAATTATTCCCCTTGCTCTAACAATCGCGGCGATACCTCACATGTGTGGTTTGAACACCGTTTACATATGTGGGCGGGGTTTCTGTATGCATTCGCTTCTGCGCGCGAGCTAACGGGGACAGGACGCTTTAATTTTTTTTTTTTTTTTTTTTTACTATTTATTTTATTTATTATTTTTTATTTTTACACCATTTATAAAAAAAAAAAATTTATCATTTTTATTTCTATTAAAAGAAATGTAAATATTCCTCGTAATAGAAATAGGCACGACAGGACCTCTTTTTTGTGAGATCTGGGGTCAAAAAGTCCTCAGATCTCACAAGTACACTAAAAGATAGAAAAAAAAATAAATAAATAAATAATTATAATATAAAATGAAAAAAAAAAAGGACCTTTAAACCGGTTGCTAGGCAACAACATTTTCCGTAGCTCCGGTCCTCCAAGACCATAGAGTCAAGTGAGGTCAAGCTTGCCCTCACTCGACATCCTGTCTGTGAGGATTCGGGACCGGATCGTTTTCCCCGCTGCCGGCGGGTCCGGTAAGCGGGGAAAAGGACCGGAACGCGTCGGGAAGGGGGGGGGCGCCTCTTCCGCCATCCCGGAAGGGTGATCCCATGGTGAATCCGCCGCTGGGACCACCCTTATCGGAAAGGCAACCGTCCACCGTTTAAAAAAATACCAGGGTTATGGCAGCTATCTGCTGCCATAACACCGGTATTTAGGTTTAAACGGAGGACGTATATAAACCTTTTTGGACTTGGACATGGTGGCTGTATGAAGGGTGACAGGTACTCGGGTACTTTGTTGGGCAGGTGACAGGTACTCTGGTACTGATGAGCAGGTGGCAGGTACTCGGGTACTCCGATAGGCAGGTGACAGGTACTTGGGTACTCTGATGGGCAGGTGACAGGCAGGTGATAGGTACTGATGAGTAGTACTGATACTGATAGGTGATACTGTACTGATGGGTACTGATGATCAGTACTGATACGTGATAGGTACTGATGAGTAGTGATGGGTACTGATGAGCAGGCGGCAAGTACTTGGGTACTTCAGGCGTCAGGTACTCTGATGAGCAGGTGGAAGGTACTCGGGTACTCTGATGGGTAGGTGACAGGTACTCAGGTACTCTGATGACGGGTACTCCGTTGACAGGTACTCAAAGTACCCGAGTACCTGTCATCAGAGTACCTGTCATCAGAGTACCCGAGTACCCGTCATCAGAGTACCCGAGTACCTGTCATCAGAGTACCCGAGTACCTGTCAGAGTACCCGAGTACCCGTCATCAGAGTACCCGAGTACCCGTCATCAGAGTACCCGAGTACCCGTCATCAGAGTACCCGAGTACCCGTCATCAGAGTACATGAGTACCCGTCATCAGAGTACCCGAGTACCTGTCATCAGAGTACCCGAGTACCTGTCATCAGAGTACCCGAGTACCTGTCATCAGAGTACCCGAGTACCCGTCAGAGTACCCGAGTACCTGTCATTAGAGTACCCGAGTACCTGTCATCAGAGTATCCGTCATCAGAGTACCTGAGTACCTGTCATCAGAGTACCCGAATACCTGTCACCAGCCCATCAGAGTACCCAAGTACCTGTCATCTGAGTACCTGATGGGCTGGTGACAGGTACTCGGGTACTTTGATGGGCTAGTGACAGGTGCTCTTTATTGGGGGGGGGGCAATCAGTGTGTTTAGGGTGCACTGTAGTTGGTAACTAGCTGTTACCACAATCTCCTCCTCACACAGGATCAGTGTGTGAGGAGGAGAACACGGTGACAGCTAGTTACCGTGTTCTCTGTTGACATTTGTGACCGGCTGTGATTGGACACAGCCGGTCACGTGGTAAAGAGCCAATTTCATTGACTCTTTACCTAGATCGGGGATCGACTCTGTCCGAGGGACGAGCCTCGTCCCCGATCGCTGCTCTGCGCGCCCCCGGGGGCGCGCATTGCAGAGAGAACGAGCGGCTCGTGCTGGAGCCGCTCATGTGATCGGCTGTGATTGACACAGCCGATCACGTGGTAAACAGCCAATTTCTATTGGCTGTTTACCTTGATCAGGGATGGGCTATGTCCGAGGGACGAGCCTCATCCCTGATCACGCCGCTGCGCGCCGCCGGGGGCGCGCAGTAGCAGCTAGAACGGGCCGACGTCATATGACGGCGGCCCGGATCTAGACAACCACTTTGCCGACGTCATTTTACATGACTCGGTATGGAAGTGGTTAAACTGGAGAGTGCAGCTCTGCATAGAAACCGGCTTCCAGTTTTTTTGTCAAAGCTTAATTGAACAAGCTGAAGTTAGAAGCTGATTGGCTACCATAAACAGCTGTACCAGATTTTGTACTCTCCTGGTGTAGTAAATCAACCCCATAGATTATAATCCCCCTGCTATGGGTGGCCTCAGCCCATTCTCCGCTAATGGTTCTATATCACCAGATGTATAGGATACCTCCAATCTAGAACCTGGGACCGATATCTTTATAGAGTTTTCATCTGAGGAGTCTATTTCAGCTCTGCCGAATAGGGCTGAGGCCCCCCACCATATTCACAGGGACTCTAAAATGTCCTAGCTGTTCATACCCAACTAGGGTCATTCTGTCAGTTCTAAGTGTGCACCAGTACTATCCCCAACTAAATCTGTCCCTGAGCTTCCTGAGACCATGAATCAAATCAGGTCTGCAATTCATTTTATCATTTTCTATTCCAATTCAAAATCCCAAGAGCCAGGAGAGGCTGTTTTTTTTTTTTTTTGGTCACTGCAGTCTACTGCAACTGGCTCAGATATACAAGGGGTAGTTTCAGACCTTATTGATGCAGTTCCATTTGGAGGATCAGCTTTCTGTTAAAGACCTTAAGACAGATGCTGTCGGCACACTTGAGACCTGCTCTGCTACACATTGCTGTTGCATTCTGTGAGTGTTCTCTTCAGGCACCTCCCTGTCGGGTTTGTTGTGTATTGCTGAACTTTAACAATGACCTCTTAGTGACTAATGCCCCATACACACGTGCAGATTATCTGCAGACTTTTGTCTGCAGACTTACCAAAACCATATAATATGAGGTCAAACCTAAACACTTTCAATTTGTATGCAATCTGGCAGGCCCTTGCACTACATAGAAAAGGTAAGTCTGCAGACAAAAGTCTGCAGATAATCTGCACGTGTGTATGGGGCATAAGGATAAAACAAATGTTAATGCCTAAACACAATTTTGCAACTTTGACATGTGTTAGTAAAACTGTACATATCACTGCAATTACTTGGATGTGTGTATCCAGGTAGATTATACCTTTTTTTTTTTTCAGGACAAATTGGGCTTTTTTTTGGTGGTAAATGGTAACAGACAACACCTGATTTCTTTTTTTTATTATTAATGGAAATCTGGCCGAAAATATTTAAAAAAAAATCACTTCTTTTTAATTTAGCTACATATTTCTTGCCACTACCATAACCTACCACCAAAGGATAACTCCAAATAAACTTTTCTGCTCCTGACAATCGCAGCAATACCACATATGTGTATGTTGTTTGTACCTGTAGTAAGGCCCAGAAACAATAGTGCACATTTTTCTTTTTTTTTTATCCTTCCTAAAACACACTGACATTAACTGACGCTGACACTACTTTTAAAAATGCTTTTTTTTTACTGAGCATGACCGTTAACATTGACCTTTGATCATTAGGTATTTTTATTTTCCTTTATTTTATTTATTTATTTTTTTACTACACACCTTTAATTAATTACATTCTCCCTGCATGAGAGAGGTAAACCCCCATTCCCCATTCGGAGAAAAAAAAACAAACGGGATGGGCTGCACACTGACTGTTCATTGTGATTGCCAGACAAAGGCACAGCAAGCAGGTGACCCAGAACCCGAGGCCCCAAGTCCTGATCACTAGTACAGAACCCAGGCATCCTGGTGATATCCCAGTATCTGTGCTGGGAGCATGTGGAGTGGATCCTTGTTTCCATCTTGTAGGAATTTGCCCTTGGATTAATTCCCTACAAGGCTATTTAGACTTCTCTTCAGGGAAACTCCGTATGCCCAGATAAAGCTGATCCTTTCCCCAAAGGAAAGTGCCCCTCTCATGTCATGGAATCAACTCAAGTTTCATGGAGCAGTCAGTGTCTGCTTCTTCCGGAAGTCCGACTATTAGTAATTCCCTCGACCTGAACGTCATTGGGCTTTGGTGCTGTAAGACCTTCACCTTCCTGAAGACTTGGTTTTTAATATGATTCATATGGAGAAACATTGTCTGAGATAACAGTTTAGTGCACATGACAACTTTGATTTTTGACAATTAATAGCTATGGTGCCATAGGAGGAACAACCACAATTTAACTTTTATTAATCTAAATTATAAATAAATGTACTAGGATTCGCAGACTTGTATTGGTAAAATGGCCGAGGCCTTTATTATAACTTCACAAACAATTTATTTACAACTAGTCCAGCCATAGAGCTCGAACTAAACCCATAACACACATCTTTACTCACTTATGTAACTTAGCCATGAAGCCCAAGTTACCCATAAATATTAATATATAATTAAAAAACAACCTTAACAACGAAGTTGTCACACAGAAAATAATCAAAAAACAAAGAGAATTTGCCATAGGGGACGGGTGGGAGGGACAAAGTCTCGGTCTGCTCCTGCTAACTAATGCTGCTAACGTATTTTCTTTGTTCTTTTATAGGGAACTGTTTGAAATTTAAGGTTTCAAAATTGTAATTTTTGACCAATCCTTAAAAAGGTTAAACCAACGGTCCAATTGTTTTCATTTATTTAACTGACCTATTAGCACACTGTGCTTAACTGGCCAATCACCATATACCTTTGTTGTTGTCCTGCCATGGCCCCATACATGCATGGCAGTTATTTTAACCAGCCCTGCATTTTCATTCTTTGCACTTTATGAACAGATCTAATAAAGCATATTCAGTGATATATTTAACAAACCAAAAGAAACAAACAGGAGAACTTTAGTGTTAGGGTTTGCACATCATTTAAACAATAGTGTCACCAGGATCATGTATAATTTATCTGATACCCGATTTGTTTTGCTGTTGTTAGGTTGTACAGTAACTGTATCAGTAACAATCTACATGAAATATTCTTTCCTTGATTATAAATGCAAAAAGTACCAGAAGCAGCTAGCTCAATCTTACTTCTGCCTTAACATTTCATTTTGACTGTAATACATAAATGTTTTATATTTCTAAAAAAAATAAAAAAAAACAAAAAAACAACCATGACAATGTTTATTGCCCTCTGATATTATGATATTTTTTATGAGAGAAAAGTATTTTTTGCTATCTGCCTTGGTACAGTAATTATCGATGTAGGCACTTGTGATATTTTACAGAACACACAAAACATTTAAAGGTCAAATTTGAAAAGGTCCCCTAAGAATTTAGATTGTTATATTATTTGTGAATGCAATGACCTGGATCTCTTTCAGCATAAATACAAGTTGCTTTCATTAGTAAAATGATATACAGTTGTTTAAAACAAGTAATACCAATTTTGATAGAATTCCTTAGAATTTATTGTATTTTAACCACTTCCCGCTGCTGTTACTCATATTTGGTCTTAACGCCCAGCTGCCGCACATATGCCTTTATGGCAATCTGAGGTTCTGTGCTGAGAACATGCTCACTGTGTGCTCAGTCACAGCACACTGACCAAGAATTCTGCAACAGCGACCAGGCATAGCTTGTGGATGCGAGCAATCAGGACAGGTTCCCAATCATGTGACCACTGTACTCGCATTGATTACATGATTAGGAAGCTGCTCCGTCTACCAGCCTTGAAGCTGGATTTTACACATAACAGCTTGATAAACAATAATGTTCTTTACCAAGAAACATACATTCCATGTTTAGTGCATGCTAAAAAATTGCCTCCAGCAATTCTCCTGTTTCTTCTTGCTGGAGGCTGCCATTTTGCTAAAGCCCAGAGCCCCTGAGCAGCAGTAGATCTTTAGGCTGGCAGTAGGTTGGTCTCTAGTGGCTTTGGTTTTCGGCATAATGCCAAAAATGAAGAGCAACTGAGCATGTGCACAGCAGGATGAGACACTGTTTTACTGGATTTTAAACAGTATAGGCACTTATTTTAAATATTTTTCATAGTTATACCTGCAAAAGAGCCCAACCTGAAGTGAACTAGCAGGACTTAACCACTTCAGCCCCCGCTGCTGGGCAAAGCGACGTAGCCCTACGTCGCTTGCTCAGGAGACTGTAGGGGGCGAGCGCGCACCGCCTCCGGTGCACTCCAGCCCCCGCTCGTTAGCTGGGGAGCCAGCATGTGTGACTGGCAGCTCTGAAGGCCGCCGGCCACACGCGATCTCCCGCAGCAGAGAAAGAAGGACGGACGGCTGATGTAAACACAGCCGTCTGTCATTATCCCTGAAGTGATCACAAAGGCTATGTGATCTTGCTATATAGGATCGTATGTCTCTTTGGTTACTTCACTAGCCACGCCCCCTGACAGTTAGAACCACGCCCCTAGGGACACATTTAACCCCTTGATCACCAGTACAGTTAACCCCTTCCCTGCCAGTGTAATTTTTACAGTAACAGTGCATATTTTATGCCTGATTACTGTAGTAATGTCACTGGTATCCCCAAAAGTGTCTAAAATGTCAGTTAGGGGTCTGATCTGTCCTCCGCAATGTCGCAGTCCCGCAAAAAAAATTGCAGATCGCCGCCATTACTAGTAAAAAAAAAAAAACAATAAAAATGACATAAATCTTTCCCATAGTTAGTAAACACAATAACTTTTGCGCAAACCAATCAAAATACGCTTATTTTTTTACCAAAAATATGTAGCAGAAAACAAGTTGGCCTAAGATGTTAAAAAATTTTGATTTTTACATTTTTTTAAGAATTTCATATAAAATAATATAAAAAATATTGTTATTTTTCAAAATTGTTGCTCTTTTTTTATTTCTAGCACAAAAAATAAAAATTTGCATAGGTGATCAAATACCACCAAAAGAAAGCTCTGTTTGTGGGGAAAAAAAGACATCAATTTTGTTTAGGTACATTATCGCATGACCGCGCAATTGTCCGTTAAATTCATGCAGTGCCGAATCGTAAAATAGGGCCTGGTCATTGAGCAGCCAAATCCTCCGGGGCTAAAGTGGTTAATTTTCTGATGAAAGTTCCACTTTAAAGCCCATTGAAAGGGCCATTGGAAGGTGGTGGGAAGGAGTTAGGAAATTGTATCATAATGCAAATTCTTTAATTATAAAACCAAATTGAATATGTGATATCTACTTTAGGTATACAATTTACCAAATCATTTTTCAAACTCTTCAGCATAGCAAAGTCCTTTTGCCAGTTCACAATGTAATCATATGCTTTAAACAACTTATATGAAATACACAGGAAAAGGGTTTCAATGTCTCCACTGATATCTTAGTATTTTATATTTATATTACCACACAAAGTATTATACATTTACAGTTCCTATCTGTATTCTATTCTGAAAATAGGATTTGCAGTCATTGGACATGTACTACTTCTTAATAGTATTAAGCTGGAGCGATTGACCTTTAGATGTGATTCTAAATCTCCCTTGCCTCTGAAGCTCGATCTGCTTCCAGAGTTTCCAAGTTTTACAAACAGACACAGCAGCGACAGCCATTGCTGTCAATCTCTGACAGTAGGAAGGGGGGGGGGGTGGGCTGAGCATGCACTGTGTGTCTTATGGATACGCACAGCAGGACTCAGCAGTGAGCACGCACAAGTGCCCCAATAGCATGCAGCTTTCTATGGGAGCCCTCAGCAGGTGGGAGGAGCCAGGAGCACCAGTGGGGGACATGAGTGGGGGAGGATCAGGGCTGTTCTGTGCAAAACCATTGCACAAAGCAGGTAGTAAGTATGATATATTTAAATTAAAAGAAAAAAAAATTTCCATTAGTATCAATTTAAACTTTTTGTATATTGTTTCTTTCTTTTCTTTGGTCAGGGTTAGGGATGAGCAAATCTCAGTGGTGGGAGGTTCATTAAATCCTGCTTGAAATCTGCAAACCCGAACATAGCAGCAAACCCAATTGGCCTATAGGAACCAAATCTTGATACTAAAGTCTGACTATTTTACAGCTGATAAGCAAAGTATTGTCAAAAAAGGGCATGGGGAGCTGGGCACTGCCATGGGGACATTTATTAAAGCATTTTTTTTTTTAAAATACCATTTAACAAGGAACAAGAAGAAGGTCCTTTTAATGCAACTTCAAGATTGGCATGCGAAAAACACAATTGCTTTACATTACACATGCCTTTAAGCTGTATGTGGTGTACAAAATGTACACCACATAAAATAGTATAATTTTCACGGAGAGCTCAAAATACATCATATTATGGCGTTATATATTTTTGGTGTATAATTGATGTTTGACCTTTTACAGTTAGCTTAACTTGAAGTAGAACTATAGCAAAACTTTCTTTTTTGGTTAGAGGGTTATAACCCTTATCAGATTTTTTTTCCTCAACTCTGTCCCACTGCGGAGATTTCCCTTCACTTCCTGTCCCATAGCCAAACAGGAAGTTAGAGGAAATTCCTGCAGATTAAGAGAGTTTCATGGGGACCCCCACATTACCCAAACTAGTTTCCCTTTGGAAGATTTTCCCTCTTTTACTTCTCTGGTGAAAACTCCAAATTTTTTTAGTTTTTAGTTTTTAGTTTTCTTTTACTTTCAATTTCAATGACAATGGTAAACAGGACAAATAGAGAGTGGGAATCTCCTTAACGGGGACACAGACAGCACTAAAAACTAACTGGTGTTCTCATCCTTCACCACTCTATCCAAAACTAAAAGAAAAGTTTGCTTTTAGTTATACTTCAAATATAAATATGGAAAAAGGAAGGGGAAGGGAGGGGAAGGGGAGAGGGAGTGGAAATAAGGGAAGGTGGGACTTTAAATGAGACTCTTGCCATCGAGTCTCCATCCCTATGTCTATAAACAAACAATAGAACACATGGTGTTCAAAATTAATTAATGGGACTTTGAATGAGGTGTGGCCAGAGTGTGAATGTTAATATAGTGTATACATATGCTGGTAAGCAAAACAATGTATAATAGATCAACATTTCACATTTATTAGTAGACATAACATGGCAGTAAACGACAGCATTACAAATCATTACAAATCAAGGTACAAAGGACAGTAGATGGACATACATGGTAGGTAAAAGCCATAGGGGGTATATATGATAATAAGAGTAGTTAAATAAACCCATACACAATAGAACAGGCAAAAAAATGAATGAATGTAAACTGGTTGGATGCATGATGTAGCAAACCAATAGTGAGTTTAGATACATGATGAAACTTGTAAATAGTGGTTGCCTCATAAGCTCGACGCGTTTCGTGAAACTATGTTCACTTCTTCAGGAGCAGGCATGGTTAAGATGTCTAAAAGGATACAAAAGAATAAATGTTGCATCCAACAAGACGGATCTAATAAGAATGTTGAATGGGAATGTAACTTACATGAGGATATTGGCTGTCAGTGAGGGTACAGATCCCCCAGTGGTAGGTCCCTGTTGGGAACTGAGAGAGTGTGACCCCCCGCACAGAGCCAAGGAGGCGTGGTCCATATAAACAGTGAAGATCTTCATAAAGGGTCTTGGAGGGCCAAGCTCGGTATTAAGATGAAACTGTATAAAAGTATAACAATAGTAAGTTATGTATTAACATGAAATTGTGTAAATGTGGTGAGCTGGCCCAAAACCAAGATACCAGGGTGTGTAGGTGAGGTCAGATCAAAACCAGGATACCAAAGGGTGTGAAGAAAGTGTGTGTAGAGGCTGTATAGCAGCCGACCAGGGTAGGGTGAAGGGTAAAAAGGGTGGGTAAGTATGACAAAGCAAGACTAAAAACAAAGACCCAATAATATAGTGCTGACGCAAACAAAAGAAAACTGATACCAAAAAATGTGCACGGAAAATCTATTAAAGAAGAAGTGGTGTGGTCATAAATACATGCCTGGGTAAGGTGCAGAGGGGTGTGTAAAAAGGAGGACCTACGCGGTGCTAAGGTGGGGGGCAGCTCTCAGCGTCACGGTGCAATTCAAAGTAGTAGGAGAACCGTCGGGCATACATCTGTTGCCCAAGACGGTCTCCCCATTATGAATGCCGATGGAATCACGTGTAGGAGCGTTGGCGCCAATGAATGACGTCACGCTCCGTGCGGAGTGACGTGACGCCGATGCGTCGTGGCCGCGACTGAACCAACCACCCCGTATCCCGGCCAAGGCCGGGGCGGGGAAGGGCGGGAGCGGAAGCAGGCAGGGCGCATCGCAGTTCCCAAGGAGGACAGTCCGGGAGATAAACAACCCAAGCGACAGTCACCTAGTAAAGTAATGGAAAATGGTATGGTGAATAGTGGGCATTACCAGTAGTCATGTACTAGATCGATAAAATGAACATAATGCCAGATAAACGTGGAAAATATAATTGGAATAAGACCATGGAAACCTGGTTGCACACCTCCATCCCTGAATCTGATATAAATATGGAAAAAGGAAGGGGAAGGGAGGGGAAGGGGAGAGGGAGTGGAAATAAGGGAAGGTGGGACTTTAAATGAGACTCTTGCCATCGAGTCTCCATCCCTATGTCTATAAACAAACAATAGAACACATGGTGTTCAAAATTAATTAATGGGACTTTGAATGAGGTGTGGCCAGAGTGTGAATGTTAATATAGTGTATACATATGCTGGTAAGCAAAACAATGTATAATAGATCAACATTTCACATTTATTAGTAGACATAACATGGCAGTGAACGACAGCATTACAAATCATTACAAATCAAGGTACAAAGGACAGTAGATGGACATACATGGTAGGTAAAAGCCATAGGGGGTATATATGATAATAAGAGTAGTTAAATAAACCCATACACAATAGAACAGGCAAAAAAATGAATGAATGTAAACTGGTTGGATGCATGATGTAGCAAACCAATAGTGAGTTTAGATACATGATGAAACTTGTAAATAGTGGTTGCCTCATAAGCTCGACGCGTTTCGTGAAACTATGTTCACTTCTTCAGGAGCAGGCATGGTTAAGATGTCTAAAAGGATACAAAAGAATAAATGTTGCATCCAACAAGACGGATCTAATAAGAATGTTGAATGGGAATGTAACTTACATGAGGATATTGGCTGTCAGTGAGGGTACAGATCCCCCAGTGGTAGGTCCCTGTTGGGAACTGAGAGAGTGTGACCCCCCGCACAGAGCCAAGGAGGCGTGGTCCATATAAACAGTGAAGATCTTCATAAAGGGTCTTGGAGGGCCAAGCTCGGTATTAAGATGAAACTGTATAAAAGTATAACAATAGTAAGTTATGTATTAACATGAAATTGTGTAAATGTGGTGAGCTGGCCCAAAACCAAGATACCAGGGTGTGTAGGTGAGGTCAGATCAAAACCAGGATACCAAAGGGTGTGAAGAAAGTGTGTGTAGAGGCTGTATAGCAGCCGACCAGGGTAGGGTGAAGGGTAAAAAGGGTGGGTAAGTATGACAAAGCAAGACTAAAAACAAAGACCCAATAATATAGTGCTGACGCAAACAAAAGAAAACTGATACCAAAAAATGTGCACGGAAAATCTATTAAAGAAGAAGTGGTGTGGTCATAAATACATGCCTGGGTAAGGTGCAGAGGGGTGTGTAAAAAGGAGGACCTACGCGGTGCTAAGGTGGGGGGCAGCTCTCAGCGTCACGGTGCAATTCAAAGTAGTAGGAGAACCGTCGGGCATACATCTGTTGCCCAAGACGGTCTCCCCATTATGAATGCCGATGGAATCACGTGTAGGAGCGTTGGCGCCAATGAATGACGTCACGCTCCGTGCGGAGTGACGTGACGCCGATGCGTCGTGGCCGCGACTGAACCAACCACCCCGTATCCCGGCCAAGGCCGGGGCGGGGAAGGGCGGGAGCGGAAGCAGGCAGGGCGCATCGCAGTTCCCAAGGAGGACAGTCCGGGAGATAAACAACCCAAGCGACAGTCACCTAGTAAAGTAATGGAAAATGGTATGGTGAATAGTGGGCATTACCAGTAGTCATGTACTAGATCGATAAAATGAACATAATGCCAGATAAACGTGGAAAATATAATTGGAATAAGACCATGGAAACCTGGTTGCACACCTCCATCCCTGAATCTGATATAAATATGGAAAAAGGAAGGGGAAGGGAGGGGAAGGGGAGAGGGAGTGGAAATAAGGGAAGGTGGGACTTTAAATGAGACTCTTGCCATCGAGTCTCCATCCCTATGTCTATAAACAAACAATAGAACACATGGTGTTCAAAATTAATTAATGGGACTTTGAATGAGGTGTGGCCAGAGTGTGAATGTTAATATAGTGTATACATATGCTGGTAAGCAAAACAATGTATAATAGATCAACATTTCACATTTATTAGTAGACATAACATGGCAGTAAACGACAGCATTACAAATCATTACAAATCAAGGTACAAAGGACAGTAGATGGACATACATGGTAGGTAAAAGCCATAGGGGGTATATATGATAATAAGAGTAGTTAAATAAACCCATACACAATAGAACAGGCAAAAAAATGAATGAATGTAAACTGGTTGGATGCATGATGTAGCAAACCAATAGTGAGTTTAGATACATGATGAAACTTGTAAATAGTGGTTGCCTCATAAGCTCGACGCGTTTCGTGAAACTATGTTCACTTCTTCAGGAGCAGGCATGGTTAAGATGTCTAAAAGGATACAAAAGAATAAATGTTGCATCCAACAAGACGGATCTAATAAGAATGTTGAATGGGAATGTAACTTACATGAGGATATTGGCTGTCAGTGAGGGTACAGATCCCCCAGTGGTAGGTCCCTGTTGGGAACTGAGAGAGTGTGACCCCCCGCACAGAGCCAAGGAGGCGTGGTCCATATAAACAGTGAAGATCTTCATAAAGGGTCTTGGAGGGCCAAGCTCGGTATTAAGATGAAACTGTATAAAAGTATAACAATAGTAAGTTATGTATTAACATGAAATTGTGTAAATGTGGTGAGCTGGCCCAAAACCAAGATACCAGGGTGTGTAGGTGAGGTCAGATCAAAACCAGGATACCAAAGGGTGTGAAGAAAGTGTGTGTAGAGGCTGTATAGCAGCCGACCAGGGTAGGGTGAAGGGTAAAAAGGGTGGGTAAGTATGACAAAGCAAGACTAAAAACAAAGACCCAATAATATAGTGCTGACGCAAACAAAAGAAAACTGATACCAAAAAATGTGCACGGAAAATCTATTAAAGAAGAAGTGGTGTGGTCATAAATACATGCCTGGGTAAGGTGCAGAGGGGTGTGTAAAAAGGAGGACCTACGCGGTGCTAAGGTGGGGGGCAGCTCTCAGCGTCACGGTGCAATTCAAAGTAGTAGGAGAACCGTCGGGCATACATCTGTTGCCCAAGACGGTCTCCCCATTATGAATGCCGATGGAATCACGTGTAGGAGCGTTGGCGCCAATGAATGACGTCACGCTCCGTGCGGAGTGACGTGACGCCGATGCGTCGTGGCCGCGACTGAACCAACCATCCCGTATCCCGGCCAAGGCCGGGGCGGGGAAGGGCGGGAGCGGAAGCAGGCAGGGCGCATCGCAGTTCCCAAGGAGGACAGTCCGGGAGATAAACAACCCAAGCGACAGTCACCTAGTAAAGTAATGGAAAATGGTATGGTGAATAGTGGGCATTACCAGTAGTCATGTACTAGATCGATAAAATGAACATAATGCCAGATAAACGTGGAAAATATAATTGGAATAAGACCATGGAAACCTGGTTGCACACCTCCATCCCTGAATCTGATATAAATATGGAAAAAGGAAGGGGAAGGGAGGGGATGGGTTTATTTAACTACTCTTATTATCATATATACCCCCTGTGGCTTTTACCTACCATGTATGTCCATCTACTGTCCTTTGTACCTTGATTTGTAATGATTTGTAATGCTGTCGTTTACTGCCATGTTATGTCTACTAATAAATGTGAAATGTTGATCTATTATACATTGTTTTGCTTACCAGCATATGTATACACTATATTAACATTCACACTCTGGCCACACCTCATTCAAAGTCCCATTAATTAATTTTGAACACCATGTGTTCTATTGTTTGTTTATAGACATAGGGATGGAGACTCGATGGCAAGAGTCTCATTTAAAGTCCCACCTTCCCTTATTTCCACTCCCTCTCCCCTTCCCCTCCCTTCCCCTTCCTTTTTCCATATTTATATCAGATTCAGGGATGGAGGTGTGCAACCAGGTTTCCATGGTCTTATTCCAATTATATTTTCCACGTTTATCTGGCATTATGTTCATTTTATCGATCTAGTACATGACTACTGGTAATGCCCACTATTCACCATACCATTTTCCATTACTTTACTAGGTGACTGTCGCTTGGGTTGTTTATCTCCCGGACTGTCCTCCTTGGGAACTGCGATGCGCCCTGCCTGCTTCCGCTCCCGCCCTTCCCCGCCCCGGCCTTGGCCGGGATACGGGGTGGTTGGTTCAGTCGCGGCCACGACGCATCGGCGTCACGTCACTCCGCACGGAGCGTGACGTCATTCATTGGCGCCAACGCTCCTACACGTGATTCCATCGGCATTCATAATGGGGAGACCGTCTTGGGCAACAGATGTATGCCCGACGGTTCTCCTACTACTTTGAATTGCACCGTGACGCTGAGAGCTGCCCCCCACCTTAGCACCGCGTAGGTCCTCCTTTTTACACACCCCTCTGCACCTTACCCAGGCATGTATTTATGACCACACCACTTCTTCTTTAATAGATTTTCCGTGCACATTTTTTGGTATCAGTTTTCTTTTGTTTGCGTCAGCACTATATTATTGGGTCTTTGTTTTTAGTCTTGCTTTGTCATACTTACCCACCCTTTTTACCCTTCACCCTACCCTGGTCGGCTGCTATACAGCCTCTACACACACTTTCTTCACACCCTTTGGTATCCTGGTTTTGATCTGACCTCACCTACACACCCTGGTATCTTGGTTTTGGGCCAGCTCACCACATTTACACAATTTCATGTTAATACATAACTTACTATTGTTATACTTTTATACAGTTTCATCTTAATACCGAGCTTGGCCCTCCAAGACCCTTTATGAAGATCTTCACTGTTTATATGGACCACGCCTCCTTGGCTCTGTGCGGGGGGTCACACTCTCTCAGTTCCCAACAGGGACCTACCACTGGGGGATCTGTACCCTCACTGACAGCCAATATCCTCATGTAAGTTACATTCCCATTCAACATTCTTATTAGATCCGTCTTGTTGGATGCAACATTTATTCTTTTGTATCCTTTTAGACATCTTAACCATGCCTGCTCCTGAAGAAGTGAACATAGTTTCACGAAACGCGTCGAGCTTATGAGGCAACCACTATTTACAAGTTTCATCATGTATCTAAACTCACTATTGGTTTGCTACATCATGCATCCAACCAGTTTACATTCATTCATTTTTTTGCCTGTTCTATTGTGTATGGGTTTATTTAACTACTCTTATTATCATATATACCCCCTATGGCTTTTACCTACCATGTATGTCCATCTACTGTCCTTTGTACCTTGATTTGTAATGATTTGTAATGCTGTCGTTTACTGCCATGTTATGTCTACTAATAAATGTGAAATGTTGATCTATTATACATTGTTTTGCTTACCAGCATATGTATACACTATATTAACATTCACACTCTGGCCACACCTCATTCAAAGTCCCATTAATTAATTTTGAACACCATGTGTTCTATTGTTTGTTTATACTTCAAATATAACCGGAGCACCAATGTTATTTATTTCAACTTGGATTTTTTTTTTTTTATCCAGCAGCAAAAGGCCTAAATTGCTTGGTGAAAATAACAGCCACAGCAGATCTAAAAGTTATAGAAAAGTTTAGTTTTAGTAAAATAAAGCTAAATCCCTCAACTTGATACAAACTTTCCAGTGCCAAAACAGTTTATTATTACAGATTGTGAGCATTATTTTCTCTGTACCACACTGCATTGTCTTCTTTAAACATGTCAGAACTGATTGTTCAAAAAAACTTCAAAATCACAACCTCACATTCCCCCAACCCCCCTACATCCATATATCCCAGGACAGGGAAGTCTATAACCAAGAAAGTTTGTGAACACTTAAATAGGCAGAAAATAGAAAGAGGCAAGGCCATTTTTTTCTTACAATAAAAATTAGAATGCCTTACTTGAGAGACAATAGCCACAAAAATTATATTTTTTCTGGACAGTATTTAGGCAGCTTGATTAGGCCACAGTATAGGAGCAAGAAATAAGAAATAAGAGAGGTTCTAGCTTGAAATAGAAATTAGAGTGTATTATTTGGGAGACAATAGGCAAACATAGTGTACAGTTGCTGAACAGTGCAGCGCCAAGAGGCATCAGTTGCAAAAAAAGCTAACCTTTACGCACTCCCAAGTCTAGTGGTTCGAGCTACAGTATATATATATATATATATATATATATATACACACTTACACATATTTATTTAATTTAATATAGTATTGAGGCATATCTGCAGGGGGGAATCATATGCCCTTTAAGAATTCAAGGAGAATAGCACGAAGTAACAAATGGAGTGAGGAAATCATACAGTCTGGAGGAAGGGCAGGCAGCAACGAAAACTTAAATGTAGAATTCATAAACTGTCTATCTTTTTTTAAAGATGAATTCTAGAAAGGGTATGTTTTACATAGTTACACCAGTCCAATGAACCAATTTAGGTACTGTATGAACCTTCCATGCTCGAGAGGCCGTATACCCCGATTACATTATTTTTTTATTTTTAGGTTTATAGGCCGCAATTTCTACCACTGCGATTAATCGTGTTTATGCTTTTTGTTTAACACAATCTGCTTATACTTGATGAAAGGTTCTATTTTATTTTGGATGTACAGCTTTTTCTAATTCTGCAATAAACTCTTTTGTAAAATAAACTATTTACATATAATACCTGGATGATGCCCCTGTGAACACAGGAGGTTGGTCGCAGGGTGAGGGCCATTCAGAGAATGGTTTGCGATTTCTGAATTAGTGCAAAGCGCCCCCTGGTTGAGGTGAAGAGCAAGACTAAATGGATCACTTGGAAAGCCAATTTTTATTTTAATCACTAGCTTGGGATTGATTTACCAAAACTGGAGAATGCAAAATCTGGTGCAGCTGTGCATGGTAGCCAATCAGCTCCTAACTTCAGCTTGTTTAATTTGCCAAAAAAAAATTGAAAGCTGATCGGATTCTAGGCAGAGCTGCACCAGATTTTTAGTAAATGTAACACTGCCCCCTTGGGGGTTGCTGTTTTTTAACACTTTTGGATTCCCCTGGGTTACCCGTATCAGCTGCTTGCAGAAATCGTAACACTTTACAGTCGGCTCAGTCAATGATCAGTCTAGGGATTGAGGTTTTTATTGTTTTTATTTTATATTGGGATAGGAGAAGGGATGAGTGGGATACTCCAACACTTGTACTATTCACAATTCTGAGGACTTCTAACTTAAGAATGCAGCAAGGCCTCTACTTCCTGCCACTGGATGAATCTGAGGTAAATGTTCCTTATAGTATTTCTCTTCAGGGCACTACCTAGTACCCCCTTTCCTCCACCAACTGACACCCGTCCACTGACTACACTACTCCGGAGTGGTCCCCTTCCTGGGCAGACCTTTATGCAAGATCCTCTGTACTCACGATACTGCTTTCCAGATTCTCGCAGTACCTCAACTACTCCAGTCAGCTCTCCTGGACCTCTGGGCTCAGCTCCACTCCTCTGGCTCCCCAGGCCGACTGCCTGTGACCACACACTAAGTACTTCAGAAGAGGAGGCAGCTGCCAACCTCCTTCTACGACTCTGCTTCCCGCCAAAGGCCTCATGCACATGTGCCCCTGGATTTTTATACCCCACCAGTCTGTGTAAATCCCTGGGGCTGTATCAAAAGCCTGTGTCCTCATTGGCCAGGTTTCCTACACTGTCCAATGTGCCTCCCCATTGGGCACAGTGGGGACACTCCCTCAGACCATATGAATCACACACTGAGCAGACCTAGCTCACAGATCCTGCTCCCTGTTAAGCAGAGTGCAATATAGAATTTACCTGCTGCTCCTCTGATAGGCAGGCAGAGCCAAAAACTATAATCGCTCTCTAGCACCTACCTAGGAGGATGCTACATAAATCAAACCCATTGTGTTATGGGGTGACAGTGAACTGCCCCATCTTTCACAATCTTTTACCCGTATATCATCCTGTCACATACTCTCTCAAAAGAAATGATAAGCTTCTCTGCTAGAGCAAATTGCCAGGGCATCCCCCAAAATCAAATTGCCTGCAAAAGCAATCCAAAAATAAAGTTGTTTAAAAAAAAAAAAGTATTTACCTTGGCCCAGGCTTTCAGTGAGAAGGAGGATTGAAATCTAGTAAGAATGCACTCCAGTCCATTGAAGAGGCATATTTTCATATTCTTCTATAAGAGTAAAACCCTTCCCTCCCCCTACCGCCAAACACAGCATTTTTAAACCTATAGGTGATTCAGTCAAGGTTTACATCTACTTAAGGAAACCTGGCAATACCTACGTGCCTTATACTCAGGCCTTTTTTTCTCAGAAAAAAGGTGCTGGAACTCACCCTCCCCAGCCAACTCCCCGCCCCAACCACGCCTACAACCCCACCCCAACCACACCCACAACCCCGCCCCCAGCTACGCCTTCCTGAGAGGTGAAAATTGCACAGTTGCTAAATAGTGGGTGTGATCGAGGCTCAGAACTGCGTATTGCATAAGACGCAAGGTTCAGAAAAGAGAAACACACAGAGTACAGGAGTATGTATTGTTCAGTGTTGAGGAGTGCATATCATACAGGGTGTAGTAGCTATAAACATGTACAGTGCACAACATTAAAAATTACAGTATGTACCATACAGCACAGAGACTATGATCAGGAGCATGTAATGTACACTGTACATACATAATCTAAGGCGTATGATACACACTCCTAACCACTACATCTGTATACTGTGCTATACATTATACAATAGTGACCCCTGTTCTCTTTATACATTTTCTCTTTTACACACTTCTGGCCTCTGCACTCTGTCAGTTGTGCTGTACCTTACATACTCCTGACTGCTCAACTCTGTATGCTGTGATGTATTTTGCATGCTCCAGGGGCCATTATTGTAACACATGACTGTAAGAGGTATGTAATGTATAGCACAGCATACAGTTATGACTAGGTAATATACAATGTACTGTATTTTACCAAACCATCACTGTTGCACGCTGCTATACATGACATAGTATTGGTTACTGAACTCTGTATACTTTGCTGCAGCAAAGTTCTCTTATCCTCTCCAAGCAAAAATCCCACTTCCCTCAAGTATCCCCCACCCCTCAAAGGAACCATCAATTACTCGCCTCTGCAAACCTCTTTGCTTTCCTCTCCCTCCACTCCCAGCTCAACTCTGCACTTTTTCCACAGTTCACCTTAGCACCCCCCTCCACAAATCACCTCTGCACCCTCATCTAGAGCTTATCTTCACAGCTTTCACCTCTGTATTATCTGTACACCCCCTTCCCTGCTATCACCCCTGCACAAGTCCCCCTTTCCCAACTCTCCCCTTTGCACAAATCCCCCTCCACAGCTCTTTTACAAATCCCCCCTCCCCCCAAAGCCCTCACCTTTTCACAGACCCCGCTCCCCCACACAAAAAACGTTCTCACCTGGTATCCACAGATTGTCCTCCTCTTTTACTGCTTCAGGAATGCAGCCACCACGGCTCTGTTAGCTGTGCCCGGGCTTTTTTTTTGTCATTACAGTGATATGCCTGCAGTTCAGCCTATCAGGAATGCAGCATGGAGCAGGGGAGGAGATTCACAGCACTTCACTCGGATCCGTGCTGCACATAGTTGTAACAGGCAGGAGATGAAGAAAGAAGCCACCTCCCCAAGCCCCTCCTCCCCTCCTCCGTGCTGCATTCTTGATAGGCAGAGCCGCAGAACATCACTGTAGACACCCGAACATCCAGCTTCATGTGTCTGCAGTGCCGACACTTGCACACAGAAAGTGGTGGAGGAAGTGAGTCCTCCACCAGCTTCTGTGTAATGTGACAAGCAGGAGAGGACAGGGCAGCCAGAGGTGGCGGAACTGCGTTCCGGTGCGTTCCGGCAGAAAAAAAGCCCTGCTTATACTAATCTCTTCCTTGCACTTTATCATTATCAACAACACATCCTTTGCTTTCCCTCACCATAGATAAAGCACACAGACAATATGGCTGCTGGGAACCCACCCTTTCATAGTGAGGGTAATGACTTATCCAAAATCCCTTTTGTTAGTCTTTCTAAGATTGTTAATCTAAGTTCAAAGGCCAGGCATTGCATTATGGTTACTATGGTGAATTCCCACACTTGTCCGCCAGCTCAGCAAAATGCGAACATTAGGATTTGTCTGAAACTCATGGTTGTAGCAAACCTAAACCTCATCCCTAGACAGGATTACAAAAATAAACATTAAAAAACATTTATTTTTCTTTTAGTAAAATATGGAAATATGGAATTGTGCAGATTATTTTTTTAAGCCAGTATAAGGAGCTCCAGGATAGCTTTTACATTTTCCAGACTCCCAGCTTTCTTTGTTTTAACTCAGATTTTTTTAAATTATGTAAACAAGTGAATTAGCGAAATTACTTATCACCAGGACTCACTCCTCATCAGTTCCGTGGTGTAGGTATGATGGAGCAGGATCCCGGGCTACTGCAACTCAAGGTACAGTTGAAAACCTCCACAGGATCAAGTTCTGTTTTACAAATGTGTATTGCTCTTTACTGGCTTTGGGAGTCTAAAGCTGGTGAAGCACAATAAAACTAAATGGCAGCTGTTAAATAAAAAAAATTGGTAGGAGAGTCCAAATAACATGACTGGCTCGCCACCAATCACAGAGCTATCTCTGCTGCAAAAATAAATTATTTCTACATTGCTGTTGCTCACTGCAGCCTGCATTTTATAAATGGGCTGTAAAAAGTGGGCTGTGGTGTTTGGATTCCAGTAGATCATTTTTCTGCTCTGTGTTATAAACTGGCCCCATTGTGTTTAAAAGGCAAAAAAGCTCGAAGAAAACATATGCTTGAAATCAAAGTTTATATTTAAAAGCCCATAAAAAGAGGCTTTATTTTTCTTTAGCCTCAGGTTCTTTTAAGGCAGTTTGAATAAAGTTGGTTTGATCTGGAGCATACAGTATCTCACAAAAGTGAGTACACCCCTCACATTTTTGTAAATATTTATTTATACCTTTTCATGTGACAACACTGAAGAAATTACACTTAGCTACAATGTAAAGTAGTGGGTGTACAGATTGTATAACAGTTTAAATTTGCTGTCCCCTCAAAATAACTCAACATACAGCCATTCATTTTTAAACTGCTGGCAGCAAAAATGATTATACCCCTGAGTGAAAATGTCCAAATTGGGCCCAATTAGCCATTTTCCGTTCCCGGTGTCATGTGACTCGTTAATGTTACAAGGTCTCAGGTGTGAATGAGGAGCGGGTGTGGTAAATTTGGTGTTATCACTCTCACTCTCTCATACTGGTCACTGGAAGTTCAACATGGCACCTCATGGCAAAGAACTCTCTAGGGACCTGAAAAAAAGAATTGTTGCTTCACATAAAGATGGCCTAGGCTATAAGAATTTTGGCAAGACCCTGAAACTGAGCTGTAGCATGGTGGCCAAGACCATAAAGTGGTTTAACAGGACAGGTTACACTCAGAACAGGCCTCGCCATGGTCGAACAAAGAAGCTGAGTGCCCATGCTCAGCGTCATATTCAGAGGTTGTCTTTGGGAAATAGATGTATGAGTGCTGCCAGCATTTCTGCAGAGGTTGAAGGGGTGGGGGGTCAGCCTATCAGTGCTCAGACCATATGCAGCACACTGCATCAAAATGGTCTGCATGGCTGTCATCCCAGAAGGAAGCCTCTTCTAAAGATGATGCACAAGAAAGCCTGCAAACAGTTTACTGAAGACATGCAGACTAAGGACATGGATTACTGGAACCATGTCCTGTGGTCTGATGAGACCAAGATAAACTTATATGGTTCAGATGGTGTCAAGCGTGTGTGGCGGCAACCTGGTGAGGAGTACAAAGTCAAGTGTGTCTTGCCTACAGTCAATCATGGTGAAGGGGGTGTCATTGTCTAGGGCTGCATGAGTGCTGCCGACACTGGGGAGCTAGAGTTCATTGTGGGAACCATGAATGCCAACATGTACTGTGACATTCTGATGCAGAGCATGATCCCTTCCCTTTGGAGACTGGGCCGCAGGGCAGTATTCCAACATGATAATGAACCCAAACACACCTCCAAGATGACCACTGCCTTGCTAATGAAGCTGAGGATAAAGGTGATAGACTGGCCAAGCATGTCTCCAGACCTAAACCCTATTGAGCATCTGTGGGGCATCCTAAAAAGGAAGGTGGAGGAGCGCAAGGTCTTTAACATCCACCAGCTCCGTGATGTCATCATGGAGGTGTGGAAGAGGACTTCAGTGGCAATGTCGGGATTCAAACCCGTGACCAGCCACATCCCAGGCGGTAGCCCTGCTTACTAGGCTACCGTCCTCTCTGGACATTCCTCCCTGAAGCTTATTATTTCAACCTTAGTCTTGCCAAGCCTTGCTCATCACCCTTGATTCCCTTCACCTGGAACTTCCCTATATAAGTCCAGCCCCTTGCACTCCAGCTTGCTGATTCTTGAGCTCCTGAACCTTGATCAAGCTTCTCCTCACCTGCTGCTCTTGTCTACTACCACAAATCCACTGCTGACTAGGAATTGATTACCGACTACTCTTCTGCTTTGTCCCTACCTACTGAACTGCTACCTCCGTTGCCGATCTGGATTGTCTGACCACGCCTCTGCCAGACTTCCTGCACCTACTACCTGCCTGAGGTCCTTTCCACTGGGCTCCACTCCTACCTCCGGCCAGCAGTCCTCTGACTCAGGTGAGCCCGTAGGATTGTTACAGAATAATCAGCCATAACTATCGAGTCCGCTATGGCCACTCTGTGTAAACAGGTCACTGAACTTCAAGAATTTGGTACTACGTATCAGGAGAAATGTTCCCAGCTCCAAGACGTAGTCCAAAGCCAACAGAGGGAGATTATTGAACTACAGAGGCAACTCCTAGACGTCCGTGGCATGGCTACAGACACCCGCATGCCACTCCCATTAAAATTCGGCAGCGACAGGCGCCAGTATCGGGGGTTTCTGAACCAATGCCGCATCTATTTTCAGATAAACCCGGCCCCCTTCACCACCGAGAAAAAGAAGGTGCTATTCATGATCAATCTCTTGACAGGGGAAGCATCAGCATGGGCGTCGCCATACGTGGAGTCTAACAATCAGCTCCTGGACAACCTAAACAACTTCATCACTGCCATGAGCCAAGTCTTCAATGATCCCAACCGCTGTGCGACAGCCGAGGCACGACTTCATAGTCTGCGGCAAGGGAGACGCTCCGTCGCCGAATATACCGCCGAATTTCGCCGTCGGGTCACGGACACCATCTGGAACCCAGCAGCACAGAGGAGCCAATTCCGGTGAGGCCTGTCCGAATCAATAAAAGATGAACTTGCCAGAGTTGAGGCCCCCGGACGATCTGGATGACTTCATTCAGTTATGCATCCAGATAGATCAAAGACTCTCCGAGAGGAAGAAGGAAAGGCTCTGGTCCTCGGACCACAGACCCACTTACTCCTTCTCCTCTACCACCCAGCGCGACCCCCAGTCAGCAACTGAACCTATGCAGGTCGATGCACTACGTAGGTCTCTATCCACAGCTGAGAAGGAGAGACGGCTGGCCGAAAACCTCTGCCTCTACTGTGGAGATCCGGGTAATTTTGCCATCAAATTTCCCAATAAGATTCAAAGAACTATTGCCGTCACGGAGCTAAAGGAGCAATCACAGACTCCAACCCCGCCAGCAGCCCCTGAAGATAACAACACAGCGGCTCATGGATCCCACTTCATCGTCCCCATCCTCATCGACATCGAGGGGCGACAACTCCCCTGTTCTGCGATGTTAGACTCCAGGGCGGGAGGCAACTTCATGGACCTAACCTTCGCCCGTGAAAAGAACATTCCACTGAAAATCAAGGCAGCCCCCTGTTGACCTGGAAAACGTAGATGGATCTACCCCCTCTCGGAGCCTGAACTCAAGGCCTTGAAAGAGTACCTTGACGAGGACCTAAGGAAGGGGTTCATCCGGCCCTCTACCTCCCCTGCGGGAGCCCCCTTTTTCTTCGTAGAGAAAAAAGACTCCTCCCTGCGTCCCTGCATTGACTACAGGAAGCTTAACAACATAACCGTAAAGAACTGGTACCTACTCCCACTGATTTCAGAACTCCTCGAGAGACTCTGGGCAGCGAAGATTTTCACTAAACTCGACCATCGAGGGGCCCACAACCTCGTCCGAATCTGCCCTGGAGATGAATGGAAGACCGCCTTTCAGACACGTTATGGTCACTTCAAGTACCTAGTCATGCCTTTTGGACTCTGCAATGCTCCCGCCACCTTCCAGCACTTCATTAATGACATCCTCAGGGACATGCTCGATTTGTTTGTAGTCGTTTACCTGAACGACATCTTCATCTTCTCGGAAGACCTCGAGCAGCACCGCGAACACATCCGCAGGGTACTGCAGAGACTCCGACAGAACTCTCTCTATATCAAGTTAGAGAAATGTGAGTTTGAGCGAACCACCACTCAGTTCCTTGGATACATCATGTCCCCAGAGGGCCTAAGTATGGACCCGGGGAAGGTCCAAGCCGTGATGAACTGGCCCATTCCGAGAAACGAGAAGGAGATACAAAGATTCATTGGCTTCGCCAACTTCTATCGGAAGTTTATCCGGAACTTCTCCAAAGTCATAGCACCAATCACCCAACTCACCAAGAAAGCAGTCCCCTTCTCCTGGACACCCGAGGCACAGGAGGCCTTCACCAAGTTGAAACTCCTCTTCACTTCTGCTCCAATCCTAATCCACCCGAACCCCGAGCTGCCATTTACAGTCGAAGTGGATGCATCTGACTCTGCGGTGGGGGCTGTTCTGTCACAACGGACAGGGGAGAAGATGCTACTACACCCCTGTGCATATTTCTCCCGCCAGATGTCCCCCTCCGAGAAGAATTATGACATCGGGAGCAAGGAACTACTGGCGATCAAGGATGCCTTCTCCGAGTGGAGACACCTGCTGGAGGGAGCCACCAACCCCATAATTGTACTAACTGACCACAAGAACCTCGAGTTCATCCGCAGCGCTAAGAGACTCTCAGCCAGACAGGCCAGATGGAGCCTATTCTTTTCCCGCTTCAACTTTCTCATCAACTATCTCCCCGGATCAAAGAACGGTAAGGCTGATGCCCTCTCCAGAATGTTTTACGAGCCCTCGCAGAGTAACAAAGGCCAAAACAACATCCTACCCGAGAGAAGGGTCATAGGGGCCACCTTCTCTAAAGAACTACTGGGCACAATCAAAGAAGGATACGAAAATGACCCCTTCCTCGCCCACCCCACAAGGAATGTGAGCCTTACGTTTAAGAACGGTCATTGGTTTCATCAGGACCTGCAGTTATATGTACCAGAAATCGCACGGCTCAAAGTACTCAAACTCAACCATGACTCCAAGCTGGCCGGCCATCCAGGCACAAGAAAGACCCAGGAGCTTCTCTCCTCAAGAGGTACATCTCCTCGTGCACGGTCTGTGCCTGCAATAAGACTCCTCGTTCCTCTCCAGTGGGTCTGTTACAACCTCTCCCGATTCCCTCCCGACCCTGGGGCTCGATCTCCATGGACTTTGTGGTAGACCTTCCTCCTTCAAAAGGGATGAACACCATCCTGGTTGTAGTCGACCGCCTCACCAAGATGGCCCATTTTATCCCCTACAAAGGCCTACCCACCCCCAAACAGACGGCCGATCTTATTCTCAGAGAGGTCTTCAGGCTGCATGGGATCCTGGACGACGTGGTCTCCGACCGAGGCGTACAATTTGCCTCTAAGTTCTGGAAGAACATCTGCCTGGCGCTCGGGGTTAAAGTGAACCTGTCCTCCGCCTTCCACCCTCAGTCAAACGGGCAGACGGAGAGAACTAATCAGACCCTAGAGCAGTACCTATGCTGTTTCAGCTCCCACCTGCAGGATGACTGGCTTGACCATCTCCCCATGGCCGAGTTTGCCTACAACAATGCTGAGCACAGCTCAACCAAGCACAGCCCCTTCTTTGCTAACATAGGCTCGCAACCGGTGTTCATTCCCCACCTACCCATCGCCTCCACCCTCCCAGCAGTAGCCGAACGCCTAACAACCCTACAGGAGGCACAAAAGAACATTATAAACAACCTCCAGCTTGCCCAGAGGCGCTTTAAACAGGGAGCAGACAGACGCTGCAAACCCACCCTGGGCTTTCATGTGGGAGACAGGGTGTGGCTGTCCACCAGGAACCTCAGATTGAAGGTCCCCTCCAAAAAGTTGGCCCAAAAATACATGGGTCCGTTCCGGATCTCCGCTCCAAAAAGTTGGCCCAAAAATACATGGGTCACGTTCCGGCTCGATCTTCCGGACTCCATTAGGGTGCACCCTGTCTTCCATTGCTCCCTCCTCAAGCCATACGTGGAGAACACCTTCACAGGCCGCCACTCGCCCCCTCCACCACCCGTGAGGGTACAGGGTGAAGAAGAATATGCTGTCGCAAAGATCTTCGACTCCAGGATCCACTGGGGAAGACAACAATACCTAATTGGGTGGGAGGGCTACCCTCCCGAGGATAACTCCTGGGAACCAGAAGAAAACGTGCACGCCCCCAGACTGGTAAAGGAGTTCCACCAACGGCACCCCGGTAAGCCTGCCCCTGCGGTGCCCGGAGGTCACCTTGGAAGGGGGGGAGTACTGTCGGGATTTGAACCCATGACCAGTCACATACCAGGCGGTAGCCCTGCTTACTAGGCTATGGGTGACGGATCTGTGGGACCTGATTTGGAAGGAGTCATGGCTGGATAAAGCTTACCGGGCACTAAAGTGGTACACCAACCGGCGCGACCACTGGATGGCTGACAACAATATGCCGGAAGGTGGGGACTATAGTGGCCTGGGCTTGCTGTGGGAGGCCTTTGAGGAGAGTGACTTTGGATGTCCATCAGAGTTTCCGCGCTGGGAAATCCACAACACCAGGGAAGCTCTACTGGGTCTCCCCAGAGCGGAAAAACCTGAGGTCAGACCTGATTCATCTGGTCAGAATGGAGTGGGAACTGGAGCAGGACTACCAATGCCTGCTCTGCTCCATTCCACCCCAATCTACCCTGCAAGCAGAGCCGGAGTGCTGGGTGGCAGATCCAGACCCACAACCCTTCAGTTGGAGAGACATTATAGAATGTTACTGGGAAGACTCACCGATGGCAGGTGGAGATGGGACCGAGGTCTCTCTACCTACCCTACAGGGAGGCTGGGTAGCCGGACCAGATCCCCAGCTACAGCAGGAGTTACTGGGAATAGAGACAGTCGGTTCTACTCCCCATCGGCAGTGTTACAGGGAACTGAAGGTGTCGTCCTTCCTTCCCAGCAGCAGTGTACCTTCCAGGGAGAGGAGACAACTAATACTTCTCCCCAACCACAGGGGGACAACAGCCCTGACCTCAATGGTGCAGATGGGACCGCGGTCTCTGCCCCAGACCTACAGGGATGCTGGACGGCCGGTCCAGATCCCCAACCTACCCCGCATGAATACCAGGAGGAGGAGGTAGGCAATCCCTCCTCTCTACAGCAGAACTTCAACCAGGTCCTGGTTGTGAATGCCATGTCCTGTCCCCAACAAGGTCCACCTGGGCGGTAACCTTGTGGGGAAAAAGTCTGTTTCTTGTTCAATAAAGATATAGGTTACACTCAATCTAGAGTCCCGTCTCTTATTGGGGGAATCGGCTACAAGGGATTGCTATGTCCTCCATACTCCCTTGGATAATCACTAAGCTCTTGTAAGAGCTTGTGTAAGAGCTTGTTCTGCTGCACTCTCTGGGGAAAGAGAGGTTCACCCACGGGAACCTGGAGCCTTGTCGTAGGTCCTGGGTGGGTAGGAGACGGTGAGACCCTAACCAAGTTTTGGCGGTTCGTGGGGTCTGAAGTGGTTACGGTGTCTGGTGGAGTGCTTGGAGCACCACGAAAAGCACTAGGAGCATCCGTCAACCGAGGTACCCAATCGGGGTGCCGGTTGATTCGTTACAGTCAGGTATTTTTTTGCTGTATTTGGGGTGTCTACCATCTGAATACCCAATGATTTGCCAAATAACAAAGTAATATAATTAAAAACATAGATTATTTGAAGGATACCCTACTTTTAGATATAATATTAGTCTGAGACCACAACATTATTTACAAAAATATTTATTTTTTTACTAAATAGTGCTTGTTATATTAGTCCAAGTGACCTGAAAAGCTAAACATTTATAGAATAGCCCCTTATATTACTTGTAATAATGCACATGAACTTGAAAATTGTATACTATATGAAAGTAAGTATCTCTGATGTCTTTCTCTCAAGGTTGCCCGTAAAAAGTTTGCTATATGTTTGCCACATTAGGCTATTTTACTATCTAAATGTATGTGACTAATGGCCAGTTAGAGACAGCCTTTATAAGTTTGATCATTCAAAGACCAACCCAATGGCCTTAGAAATACAAGTCACAACAGTGAGGAAAAGAGAAACAGACATGTACAACATGCCAGTGCCAATACCGGGGGGGGGGGTACTTGGCGCCTATAAATAATATTATGAAGAGTCTCCAACGGGGAAGCAATAGCTGCTTTAGTAGTTGTGCAAGTCATAACTGAGGTAGGGTATAACCAATCAGGAATGTGTACTAATTGTGATGACAAATAATACCACGCTAGGTAGGATGGCAATTTCAAAACATCCAAGGCAATTCTAGGGGTTTTATGCTGCCAAAGAAATATGGTTTAAATAGAATCTTATGATTAAAAATTTGCTTTTGGCATCTTACAAGGGGAGTTTTGCTAAAACATAGAGCAGTTTGAATAAATAAATAATATTAAGAATATTCACTTTATCCACAGGGGCCAAAAGGAGATCCATCCACTGTCTTCTTTGTTGTTTCAATTGAGCAATCAATGGGTAGACATTGCAAGCAATATATGAATGTAAAGGCATTTGTACCACAACTCCCAATATCTAAAGGAATCAACAACGTGCAAGGTTGAATCTGCATGGATCGCCCCCTGTAGCGGCAGGGTCTAGGGGGATTTGTCCCAGTTTTTCCCAGTTCACCCAAAAGCCAGAACAATTTCCAAAGGTAGTTATCAATTGTAAGACAGACGATAGGGATACATTGAGATCTGCCAAATACACCAACGCATCATCAGTAGGTTCCTCTATCCTACCAATAATGAGGCCACTTATAGTGGGGGTAGTCCAAATACAGACAGAAAGGGGCTGGAAAGGGCCAGGAAATTAAAAGAGGGGATAATGGGCACCCCTGACAGATTCCACGAGAAATTGGAAAAGTGTCTGAGATTTGGGCGTTTGCTCAGACTCTGGAAACTGGGTGAGTGTATAGAACATGTATCCAGGCTTTCACACGGGGGCAAAAACTAAAGACCTGTAATAACACACAAGTTTGGGAGTGGTATTGTGGATTCTGAAAGAGCCCCTGAATGTTCATTTTTGTGGATCGGCCTGGGATAAAGCCATCCTGATCACCTCACATCAATCTCGTAAGTACCATGCTCAAATGATTTGCAGTATCTTAGCATCAGCATTGATTAAAGATATCGGTCTATAACAGTCACAGTGAAGGGGATCTTTATGTGGCTTCAAAAGAAGCACAATTAATGCCTCTCTAATATAGGGGGGAAGGACCCTGGCATCTAAAGCCTCAGTAAACGTATGAAGGAGATAGGGACTTAATAAATGTTTGAATTTATCATACCACTCGGCTGGGGAGCCATCCAGACCAGGTGTTGTATGAGCAGGCAGTTGTGAGATGGCAAGGTAAACCTCTTTATTGGAGATGGGTGCAGCTAATTCCCTGCACCGACGAGCAGACAGGAAAGGGAGAGACAGCTGGGCTAGATAGGTAGAATGTTGTTCAAGAGTACTGCAGTGTAGATGAGAACAATGTAGAATAGAAGGATGTGAAAGCATTCAAAACCTCATGGGGGCAATTCCAATTTGGTCACTAGGCATTTGAATACAGGAGATACAGATAGGAATAAAATCAGGCCTAGCCAAGCACTCCAAAAGATGGCCAGCATTATTTTCAATGTTCAAACATTTTTTGCATAGTAAATAGCATTTTCTTTTTAGTAAGATCTAAAAGGCGGAGTTCATATTCTCATCGTTTATGAAGCTAGTCTCACCTAGTATGTGGAGAGGGGTCAGGTTCTGCCTGAAGCATGCCAGTTTCCAATTCTTCTGTACGCATTTGTGTGTTTTTACACAATATACCAGTAATGGACATAAAAGTGCCACGAAGTGTAGTATTAAAGGCCTCCCACTACCAATTGAGTGTGGGGCAGTATTGATGTAAGACTTCATATAGTCCACTATGCCCTTTGTACGCTCTGCCAATACCACTTCATCCTCAAACCACTGAAAGTTAATGTGCCACACAATGGAGCAGGGATGAGGAAGGAGATGAATATCTAATAAAAGGGGTGCATGATCTGAAATGCCCCTAGGAATAAAGGAGACATACAAAAGGCAGGGCAGTGGGGGAAGCAAGGGACAGATCTATGTGGGACATAGTGTGAAAGGAGTCAGAATGGTAGGAGCATTGTTCATTATATGGATGCTTCCACCTCCATAAATCCGTGAGATTGTAAGCCTGTATCCAGCATATAAATGCCAGACACTTTACCACTACCCTTTAAATGGTCCCTGGTGGGGTCCAGAGAGACATCATTATATAATATTGGGCCACTGGATAGGTCCTAAGAAATAAGAAAGAGCCTATGAAGTAAAGCGGGGGAAAAAGGTGGCTGGACATAAACATTCACCACATTCAGAGTAATGAAGGCAAATTGTAAACTAAGAATACCAATTTCCCATCTGGGTCCATTTTAACCTGAATGACAATAGTAATATTGAGAACCCTCTGGAGTAAGAGGTGTGCATAGCATGGAAAGACTTGGCAATCCAGTCACATTCAAGTGCCAATTGAGGTAAGTCTCCTGGAGACAAATAATATGAGGTTTGTATTTTTTAAGAAAGAAGAACACCAGGGATGGCTTTTGGGGCGAATTTAACCCACTAGTATTACACTAGATTTAATCTTATCCTATATGCTGCTGTATTACCCATTCCTTATGTTTTCATCTAAGTGATGAAAACATAAGGAATGGGTAATACAGCAGCATATAGGATAGGTTTTAATCTTAACAGTATACACCCTGACTTAAAATATACACGTGCACTCAATAGGAACCACAAAAGACATAAGAAAAATCCCATACAGAATCCACAACCAACAGTAAACAGACAATCCCACCCAGCCCCACCCATCTTTTCCATCACAATTACAGAGAGCTGAAAGACCCAAAAACAGAAGAAAAAAGAGTCCCCAAAGTAACCCGCCCCCCTGCCATGAAGGCAGTAAAACCACAAACATGATAACTAAGAATTAGATATGGCAGTATCACATAACAAACATCTCAGGAGGAACAGGGTATTCGGGGGAGCATCCAATGAGAGGAAAGCAAAAAATGTGGGTAGTTCTCAGCAGTGCCTATCAGGGTATACGGCACCAGCCCCCCAGCAAGGAAATAAAAGTATTCAGTGTTGTGGAATAGTTAAAGCTGAGACCTCCAAAAAGAGCTAAGGGTGGTAAAAAAGCAGAAGATAACTGCAAGGATAATGACACATGGCACTTGCAAAACAGATCATCATAGCTGATAAAAGCAGATAATCACTGGCAACCTTGTCTTGGAGGGGGCCCAAAGTGGTCATTGAGCCAGGCTGTCACTTTGCATGGAAAAGTGAAGAAATTAATCTTACCATCATGAATAAGGCGCAATTTGGCAGGGTAGAGCATAGCATAATGCAGACCGTGGGTTATCATATGGGCTTTCACAGATGTAAAGGAGGCATGTTGGCATTGCACCACCCCTGAAAAGTCAGGATAGATGGATATAGAGTTGCCATTGTAGCTGACTTATCCTTTTTTTCTCTGGCAGATCACAGAATAGCCACTTTATCCTGAAAGTTGAGTATTAGCACAATCAATGGATGCAAAGGCGATCCTGTTGGAGGAGGGCATAGAGAAAGTCATGGGTATCATGTCGGCCCCAAATACCTCCCACAGCCAGTTAGGTAGGAAACGTTCGGGTTTTTTCCCCCTCCAAGCATTCGGGAAGGCCCACAAAGCACATCGCCTCGATTGTATTTCCAAATCATCGATTTTAGCTTTAAGGTCTGCCATTTCGGCATTGGCCATCTGGACAAAGGCAGAAAGAGGAGTAACTTCTTGTTCTTCTGCTGTGCTAGCCCTCTCACGCAGGTTCTGGATAGTGTTGGGCGAATGGTTCAGTTCGAGCATGAGTTTGGGCCGAACAGCCAATGTCCGTCCAACAGCCGAATTTGCAGCTGCGCATTGCATTTTTCACCCTGATTGGACAAAGCTTTGCCCAATCAGGGTGCAGTAAATGCTGGTTGTTAAAGAGTGGGGCCGGGAAGCCAACCGCTGCATCCTTAACAACTGATGAGTCATCAGCTGTCAATCGGTTTCCCCACTGACAGCTGAATAAAAAAAAAAATTGCTCCCCCCAAAGCACCTTGTCCCCAATGTTGCACATCGTGGGACACTATTTTTTTAATTTTTTAATTTTTAATAAAGGAATTGTTAAGAATTGTGTGTTTTTATTACTTTTTGACACTTTTTTTGGTGAATGGGTTGGGGTACTATGTACCTGATAATCATCCACATGGGGTGGTGCCAGGATCTGGGGTTCCCCTTGTTAAAGGGGACTTCCAGATTCCGATAAGCCCCCCACTCACAGACCCCCAAAACCACAGTCCAGGGTGGTGGAAGGATGGGGAAGAGGTCCTTGTCCCCATCAACATGGGAACAAGGTGCTTTGAGGTGGGGAGGCAGAGTCCCCCCTGCTCCAAAGAAATCACCCCCCCCCCCATGTTGAGGGAATGGAAATAAGCGGGAGGTTGAATGAAGGACATGAAAAAGGCTTGCAGGAAAAATTAACAACATTTGTTGATAATGACATGCAAATGAAAAACATGACATATAATAATGTATGTGTTACATAAACAAGTGTACAATATTGGATCTATATTCTCAATTACAGTGTTCATAAAAACCACCATGGCAAGTTTCCAAGAATAATAAAGTAGTTATAATTGCAACATCAATGGATAGCAATGAAAACAATATTCAAATAATATATGTAAAACATAATCACAACATCATAAAACTTGACGCGTTTCGTGGCCTGAGTATGCCACTTCATCAGAAGTTGATGTCTGATCTATAAAAAAATATATATATGTATAAGGAAAATGCGGATGAGAAAAAATGAAGACTGAGAGGGAAAGGGGAAGGGGAAAGGAGGTGTAACCTCAAATCCCCAAAACTTACATGATGTTGCTGGCACTGGGAGTAAAGCATGGCCCCAGGTGTCTCCCACTGGAGTTGAGGGCACACAGAGCAGGCAAAACAATGCCGCACATGTCACACACATGGCGAGTAAGGGTTGGAGTGCAGAGGGGTGACAATGGTGCATATGGCAGCAGGAACAATGGATGTCTGTAGACAAGTGAAAAATATATAATGAGTATATGTAAAGGGGGGTATATATGCATATATCTATGTATATATAGTGGACATATATTAGTGCTGCTGCACAGGTAAGTGTTAAGAAACTAGAAGACCAAAGTGGATGAGACTCCCTAAGGAGTATGAAGGGATAAGGTACAAAGTGTAAAGGGTTGCGTGCCAAGAGGATCAAAAAAAAGCTGATAAGGTAAAGAAATAAACCAATGTAAAGAACCCACAAGGTGGAGGGACAACAATGTATAGAAAAGATGATAAGATCCGAAAAAAACATAGCTATAGGTGTAAGGAAAGAAACCAAAGAATAAAAGCAAAAAAAAAAGAGGGGAGAGCAAGTACAAATCTTATACTGTGGATGAAGCCCAAACTTAAAACACATGTGTCCCATGTAAGCCGATGATAGCCACAGCTGTGGTCCCAGCACCACGCAGGTGCTTGAGAGGAGTCACGTCGTGGGCAGACCGTCGCGCCAGCTACCTGAAATGCACTGGAGATGGAGAGCCGGTCGACGGCGTGATGGCGTCAAGATTGACGTCACACGTCGGCGCCCGGTGTGGTGCCGATGCACGGCGGCTCCACCCACCCAATCCCCCGTGCTGGGAAGGCGGAGGGAGAAAGGGAGGACGGCTGACATGCATCGCAGCTCCTGGGATAGACGGCCGATAGGGGGCCCCAGCTAACCTAGTAAGCCAGTATATAATATATAATCATCGATTTTAGCTTTAAGGTCTGCCATTTCGGCATTGGTCATCTGGACAAAGGCAGAAAGAGGAGTAACTTCTTGTTCTTCTGCTGCGCTAGCCCTCTCACGCAGGTTCTGGATAGTGTTGGGCGAATGGTTAAGTTCGAGCATGAGTTTGGGCCGAACAGCCAATGTCCGTCCAACAGCTGAATTTGCAGCTGCACATTGCATTTTGCACCCTGATTGGACAAAGCTTTGCCCAATCAGGTTGCAGTAAATGCTGGTTGTTAAGGAGTGGGGCTTGGAAGCCAGCCGCTGCATCCTTAACAACCGATGAGTCATCAGCTGTCAATGGGTTTCCCCACTGACAGCTGAATAAAAAAAAAATTGCCCCCTCCCAAAGCACCTTGTCCCCAATGTTGCACATCGTAGGACACTATTTTTTTTATTTTTTATTTTTTAATAAAGGAATTGTTAAAATCGTGTGTGTGTTTTAATTACTTTTTGACACTTTTTTGGTGAATGGGTTGGGGTACTATGTACCTGATACTCATTCACATGGGGTGGTGCCAGGATCTGGGGGCCCCCTTGTTAAAGGGGACTTCCAGATTCCGATAAGCCCCCCCACTCACAGACCCCCACAACCACAGTCCAGGGTGGTGGAAGGATGGGGAAGAGGTCCTTGTCCCCTTCAACATGGGAACAAGGTGCTTTGAGGTGGGGAGGCAGAGTCCCCTGCTCCAAAGAACCCACCCCCCATGTTGAGGGAATGTGGCCTGGTATGGTTCAGGGAGGGGGTTTTCGCTCATGCCCAAGTAAGGGTCTGGTATGGATTTTGGGGGGGACCCCATGCCATTTTTGTTTTCAATTTTTTTAAATAGCCATGTGCCAGCAAATGCAACCACAAGTCTTTTTAATTGTGATTTGACCTGTTTTTTATTTTTCTTTAAAAATGTCATTTTTGCTGCAGCAGGTTCTATATATGCTACCGATGCGCCACATTATAAGCAGACTAAGGGGACCCCCAGGCACTATATTTAAAGGAATGTTTCATTTTTATTGTTGCACTATAAGCATTTAAAACCCCTGCTCCTTAAAAAAAACAATTGTTTTAAAAAAATATGTGCATCAATACATGTCCCCCAGAGCAGTACCCAGACCCTCATACCTCTTTTATGGCCAATTACTTGCACTTAAGCCTTCAAATGGGCACTTTGGTTGTCCCTGTTTGGCTGTCATAGACTTCAATAGGGTTCACCATTCAGGTTAGCATTTTTCCCCTGTTCAGGAGTTCTGCTGCTAACCGAACACGGGGTCATGCGGCCCATCTCTAGTTCTGAACATCCTGCTTTAATAATGAAAAATCAATGTGGACGGTCTCCATCTGTGAGGTCAGTGCAGTCTGACAGTTCTAAATAGCCAGCATGATCTACAGTGAAGGAAAAATGTATTTGGTCCCCTGCTGATTTTGTAGGTTTGCCCACTGACAAAGAAATGATCAGTCTATCATTTTAATGGTAGGTTTATTTTAACAGTGAGAGAGAGAATAACAACAAAAAAATCCAGAAAAATGCAATTTAAAAAATGTATTTGCATTTTAACCACTTGCCGACCGCCACCAGTACATACAGCATACTGCGACGGTCAGCCCCTCACAGGCAAAGTGACGTATCGGTACGTCACTAGCCTGTGAGGCTGTGGGGAGCAAGCGTGCGCCGCCGGATGCGCGCTCCCACTCCCGCTCGGTTACGGACACCCCCCGCGCGTGTGCACTCGCGATCGTCCGTTACACCGGGAGAAAGGCAGGCAGCTAATGTAAACAAGCCGCCTTTCATTCTCCCCTGTGTAAGAATAGTGATCATACGGTTCTGCTATGTAGGACCGTTGATCACCATTCTTACACCTCAAGCCACAGCCAATCACAGTTAGAATCACGCCCCTAGGGACACACTTAACCCTTCCCTCTCAAAAAAGTTAACCCCTTGTATAGCACTGATTACTGTAGTAATGTCACTGGTAACCCCAAAAGTGTCAAAAATGTCTGTCAAGAGTCCGATCTGTCCGCCGCAATGTCGCAGTCCCGCAAAAAAAATCAAAAAAACAACAAAAATCACAAATATCTTTCCCTTAGTTAGTAAACGCAATAACTTTTGTGCAAACCAATCAAAATACGCTTTTTGCGATTTTTTTTACCAAACATATGTAGCAGAAAACAAATTGGCCTAAAATGTTAAAAATTTTTGATTTTTACATTTTTTTGGGGGGAATTTCATATAAAAAAATGTGAAAAATATTGTTATTTTTGCAAAATTGCCGCTCTTTTTTTGTTTATAGCGCATGATCAAAAAATCGCACAGGTGATCAAATACCACCAAAAGAAAGCTCTGTTTGTGGGAAAAAAGGAAGTCAAATTCGTTTAGGTACAGCGTTGCATGACCGCGCAATTATCCTTTAAAATCACGCAGTGCCGAATCGCAAAATAGGCCCTGGTCAGGAAGGGGGTAAAATCTTCTGGGGCTTAAGTGGTTAATGAGTGAAATAAGTACTTGACCCTTTCGCAAAAACTTGACTTAGTACTTGGTGGCAAAACTTTTGTTGGCAATTACAGGGGTCAGACATTTCTTGTAGCTGGCCACTGTAACGCTCCTGCGTTTTTGTTCTAGTGAGCTGGTTTAGCAGCTGCAGAATCTCCACTCAGTAGTCGTGTAGAGATGTGTTGAATTACCAGATCCAACTCTCCAGACTCATCATTGTGGCCCAGCCTGTTCCAGCATGCTAATATACATACACTCAATAAGATGTTCCTGGAGTGATAGGATGTATACAATAGTATAGAGGTGATGTGCTGAAGGGACAGGCGTGAGTAGTGATAGCAATGATAAGCACTCAATAGTAATGTTCAGGAGAGTAGTAGATGGTGATAGGTAGTATGCAGATAGGTTAGCAATCATGTATGGTAACAGGTGGTAGGGGACAGCAGATGATGTATACAGGAGAGACTAACCTAGTGCAAGTATATAGATGGTAGTAGACTCAAGAGCTAGCAATCTATGTAACTGTGCAGATGATAGGAATAGTAGTGCATAGATAGTAACAGTCTTTAGTATGCAGAAGTAGATAGTGTAAGTTTGTTAGGAAGGAATCCCCTGTGGGGTACTTATCACTAGTTGGATCAGTAAGCTGAAGGGTCCGGTAGTGAGAGAGTGATCCGGTAGCGAGATACGGGATCAATAGCGAGGTTCCGGTCTGTCCAGGTAAGGGAATTAGCTGGAGGCTCCGGCAGCATAAGACAAGGCTGTTAAGCATGCGGTTTGAACGAACAACCTGTGAGAGAAAGCCGGCGATTGAAATAGCCGCTCAGAGCGGCGCTCAGTGATGATGTCATGCGGCTTAAAGGTATATGCGTTCCACCTAACTGAAAGGGTGGGACGCAATAAGTAAAGGAAGATAGTCAATAAGGGTACCGAAGGTACTAGAATCTTACAGCCACCAGGCTTGCACACATCTCAGGAGAGATTTTGTCCCACTCCTCTTTGCAGATCCTCTCAAAGTCATTAGGGTTTTGAGGCTGACGTTTGGTAACTCAAACCTTCAGCTCCTTCCACATATTTTCTATGGCATTAGGGTCTAGAGACTGGCTAGACCACTCCAGGACCTTAATGTGCTTCTTTTTGAGCCACTCCTTTGTTGCCTTCGTTGTGTGTTTGGTCAATGTCATGCTGAAATACCCAGCCATGATCCATTTTCACAACAACCCATTTGGCTGAAGGAAGGAGCTTTTCACCCAAGATTTGATGGCACATGGCCCCGTCCATTATCCCTTTGATGCGGTGAAGTTGTCCTGTCCCCTTAGCAGAAAAAACATCCCTAAAGCATAATGTTTCCATCTCCATGTTTGACAGTGGGGATTGTGTTCTTGGAGTCAAAAGGCAGCATTCCTCCTCCTCCAAACATGGCAAGTTGAGTTAATACCAAAAAGCTTGATTTTGGTCTCATCTGACCACAACACTTTCACCCAGTTCTAATCTGAATCAATGGGATTTTCATTAGCAGACTTCAGACATGCCTGTACATGTGCTTTCTTGAGCAGGGGGACCTTGTAGGCGTTGCAGGATTTTAGTGTGTTACCAATTGTTTTCTTGGTGACTATGGTCCCAGCTGCCTTTAAACCATTGACAAGATTCTCCAATGTAGTTCTGGACTGATTCCTCACCATTCTCATGATCATTGAAACTCCACGAGGTGAGCTCTTGCATGGAGCCCCAGACCGAGGGAGATTGGCAGTTATTTTGTGTTTCTTCCATTTGCGAATAATCGCACCAACTGTTGTCACCCTCTCATGAAGCTGCTTGGCGATGGTCCTGTAGCGGATTCCAGCCTTGTGTAGGTTTACAATCTTGTTCATGACATCCTTGGAAAGCTCTTTGGTCTTGGCCATGGTGGAGAGATTGGAATCTGATTGATTGGTTGATTGCTTTTGTGGACAGGAGTCTTTTATACAGGTAACAAGTTGAGATTAGGAGTAGAGTTGAGCGAACACCTGGATGTCCAGGTGAAAAAAAAGTCCGGCTTCGTGAACCGGACTTAACCCGAACTTTGCCCCGATCCCGAACCCCATTGAAGTCAATGGAGACCCGAACTTTTGAGCAAACCATACGCTATCTAAAAACTAAAAAGAAAGTTTAGGCTTTACATATCATTTACCCAAAGTGAATTATTTTTTTGTATTTTCTGAGTCAGAAACAATGTTTTTTACTTGTTACTTGTCTGATCCTGGCAGTAATTTCTTTATGTTTCCAAACCCTTTGATAAGTCAAGCTGCACATCAAAAGTGGCAATTATGGGGGCTGGATAAAACCATATAACATCGGAGTGCTTATCATGATCATCTTTTTAAGGTTTTTATATGGTTTGAAACATTTTTCCAAAACAAAAAGTTATAGTAGCAAATGCTAAAATGCTGTTCCTGGAGTTGGGCATTCGTTTTTTGTTTTTTAGTCTTCATTTACAGGGGCGCATAGACCCCCTACCCCCCTGAAGAGGGTGATGTTTTTGCAGCCAGCCTGTCAAAATCAATGACAGCCTGAGAGAGGCTGCAGTTATACAGATCTGTTTATGATTCATAGTCCATTAGCAAACCAAATATTGCTCATTAAGGGGTTTACATGTACTTTAAAGAAAAAAAAAATATATTTTTTATCCAACAATACGGGTGATTAATTTTAGGTATAGGCATGAGTTCACAGACCGACTGAATTAATGCACAATTTCACTGCCATTAATGCACTTGCTGGTCTTTGTCGCTTGTCAGGTGGCTTAGAAGTGCCACTAAGGCAGAAATTTAATAAACCAGCCCCCTTACTATAAAAATGGTTACCAGATTTTCAGTGGCGGTGAGCGGCAACATTGGTACTTGGGTGGTGAGGAGTAACTGGTGTTCAGCATAGGGTGGGGGGACAGTTGTGCTGAGCAGGTGTTGGGGAAAAATAAAGACCTGTAGGGTGTGAGGAGGATCAACAGTGCCCAGTGGCTGGAGAACAGCTGTGGCCAGTACAATTAGGAAGGGTTAAAAAAGTGCCCAGCCAGAGGGTAGGGAGGAACAATGGTGCTCAGGCGGAAGTGATTGGAGAACAGTAGTGCCCAGCAGGATGTGGGGTGAACAATAGCAGTTGGAGGATAATAGTGCCTAGGCAGGGGTTGGTGATAATGATATTGAGGGGTGAGGAAGAACAATAGTGGCCAGCTAGAGGTCTGGGGGGAAACAATAGTAGCCAGTGGGGAGAGGGGAGAAAAATAGTTCCCAGCAGGTGGTGGAGATAAACATTAGTGTCAGTTTACATGTCTGACACAGAGGTCTGTGTCCCACACTGTTGCTCATGCCATCTCTGCCTCATCCCCCTCTTGCTCAGGAAAACCTTTACCCAGCTCTGCACTGATCATATTATTGTGTTCTATGTAGTAGGGAACAGCAGCAGCCTCTAGTGAGCAATCTTGGAAACTGAACATAGCTAGCAAATGAAATGTGTCAGGGCCAGCTTCGGGACAATGATGGGAATGTCGGCAGTCAGTGTTAAGAAAAAAATGCTAGTGTTAGTGTTCATGGAAGAAAGAATGTCTTGATGTTGGTGGTCATTGTGGTGGAGGCGGTGGAGATGCATTTGTGTTAGTAAGGTGTGGTGGGGGTCATTGTTGCTCAGTAGGGCTAATGGGTGTCAGGGAATGCCTGAACAATTCATTTAGTCAGCTATGTCAATTGTTAGAGTTGGGCAAAAGGTTCAGCCCGAGCATGAGTTCAGGCCGTACATTGGCTGTTCACCCCATTTGCGAAAGGTGTTTGGCGGGTGTTCGCCCCGCTGAATATTTTGCAATGCACTGCATGCTGCACAGTGCATTCTGCACCCCGATTGGGCAAAGCTTGCATAATCAGGGCACAGTAAAAGCTGGTTAAGGAACGGGGCTGGGAAGTCAACCACTGCATCCTTAACAACCAATAAGTCATCAGCTGTCAATGGACTTCCCTGCTGACAGCTAAATAAATAAAAAATTTGCCAGTAAGAAAATTGTAAAAAAAAATGGTGTGGGCCCCCCCCCCGCCCCAGTACATACCAAACCCTTATTCCAAACTCATGCGCGGGCCGAACCATTCGCCCATCCGTAATCGACACTAAGAAAATTTGCATTGCATTTCCAAGTTCTAAAATGATCTGTTACTGTAGAGTATATATTCTGTATATTACACTGAATTCAATAATTCATTTCCCTTTTTGTAGATATCCTAACTTGTTTTTATCAAATTTGGCAGATAATATTCTGCATCTGACTAACTTGTCCGTGAACCCGCTGTAGTCAAATCCTTGGTTGAAGTCCGTCTAAAGTTATACCAATACGGCAAATTAAAATTACCAAATGTTGGGGTGATTAGGATTTCTAATGAGGTAGCAAATCAACTGGCATAAAATAATGGCAAACATAAAATCAATAAGAGAAATGGAAAATAGAGTTACCCATCCACAAGCGGGTGTAGACTTTAAAATGGCTGCTGGTCAGACCCTTAGATGGCTGTCAATCCATGGGTGGAGCTGTCTCTTAAGGATGAAGTGTCCGAACTTATGCCCTATCTTGATTATGAAGTGTCCTCTACCCTGTCTACCTGACTGATTATATATTTAGTTGCAGACAATGCACTCATGAAAAAAATATGAGAAACTTCGCCAAGAAGATATATCCTCTTTTCTGATTGTTTGATCAGGTTACTATTCAATGATGTGTTTACCTAAGCATTAGCTCACTTGGTTACCGGGTGGCACTCTGAGATTAGAAATCTCTATACTTAGATTTTCAGGGAAAAATAATTTGCTAATAACTAATCTGTCATAGGATGCATTAATCTTCTACTATAACAGATTCAACTATGTGATTTTACCTACAAACATAAAATGTAATTGAGGGTCCGGGGTCTTTCTCATTTGTGGTAGTAGCCTTTAAATAGGATTTCTTTTTTCTAACTATAAAGAGGTGGAGTTTCATACCTATCAGTCCATAATTAAAATATTGATGATATCCATAAACAAATTAAAATAATTTGCATACTTTAAACTAATATTTGAGTATGGCAACATTACAACACACGTATTTCTAAAAATAATGACAAGGAATACAACAAACCAAAAATATAATGAGATTGTAATTTCTTTTTTGGTCCTTTTTAGATAATATGATGTTTTGTCCTGGATATACTGTATATACATCTTAAAGGATAATTTTCTTGATACTTTTTTTTTTAATCTTTTCCTAAAAGTTTTTTTTTTTTTTAAAAACTCTGAGATATATAATTCCTTCATTTTTTCTTGGTTTTGTGTGTTCTGAAATGTTCGTAAACATAGAGGAGTAATTTGAATGCACCGTGCTTTTCCTTAGTCATAAAATGAGTTTATTTCATGAGGCCCTGCAACCATGAGACAATTCTGAAATCTAAGTGTTCTCATGTTTACATGTCAACACACTCATTGTCCTGAAGTTTAAACAACCCTTTAAACTCTCAGCAGTTCTTAGAATCTTAGAATCTTCCTGGGTTCAGCCTGAGTTCATTCAGCAGAATTCACTAAAAAGGTCTATGTTGTAATTATTGAAAATATACTTTATTTTTTTATTTTTTTCATAAAACCTCTAATGGGGCAACATTAATGCTCAGTGGTGATCAAAAGTGGATAGGAGAACCACAGTGTCAAGTAGGAGGTGGGGGGAGGGGGGCAATAGAAGCCAGCCAGGGTGAGTGAAGAGCAAAAGTGCCCACTACCCAGCAGGTTGTGAGGAGGAATAACAGCACCCAGCTAGTAGTAGTAGTGCCCAGCGGGTTGTAGGAATAACAATAGTGCTTTACAAGATGTGGGGAGACAATAATTCCCAGCTTGGGGTGCAAAAAGGACAATTTTGTTCAGTCAGGAGTTGTTGACAACAATAGTGGAGGAGTGAAATAGTGCCCAGTGAAGGAGGGGATAACAGTTTTTATTGGGGGAAGGGAGAAAAATAGTACCCAGTGGGGGGGAGGGGGGAGACATTGGTTTCAGATAACCAGTCTTAAAAGGGGGAGCTAACATAACGGAAGGTGCAATTGCCATCATTCTGAATAGTGTCTACAAATTAAGTTCCTCTATTTAGTGGGATTGTGAGGGGCAATTAATAAGCATACTAATTAAAGCATTAAATATAAAGGTACAATATTTAAAATATTTCTAGTACTTTATTTAAAAAGAAGCCCCCAAATAAGAGAAATAACAAGTCTTACCTTGCAGAGGAGATAGAGAATGTTTTAGGCGCTCACAGGAGGTGCTAGTCACTTTAAAGGCTGCAAGTGGGAACAGATGGTAAATAAATCAAATAGAAACACTAGCACATCGGAAGTATGGCATGAGTGGAAAAATGGATAACATATGCACAAGGTTGGGATTAAAAGTCTGTGCGCCAGTTCAATGCAAGATTGTGGTGGTGTGCTCTCTTAGTTCAGGGGGAGAGAGAGAGAGGTGTGTATCCAAGGTTCTTGGGATGGATGAGAGGATGGACTGGTAGACACTCTAGGCAGCTATCCGGAGGAGCGAAGCGGCTCTGTATCAGGAATATAGAGAAGGGGAAAGCGCCTCTTGAGTGCGGTATACAATTTATTTAACAAAAATTATAATAGTGACTCATAAAAAAAAACATATTAAAGCATAAATGTTTTTTTTTTATATTTTTATATTTTTTTTTGTATTTGTATTTTTTTATTTAAACCATTATTGCTGCTAGTATTGGGTAAATGTATATACCACCATTTATGGTTTAATATGTTTTTATATTCAGCTTTTATATTGTTAACCTGCAACCATTTATATACTTTTATCTTCCTATATCATCACTATGCTTCTCCGATTATCCAATTAGCATATGATAAATTTCCCAATTGTAGAACCATTCCTATTGCTTTTAAGGACGTTATTGCCGCTTTAACATTGTCAAAGATATTGCCGCTTTTAGAGTAATTACACGCCCCTTTGTTGCCTATATATTCCACTTCCCCCCTCCATTCTGGACACTTGAAAAAGGAGTGCGCATGCCCGAACCTGGCATTTAGCGCATGCTCTGAAACGCGTAGTCAAGCCCGGATTGCCCACACTGCCCTCATTGCATGTGACGTCAGACGCTGCCGGCCGCCGCTCAAGCTACCCGCAGTTCTTACAACGAGTCGACCCGGAAGTCATCAGAGAAAGCCTCCGGACCTCTCCCGGACCATCAGACCATACAAGAACAAGAGCAGGCCCCCAGCCACCGGACAACAACACCACGCCACACACGCCAATGAGTATTCAGATGTGAGTCACTATTATAATTTTTGTTAAATAAATTGTATACCGCACTCAAGAGGCGCTTTCCCCCTTCTCTATATTACCTTGCAGAGGAGTCTGTGTCCCATGCTGTTGCTCGTGTATTTTTCCCTCTTCTCCTAATTTCAGGTGCAGCCTGAAAACCATTTCCCACCTCTGTCACACCATGTGACAGGGAATAGCAACAGTCTTTAGAGGTCAGTCTGGGGTACTGCACATAGATAGCCTTAGGGCTGGTGCAGGGACAACAAGACGTTTGTTTACCAGGGGCACACCTAAAAATGGGTACTGTCCATGGCAATTGGGAATGAATGGCAACCATACTGCAAAATGACATAATGAGTGTCAAGGCTGGTCTGCAGCCAACAGCAGGGATGTTTGTTTGCCAAGGACACCTCAAAACCACGGCTGTCCCTGGCAAACAGGCATGAATGGCAACCATATTAGAAAAGGCTGGCTTCCTAACAGCTATATTGACAATGTGCTTAGCTGTGACAGAGAAAGCATAGGGAGTAAAGTAAACCCTTTGGATGCCAGGTCCATACGTCGTATGGACCTGACAGTGGGGGATTTCACACACAATCTGGTACCAGCAAGCCCTCGCTGCCCGATTGCTCACACCCCTAGTACAAGCATCCTGCCAAGTTTTCCAGGCTCTCCTTGCCCATCTGCGGGCCCGGGACTGACCTGGTGGGTCCCGGCGGGTGGAGGAGAGGGAGAAGGAGAGTGGACACAAGTCCGCTCTCCTCCCCTTCTTGCTGTGATCAGGAAAGTGACGTCTATGACGCCTCTTCCAAGTCAGTCTGTCAGTGTCCACAGCAAGTTAGCCAGGAAGTTATGTTTTGCAATGTGATATGCATTACGATAGATTCAGTGGACCCTAGAGGAGACATGCAGGGTCTTTAGACTCTGCATGTCTAATTAAAGAGAACCTGTCACCTAAGAATTATCTCATAGGATTTTTGTCCCCATGTGAGGAAAAAAAAAAGTTGGGTTAAAAAAAAAATATATACATCTTTGCAAAAAAATAAATAAAGTTACACCAAAATTTTGATTTTTTTTTTGTGTTTTTTACTGAAATTTTGCATTTCCTAGACCTTTGCAGTAATATTGTGTGACATTAAAAAAATTGGACTACCACTATTTTATTCTCTAGGTCTAGGATGTCTGCTTTAAAAAAAATATATAATGTTTGAGGAGTTTGCATATTCTTCAAGCCTAAAACCATTTTTTAAACTTGTGTGAATAAAACCTTTACTGAATGTATTTTAGGTAACAAAATGCTGTGTATCTTGAAATCTTAAATTTAGAGGTGGGGGGAGGCAGGACTTTTACATCTTATGTCCTGTAGCTACTGCACAGCCATCTCTACATGCAATTGTTTTGTGGCTGCAATTGATTTTTTTATAGCTTGCCCCTGCCCACATGCATTATACTGATAACTGACTACATATGTTCTTCACAGGGCATGTTCCCTAATTGTTGTTGATTGCAATTTTTAGAAGGCTTTATCTTTAATATCTGTAATATTTCTGGGGTAATATTCATCAGTACAGAAGCCTATTTATTCCTTTGGGAAGGTATGCAACAAAGTAATTAAGGGGATTGTGAAATTGTGGGGGACATGGTCTGAATTTTGTCACCCAATAGTATACACCAGGGGTAATGAATTAAACTTCAAGGAGGTCCAGTAACTAAAAATCTAGAATCACAAGTCTGTGCCATGAAAGATTGTTCGCGCCTTCTTTCCTTTTTTGGTGCTAGCCGCACTCCCTGGCTCTTTCTTACTGTTTCTTCCACACACTCTGGTATTACTCTGTAAATGTCCCCAATAGTGTTCCCCCTTACAACAGGTGCCCCTACCAGAGTAATACATCACATTGGGTGCCCCCATCAGACTAACCTCATAAGTCAGTTGCCTTCATCAGAGTATCCCCTTATATCAGGTGTACCCATTAGTGTGCCCCCTTACATCAGGTATTCCCGTCAGAGTGCCCACTTACATCTGGTGTCCCCTTTAGAGTGCCCATTTACATCAGGTGTCCCCATCACAGTGCCACCTTACCTCATGTGTCCCTATCAGAGTGCCCCCTTACATCAGGTGTCCCCATCACAACAGGTGTCCCCATCAGAGTGCCCCTTTAACATAAAATGTGCCCATCAATGTTCCCCCTTAACATAAAATGTGCCCATGACCATGCCCCTTTAACATAAAATATGCCCATCAGAGTATCCCCTAACATAAAATGTGCCCATCAGAGTTAACCTTAACATAAAATAGGGGCATGCTGATGGGCACATTTATGTTAAGGGGCATGCTGATGGGCACATTTTGTTGTCTTCATCAGAGTACCCCTTAACATAAAATTTGCCCATCAGAGTGCCCCTTAACCACTTTAAGACTTGAAGGATTTGCCCCCTAATGACTAGGCCATATTTTGCGATTCAGCACTGCGTTATTTTAACGGACAATTGTGTGGTCGTGCGACACTATACCTAAATAAAATTGATGTCCTTTTTTCTCACAAATAGAGCTTAATTTTGGTGGTATTTGATCACCTGTTCGATTTTTATTTTTTGCGCTATAAATAAAAAAAGAGTGACAATTTTGAAAAAAAAAAAAAAAACAATATTTTTCACATTCTACTATATAACATTGCCAAAAAAAATGTAAAAATCAAATTTTTTTAACATTTTAGGCCAATTTGTTTTCTGCTACATATTTTTGGTAAACAAAAATTGCAATAAGCGTATTTTGATTGGTTTGCGCAAAAGTTATTATTAGACTATAGACTAACTACGTGAAAGATTTATGTCATTTTTATTGTTTTTTTTTTTACTAGTAATGGCGGCGATCTGCGATTTTTTGCGGGACTGCGACATTGCGGCGGACAGATGGGACCCCTAACTGACATTTTTGGCACTTTTGGGGGTACCATTGACATTACTACAGTAATCAGTGCTAAAAATATGCACTGCTACTGTAATAATGCCATTGGCAGGGAAGGGGTTCACCCTGTGGGTGATCAAGGGGTTAAATGTGAGCCTAGGGGAGTGATTCTAACTGTGAGGGGGTGTGGCTTCTGAAATGACCATAGAGATATGTGATCCTATTTAGAAGGATCACATGGGCTGTATGATCATTCCAGGGAGAAGAACGGACAGCTGTGTTTACAACAGCTGACCGTTCTTCTCTCTCAGCGGGGAACGATCGCGGGTGTCAATCGGCAATCGGAGCCACCTGCCCGCTGCATCGACTTCCCTGCTGATGAGCGGGGGTGGGAGCGTGCCGTTGGCGGTGCGTGCTCTCCCCCTAACCTCCTGCTCGCGACCGACGTATAGCTACGTCGGTTTGCCCAGGAGCGGCTGCCTGCTGCAGTATAACTGCGGCGGGCGGTCGTAAAGCAGTTAACATAAAATGTGCCCAACAGAGTGAACCTTAACATAAAATAAGGGGCATGCTGATGGGCACATTTATGTTAAGGGGCATGCTGATGGGCATATTTTGTTGTCTCCATCAGAGTGCCCCTCAACATAAAATGTGCCCATCAGAGTGCCCATTTACATAAAATATGCCCATCAAAGTGAACCTTAACATAAAATAAGAGGCATGCTAATGGGCACATTTTATTTTAAGGGACATTCTGATGAGCAAATTTAATGTTAGGGGGAACTCTGATGGGCACATTTTATTTTAAGGGGCACACCGATGGGCACAACAAAATGTGCCCATCAGCCTGCCCCTTAACATAAAATGTGCCCATCTGTGTTGCTCCTAAAATAAAAAATGTCCATCATCGTGACCCTTAACATAAAATATGCCCATCAGCATGCCCCTTAACATAAAATGTGCCCTTTAGTGTTACTCTTAAAATAAAATATGTCCATCAGCATGACCCTTAACATAAAATAGGTAGCATGCTGATGGGCACATTTTATGTTAAGGGGCACTTTGGTGGGCACATTTTATTTTAAGGGGCACTTTGATGGGCACATTTTATATTAAGTGGCATTCTGAAGGGCATATTTTAGGTTAAGGGGCAATCTGATGGGCACAAGAAAATGTGCCCATCAGTGTGCCTCTTAACAAAATATGCCCATCAGTGTGCACTTTAAAAAAATATGCCCATCAGCGATCACCTTAGGAAAAAATGTGCCCCACATACCTTGAGGGCAGGAGTCTAAACAATTGGCAAGCTGCGGGGGGCAGAAGCTGTGAGATATACCCCGTAAGGAGTGAGAGCCAGAAACCGGGTCCGTGTTCAAACCGGGAGCCGCCGTTTAATACACACATTGTATACACAATGCCCTTTAGCATGGACCTTTAAATTAATGTCAAGTGCAAAAACAGTGTTCACCTAAACATTACATCACACTCAATTCACAGCCCTTATCCCCTATATATAAAAAAAAAAAAAACAAAATGGTATACACTGGTTAGGCCTATTATCCCTGATTAAATCTGTCCTGCTGTTTGCCAATTTTACACTACTGTGTCCTCAGGTTTTATCCCCATTCTTGTAGTAAAGCCCCATCCTTTGCTTTTTGTGTCTTTTTGTGTCCATTTGCAGCCTCTTAATTCATGTAGTAAATGTCCTACCTGTGCCATTTGTCTGTGGTAAATGTGAACCTAAATTGCTATTTATAATTCATATCCTTCTGGTCAATTTTACACTGCTGTGTCTTCTGCAGTCTCTTAATTTGTGTAGTAAAACTTCTACCTGTGCTCTTTGTGTGTAGGAAATTTGGGCTTAAAATTAAATTGTCCTGCTGCTGAACAGTTTTAGGCCCCTTTCACACAGGCGGACTGTTCAGATCCACCTGTTTGTTATTCAGGGGGATCTGAACGGATGCCCCATGCATCTCTATGAGGCATCGGATGTCAGCGGGACATGTCCGCTGACATCCAATCCAACCCATCAAATCTGGATGGATGGAAACAGGGCCGGCCTTAGGTGTTCAGGCACCCTGTGCGAGCTAATCCTGTGGCGCCCAAAAGTCCCCACCCCCACCCGCGCATTTTCTTGCACCTTTTTTGCACCTTATTTGACTTTTCTTCTTTATGATCACTAATAACTTAGCCCCCCTTACATCAGAGACCCCCCACACAGAGCCCCCCTTACATCAGAGACCCCCCCCACACAAAGCCCCCCTTAATTTAGAGCCCACCCTACATCAGAGAGCCCCCCCACACAGCCCCCCTTACATCAGAGACCCCCCCACACAGAGCCCCCCTCACACCAGAGACGCTCCCATAAAGAGCCCCCCTCCCATCAGAGACCCCCCTCACATCAGAGACCCTCCCACACAAAGCCCCCCTCACATCAGAGGCCCCCTCCCCCCACATCAGAGATCCCCCACACAAAGCCCCCCTCACATCAGAGACCCCCCCACACAGAGCCCCCCTCACATCAGAGACCCCCACACAGAGCCCCCTTCACATAAGAGACCCCCACACAAAGCCCCCCTCACATCAGAGACCCCCCACACAGAGCCCCCCTCACATCAGAGACCCCCCACATCAGAGACCTCCCACACAAAGCCCCCCTTACATCATAGACCCCCCACACACAGCCCCCTTACATCAGAGACCCCCCACACAGAGACCCCCTCACATCAGAGACCCCCACACAGAGCCCCCCCTTTACATCAGAGACCCCCTCACATCAGAGACCACCCACACAAAGCCCCCCTCACATCAGAGACCCCACACACAGAGCCCCCTTACATCAGATACCCCCACACAAAGCCCCCCTAACATCAGAGACCCCCTACACACACACAAAGCCCCCCTTACATCATAGACCCCCCACACAAAACCCCCCTTACATCAGAGACCCCCCACACAGAGCCCCCCTTACATCAGAGACACCTTCACACAGAGCCCCCCTTACATCTGAGACTCCTTAACACAGAGCCCCCCTCACATCAGAGACCCCCCACACAGAGCCCCCTTCACATCAGAGACCCCACACACAGAGCCCCCCTCACATCAGAGACCCCCCAAAAAAGCCCCCCTCACATCAGAGACCCCACACACAGAGCCCCCTTACATCAGAGACCCCCACACAAAGCCCCCCTTACATCAGAGACCTCCAACATCAGAGACCCCCTTACATCAGAGAGCCCCCCTTACATCACAGACCCCCCACACAAAGCCCCCTTACATCAGATCCCCCCCCACACAGAGCCCCCCTTACATCAGAGATCCCCCCACACAAAGCCCCCCTTACATCAGAGACCCCCCCACACAAAGCCCCCCTTATATCAGAGACCCCCCCACATCAGAGACCCCCCACACACACAGAGCCCCCCTTACATCAGATAGCCCCCCTTACATCACAGACCCCCCACACAAAGTCTCCTTACATCAGAGCCCCCCCACACAGAGCCCCCCACATCAGTGAGCCCCCCTTACATCACAGACCCCCCACATCAGTGAGCCCCCCTCACATCAGAGACCCCCCTTACATTTTTTGAAGGAGAGAGACCTCACTTACCTCACGCTGTCTGCAGCTTTTTTTCTTTAAAATTCCCTATTTTGCATCTGTCCAGCGGATCGGATCGGATGAGACAGTCCGTTCCCATCCGATTCCCCCATAGAGAAAAGCGGGTACCTAACAGCTCTGCCTGTGCACACAGCGCGGAGACAGAGCTGCCATCTGTCTGCTCAGCGGGGGATCAGCGGATGAGAAAAACCACGGACTGACTCCCGTGTGTGAAAGGGGCCTTACACTGCTGTGTTATCTGTTTTCCTTTATTTCTTGTAGCAAAACCCTTACCTGTGTTCTTTGATTATTGTAAATTTGGGTTTAAAATTGCTTTTCAAAATTGTACTGCTGTTGGCCAATATTACACTCTGGGTCACCTCCAGTACCCTAATTATTGTAAGAGAAGACTTGCCTTTTGTCTCTTGTACATTTAGAAAATTTCTACATAATTAAAAAAAATGTCCTGCTGCTAACCAATTTTTTTTTAGATTAAAATTTTCAGCTTGAGGTGATTAAAGCACATCAGGCAGCTGTTGCTGACAGTATGTTCAAGGGAGTATACAAGAAAAGGTGGGTAATGGCACTGTTCTTGGTTTCCCTAGGTATATATGTAAGCAAGAATTGTGCTAATTGGTAAGTATATCATGAATTAATAAATGTATGTTGCCATAAAAATAAAAATAAAATATGTCACCATAAAAAATATCGTTTTCCCCTTTGAGAAAGCTACGGGTGTTCATAGCGCAATGCGTCAGGGACAAGCCGTGTTGACGTCACTTCCGGTCGTCGGCCGAGACCGGAAGCTTCGGATTTCACCGCATCCGCGGTCACACTAGGAGACTGTCTGCATGTTTTTATCTGCTTAATTGTAAGTAGTTTGCATTTGGGCTTGAATAAAGTATACCCGGCATACTGCACTATGAGAGTCTCTTTTGTCTGAGCACCAGCTACAGGGTTTAAGTACTGTCTGCCTGGACCGAGTTAAAACCACCTGATCCATAACAGCGGGACGATAGGAGATACATATTGGAAGATCAAGGAGAGGAACCTGGAGATATAGATTTAAACGCTCTTTGTGAGTGTTGTGGAGGTGAGAGGCCACTTCACCTGGTTTTGGGATTTGCTAGCTCACCACGACACACTCACCACCATATTGTTGTTGGAAGTGTAACTTCACCTTTTAGATTACACTAGAAGAGATCACCTTTTGGTTGGCACTTAGCACTTTAATTATCCTATGGGACTGTTACTTATATAAGAAGTGATTTTGTGGACTTTTTTTCAGCACTTCCAATTGGGCACTGCTGCACCTTTTTGCATCACTCACTTTAGCACTATTGTTATTTGCATATCTATATATATTGATTATTGTCCTTGTTATTATTCACTGTGAGTCACTTGTGAGCTATATGAAGATTTTGAAAAGGACTCAGAAGTTCACTCACCATTTGATATTTATACTGCATCCATTATATTATTGTTTTTTATATATATTTTGTTTTCATTATCAGTTGTGATTCACTTATATATTTATATTTATTTATTTATTCACCACTTGATTATTGCTAGTTACTGGTGATTATCCGACATTTTACATTGAAGATAGAGGAGGTGGTCCCCCTCATTCAGAGTCTAGCGCTGATTTAACTTCTTCTTTATTGCATAAAAAATATATATCACCATAAAAAAATATATCACCGTAAAAAAATCATCAAAACCACATGTTATATGTGCAAAATCGCAAAACAGGTAACCTGTGCAAATCATTAATGGTGCAAAATATGCCAAAAAAGCGCAAGTGCAAAAATTACAAACTCACTTAGTGAATACATAAATGTAAAAATCATAAATTATTAGTGAAAAAAATCATAAATTATTAGTGAAAAAAAGTTCAAACGGTTGTGAAAAATTATTCTTAAAATTGTGCATAAATTTGTGAAGTCCTGTAAATTAAAATAATTTATGATTTTTACATTTATACATATATATCTAGGGACACCAAGAGCAGTGCCATTACCCACCTTTTCCTGTATACTCCCTTTCATAGACACCACTTTGGTGGTTAGTCAGGGTGGGGGCAGCAGCCATATATCAACAAGATCCATAGCACAGAAACACATAGCTTAAATAGTATGTTCAAGAGCTGCCTGTTTTTTGCAGCACCTCACTGCATTGTTAAAAAAGTAGAAACACCGTGCACTCAAACAACTGCACACCTTCATCTCAGGTGAATAAAACTCAGCTTTTCAGTCAAACAGTTCCCCCTTTTTGACATTACACATGAAACAAGGTTAATCTGTAAATAATGTAAAAAAAAAAAAAAAACATGACAAAGTAGTAGTCTCGGATGTGAAAATGACTGTGTCTGGAATACCTGGATAATGTTGTATACAAAGTTGGACCTTGTCTACTATTACAGTATATACAACGTCTGGTCTGAGCGTTCATATGAAGGTCTATTGTTTGTGCAATTTTTTTTCAGTTTGTGTTACACCTCTCCAATTGCTTGGTAACACAAATTGCTAATCAGCCAATCACGTGGCAGCAGCTTAATGCATTTAGGTATCTAGACATGGTGATGATGACTTGCTAAAGTTCAAACCGAGCATCAAAATGGGGAAGAAAGGGGATTTAAGTGACTTTGAATGTTGCATGGTTGTGGGTGCCTGACGAACTGGTCTAAATATTTCAAAAACTGCTGTTCTACTGGGATTTTCACACATAACCATCTCTAGGGTTTACAGAGAATGGTGTGAAAAAGAGAAAATATCCAGTGAGTGGCAGTTGTGTGGATGAAAATTCCTTGTTGATGTCAGAGTTCACAGGATAATGAGCAGACTAGTTTGAGATGATAGAAAGGCAACAGTAACTCAAATAACCACTTGTTACAACTAAGGTATGCAGAATACCATCCCTGAATGCACAACACATCAAACTTTGATGCAGATGGCCTACACCAGCAGAAGACCACACCGAGTGCCACTCCTGTCAGCTAAGAACACAAAAATGAGGCTAGAATTCACACAGGCTCACCAAAATTGAACAAGAGAAGAATGAAAAAAAACATTGCCTGGTCTGATAAGTCTCAATTTCAGCTGCGACATTCAGATGGTAGGGTCAGAAGTTGGTGTAAACAACATAAAAGCATGGATCCATCCTGCCTTGTATCACCAGTTCAGGCTGATAGTGGTGGTGTAATGGTGTGGGTATTTTCTTGTCACACTTTGGGCCCCTTAGTACCAATTGATCATTGCTTAAATGCTACAGCCTACCTGTTTATTGTTTCTGACCATGTCCATCCCTTTATGACTACAGTGTACCCATCTTCTGAAGGCTCCTTCCAGCAGGATAATGCACCATGTCACAAAGCTCACATCATCTCAAACTGGTTTCTTGACCATGAAAATAAGTTCGCTGTACTCCAATGACCTCCACAGTCACCAAATCGTAATCCAATAGAGCACCTATGGGATGTGGTGGAACAGGAGATTTGAATCATGGATGTGAAACCGACAAATCTGCAGCAACTGCGTGATGCTATCATGTCAATATGGACCAAAATCCCTAAGGAATGTTTCTGACACCTTGTTGAATCTATGACACAAAGAATTAAGGCAGTTCTGAAGGCAAAAGCCAGAGTTTGTTAGCACGGGTTATTGTTTTATATGTATTTTGGCCAAAACATTTTAAAATTGTCCGTGCATTGTGTTCAATAAAGTATAGAATGTGTCAGATTAATTGTGCTGGTTTGGGTTAATTTTTTTTTTTTTTTTTTTTTTACTTTCAATAATTTTTATTCAAGAATAACAAGTGAACATAGCATCAAAATACAATAATGAAATGTTGAGAAAGTAACATATCTTGGAGAAATAGCAATAATAATAGAACAAGGCAATCAAAAGAATGAAGGTTTTCAGTCCATACGGCAACATTCCCGAGAGCAAAGCAGTACAGAAAACACTAGAAATGTAATGGCCAATGAGAAAACAGGAAAAGTACATTTAAAAGTAACAGTACGGCCTCAAGAATAGCATACCTGTCTGCCAGCTCTCTACCCAACAGGGGGGCTAATTTGAACACGGTAAAAAGAAAAAAATAGCACAAGCAAAAGCAGAATACACCTTGTACAGTTCGATAGCTAACTAGAGTGCTATCTCCCCCAACAAACTTAACGTAATAAAGAGTAGTCACCTCCCAAAAACATGGAAGAGGGGCCACGGGCCCAGAGAAGTACTAGGTAGGAGAGGATCAGGGGTAGAGAAGGAAGGGAAAGAGAAAAGAGAAGAGAATAGGACAGAAAGAAGAGGGTACAGCCAATCCCCAGGAGAAGACAATTAGGTAATCTAATTCAAGGTCACTCCAGGTACCAGTGAGATACCTACATATTTGGCCCAGGACTCCCAGATTAATTCAAATCTGGGTACCGTATTGGTCAGGACACTGACCATCCTTTCTTGGGTCATTATCCAGGTGATTTTATTTTGTATCTTCCTGATGGAGACCCTGGATAATTTCCAGGACCCCGCAATGAAGAGTTTTGCACCCAGTAGAATATAGCGAACTAATGTTTGGGTGTATTTCGGAATGCCAGGGAGCCTCGAATGCAGAAGAGCAACAGGGGCAGTGGTGGGAAGCCTGTGACCGGCAACTTTGTATATCATGTGAAAAATTCTGTTCCACGTGCCTCTTAGTCTAGGACACTCCCACCAAACATGTAGCATAGTACCAGGCATCTGACATCCCCTGAAGCATAAAGGTGAGGAAGAGGGATACATCTTGTGAAGTTTAACTGGTACAAGATACCATCGGGTCATTACTTTTAATCCCGCTTCCATTAAAGGAACACTTCCGATCCCCTGAAAGGAGCGAAAGCCAGCTCTACTCCATTCCTCCATGTCCCAGGTGAACGCCAGATCCCTTTCCCAAGCCTGCATATATGGAAGCTTCTCTTGATCGGATATCAGTGACTGATAGATTATTGAGATGCCCCCTCTCTGCTCTGCAGAGTTACAGCACCATACCTCATAGCTTGTGAAGGAGAAGGGGGGTGTCTCATCTTTCGAAATGGTTGCAAGAAAGTGAGAGATTTGCAGAAATCTATACTTTTCCGATAGTGGCATTTTGAGCTTGTCAGAGCAATATTTAAGTGTGAAGGGGCCCTTGGGAGTGAAAAAGTGTCCTATACGATAAATTCCCTTATCCAGCCACCATTGAAAGGCCTTGATGTCCATACCGGGTTGGAAGGCCGGGTTATGGAATAAGTGTGAAAGTGGTCTCATACGGGAAGTAAGAGAGGAGGACTGCCGTAGCCTATCCCACAAAGCGAAGGAAGAGGACAATACTGGGGACAGTATGGGAGGTCTGAGTCTGGGCGGACTCCAGAGAAGGAAATCCAGAGTGTATGAGGGGACTGCCTGTCTCTCGATTTGTATCCAGTCTGGTTTTTCAAATCTAGAGTAAACCACAGAGAGCTGAGCTAGTCGTGCTGCACGATAGTAGAGCCACAGGTTGGGGACTCCCAACCCCCCCCTTCGTCTATGAGTGTATAAAACCTTGCGGGAGAGTCTATGACCCATGCCCCCCCAAATAAAATCGATTACCGCATTTTGACACTTGCGCAATGGTTCCCTGAGGAGGTGAATTGGGAGAGCCCTAAATAGGTATAGTAGTCTAGGAAGCAGGTTCATCTTAATGGCATTAATTCTGCCTAGCCATGATAAGCGATAGAGAGACCAACTCTGTAGTTCTCCACTTAGGGATTGGTAGACAGCTGGGTAATTTGCTTTGTGTAGATCCTCGAACTTGGCTGTAAGATTAACCCCTAGATATCTGATATGGGAATTATTCCAGAGGAACTCGAAGGAGGATTGTAGGCGTTGGGCCTCCTCCCTTTTAACTGAAATATTCAGGATGGATGATTTCGTTAAGTTAACCCGAAGGCCTGAAACTTTCGCAAAGTCCTCCAGTGTTTTGCAGATATTAGGAAGGGAAACGGAAGGTGAAGTGACGAATAGAAGCAGGTCGTCTGCAAATAACGCACATTTATGTTCTTGGGTGCCACATGTGACCCCCTTGATGTCTGGATTGGATCTGAGTGCAAGGGCGAGAGTCTTAATCGCGATCGCGAAAATAAGAGGAGAAAGGGGACACCCCTGTCTCGTCCCCTTAGAGATTGGGAACGAGTCAGAGTAATAGCCCTGATATCTAATCCTTGCTTCGGGGGAGGAATAAAGAGCCCTGATTATGCCCATGAAGCTTGTGCCAAATCCCCATCTTTCCAGAATTGTGAATAGATATGGCCATTCGACAGTGTCAAATGCCTTTTGAAGATCTATAGAAAGAAGTAATCCTTCCTGCGGATCCCCCCCAGCCCATCCCGACTGTAGTATAGAGATGATGTCGATCGCCCGCCTTACTTGGTCAGGGCCCTGTCTACCCGGGATAAAGCCTACCTGATCCTTATGAACGTACAGATTAATAAAGGACGCTAACCTATTCGCTAGTAGTTTGGTAAGTATCTTTAAATCATTATTTATAAGCGAGATGGGCCTATAGTTGCTAACTTCTCCTGGCTTAGGTATTACTGAGATGAAAGCCTGATTGTTTTGCTTGTCGACCGGACTACCTTCTTTAAGGTTGTTAAAGTACCTAGTTAAGTAGGGGGAGAGCAACTCAGAGAATGTCTTGTAGTAAAGGTTAGGGAAACCATCTGGTCCCGGTGCAGAACCCAATTTAAGGTCTTTAATCACTCCTCTAATCTCCGCTTCAGAGAAGTGTGCTTCCATGACCTCCTTATGTTGTTTAGATATACTAGGGATAGGCAAATTGTCTAGAAAGGAATGTAACGCTTGTGACTTGTCGGAGCGGGCATCGCTATAAAGGTTTTGAAAGTAGGTTGCAAATTCCTGCAATATGCGTGTTGGGTTCTGGGTTTTACCTCCCCCCCCGATGGACATTTTGGGCATTGCGTGGAGTCTCATCCTGGGTCTAAGTTTCAGGGCAAGTAGTGTCCCTATTTTATCCCTCTGATGGTAGAATTTAGCTCCCTGCCATCTAATGTGCTTCTCAGCCGAGCTGGTCAGAGCCATATTGAGGTCAGCCCTGGTTGCGTCAAGAGCCCTCAGAGACGCCCTGTAAGGTTTACGTTTGTGTTCGGCACTTAAAGCCGCAAAGTCCTTTTCCAGGCTCAATAGGTGAGCCTTCCGTTCCCTTTTGATATTGGACGAAATCTGTATCAGTTTCCCCCTAATGGTCGATTTATGAGCTGCCCAGAGGGTTTCAGGAGAGATCCCATCTAGGTCGTTCAAAGAAAAATATTCCGAAATTGCGCGTTCAACTTCCGTCACTCGACATGGGTCACTAAGAATGGACTCATTAAGTCTCCAGTGAAATGGGCCCTTAGGGGCGCAGGATCCAGTAATCTTAATTATCACCATCGAGTGGTCCGACCAGACCACATCTTTGATAGATGCCATAACCAGTGAGGGGATCAAGGCCTGAGAGACCAGAACATGGTCTATGCGAGCAAAGGTCTGGTGTGGATGAGAGAAGTGTGTGTAATCTTTCGAGGTTGGGTGTAATTCCCTCCAGCTGTCCACCAATCCCATTTGATTGATCAATTTGGCAATCTGTGAACTACGTTTGGGTGGTTTGACCGTTTGAGAACCCGGTGGTTTGGACTTGTCTAAGCCATAATCAAAAGCCGTGTTGGAGTCCCCCCCAAAAATGACGTGGCCCTCTAGTTGTGGCAAAATCCGGCTAAACATATTCTGGAAGAAGTGTGTCTGATTCTGATTAGGCGCGTAGTAGGAGACAAAAGTATACAATTGTCCCTCTATGGTCCCTTTAACAAGGATGAATCGCCCCCCGGGGTCCCGTAGTTCATAGTGGGGGGTGAAATTACAAGATTTAGCAAAAAGGATAGCTACTCCCCGCGTTTTGTCCTCTGCATTAGATAAAAAAAAATTGGGGTACTTAGCGTGTATAAACGAGGGGCAGTAAGATCGGGGAAAGTGAGTTTCCTGGATCATTAAAACCTCTATCCCCCTGCGGTGAAAGTCCTGAAATGCCTTCCTTCACTTCATGGGAGAGTTGAGACCTTGGGTATTGTGGGAGGCTATTTTGAGGTATGGGGCAATAGTTTTAGAAAGAGACATGAGGCAGGCAGTGTTGGTGCATCTGAAGAATCTTTTCACTCACCCCGTTCCAAGACAATATATCTGGAGTGCAGAGTCTATATTGCATGAGGATCCAGTTTAGAGCTGAAGTGGTATGTGATATCCTCCCGGAGACCAGCTGTGAGAAAAGAAGAGAGGCAGTAAGAAAGAGGAACAGGGGAAAATAGGAAAGAGGAGAGAAAGGGAGAGAGAGTGGACCTGCGTCCAAAAAGGACATCCAATGCCGGGTTGAGGTCCACACCAACCCGACAAGGTTAAGTACGGGGTTCCAGCCTCCCGGAAAGGGGGGCTGGAGAGAGTCACGCGAGAAAACCGAAATCCTCTCCCGTGACTGGTGGAGGCGTCATCCGACCACTCCGGCAGGGCTCCCGCCCCATAGAAAAAAATGCTGTAGAGATAAAACAAACAAATGTGGTAAAGCATGCAAAAATAATTGACTGCAATAAACGCACGACCCTCAGGGGCTCCGCTACCTCCCAGCTACTCAGCCGGAAGGGTCCCCAAGAGTGGCGTCAGAGTCCACTGCTGAGTACATAAATTGGTAGTAGGCTCATGTACCGGCTGCGAATTGCCTCGATCAGGGCCCCCCCCCCCCACAGAGGGGGGACCCGCTCAAGGGGCTGAAACAAAAACAGCAGGCATCCAAAAAAAAAGGGGTGCAGTACTTGCAGACAAAAGCCAAAAAGTTAACGGAACGTCTGAAGGCCAGTCCAACAGGGTCTAGTCTGAAGAGAAAAAGGAAAAGCCATGAAATTCCATAGACATCAATCTCGAACCAGGAGGATGGAGACAGACACATGAGGAGGAACTCCACCGTGAAGGAACTCTTGCTAGAAGCTTCCGCGGCGACGATCAGGGAGGTTTTCCATCTTTAGAGCGCTTAAATTTGGATCCATTCCAAAGGGGAGCAATGGGGCTTGATGGGTTAGGGCGTTTTGACGGGCCTGATCCGGTGGAGGATGCCGGGTGATCCGGGGGCTGTGGCAGTAGTTGCAAATGCTGAAGTAGCCTTTCTCCCTCCGTGAAGCTGGAAAAAGTATAGGTCTTATTCCTGTAAGTGAATTTGAGGGCGAAGGGGAAAGCCCACCAATATTTAAGCTCCTTCTGTGACAGAATGGAAAGAAGTGGCTTCAATGTTCTCCGCCGTTGTATTGTAGAGGGGGCTAGATCAGTGAAAACCTGGACTGCGTGGCCCTGACAAGTAAGATTTGGAACCTTCCTGGCTCTGCTGACAATTTCTTCCTTTATCATATAGAAGTGGGGTTTGACCACTATGTCCCTCGGATTACCGTCCCGCCTTGGGGGACCCAGTGCTCTGTGCGCTCTGTCAAGTTCAAGTTTGTGTGCTGGTATATCAGGGATAAGATCCTTAATGAGCCCCTGCACAGCGGACTGGACATCCGCAATCGATTCCGGCAGACCCCTCAGTCTAAAATTGTACCTGCGAGACCTGTTTTCAAGGTCTTCCACCTTAAGGAGGGCCGAGTCCAGCTGATCCTGAAGTGATTGTATAAGGGTAGTGTGCTGGTTAGTTTTTGTCACTGTCCTGTCAAATTTATTCTCCATGGCTTCCATCCTGTCCCCCAGGTTTTGAAAATCCACTTTTAAGTTTGAGGTAATTTTGTCAGCAATTTGTGACATACCCCTCTCCATCATGATGGACATTTTGAGGAGAAGATCCTCATAATCTGAGTGGGAGAGCCCTCCGGATCCCTCTGTGGCAGGGGGTCTGATGGTGGTTATTGGTGTATAGCAGGCAGGGGAGAAATCCCCCAGCACCCTGCTCAGGAGGGACTCAGTGGAGGCTGGAGAGGGAGTCAGAAGCAGGGGGTTACTCACAGGTCCCTGAGGATCAGTTAGGCAGCGTCCTCTAGTCTGAGAGTCCGAGTGTGGCTGAGCAGAGTCCCCCTCCTCCATCTCCTCACGCTGCGGGGACGGGTCCGCCATATTGGAATGCTCGGCCGCCGGAAAGCCTGAGGTAAAGATCTCCGTTAGGCTTCTTCTGACCCGATCGGCCTGCATGGATCGTTTCCCGCGGGTCCGGTGGAGGTGCGGACCCCGATTTGGATCTGCTAGTGTGCCGCTTCACCGCGCTGGGCGGGAGACAGTGCCGGGATGGCGCGGAGCTCCGGTCCTGAGCGGCCATCTTGGGAGCTACCGCGCATGCGCCTCCTGGGTTAATTTTTAAACAAAATGTTTGGTACACATTTATAGGAGTACAGTCTTAAACCAGTTTTTTTTATTTTTTATGAGAGAGTATATAAAGGAGGAGTGTACATATTGTCCAGACCGTAGCCAATTTCTACCAAACACATACTTCAGATCTATATTGTACATAATTGGGAATACTAGGATAGTAAGGGGTGTGAGGTTGTTGCTTCAAAGTGTTTTTATGCACTCTCTTTTGACATTTTATGAAACTTTTAAGACAAAACAGTGAAGCAATGTGAAAAAAGAAGCTCACAGACTGTACCATTAAACTGTTGTGCCGCTGACAAACTTGTGCAAAGTTAAGAGCTTCAGCTTTCTTTTTTAAGGGAAAGATTTTCTAAAACTTTTAGATTTACGGTGGCTCCTATTTCCACCTTTTTTTAAATATAGGCCTATTGCCACTGGATAAAAAATCAAGTGTTTCAGCCAAAACAAAAGAAAAAAAAGCCTTTTTATGCAAGTTAAAATAAATCAGATTTTAATGTTGGAAAGTTAAAAAATCAATTACACGTCCAAAAACTTATGAAGCCATGCAGTTTAAAATCATTGCATTTCCCATGCTGCCTTCAAAGTCGCTTTAAGAGGTTGACCCTCTCCCTATTATAAGGTTTCGGTTTTTTTTTTCTGCCTTGGTATATGTTGCTTATTGCAGTTTATATAATCTTTTGCTTATTAGCCTTAAAAATTACATTAATAGGGATCCCCAATAGACTTTAGTGGGGTTTGATTTTAGGTTTAGAATTTCTCAATCTCACACAGGATCAATACCCCAAGAAAGGGCCCATTCACTCACCCCCATATCTATCCAAGATCATAATATCAATGATGGTACTGACTGGAATATTGTAATACACACTAATTCTCTTTGAAAAATATTCATTTTTTTCTGTTATATTTTCACTTTACACAAATACCTTTAAAATAAAACAACAGAACACGTGTAGGAATTCACAAAGAAAAATATATACCCTCAAAAAAGATTGCATAAAATGTGATAAAATAACAAAAAAAGCTCTAATATTTTTTCTGCAAAAAAATAACAGGAGCAGATTGTTGGTGAGGTTGGTTTAAGCTCCCATATTTAATTTCTCTCATGCCTTTGCTAGGTATTTTTTTTTTACTAATCCATCGATTCTATTGATTTGGCAACCTTATCTGTCAGTAGTTAAATGCTGAATTTTTTAAAATTTTATAGTGAGAATTTTAATATCCTCAAAATCAAATCTCTCAATAGTGTTTTGCATTGTTGAATGGAAATAAAAATATAATACTTGTGACAGATTTTCTTAATTGGCCTTTATCCATCTGACCCTGATAAGCATGCGTACTTGTTACTATGACAAGTTCCTACTCTGAATGTATTGTTCTTCAAACAAACCAAGCACTGCTCAATATCATAATCCCTAGAGTTTCTAAATGGATTCAACAGTGTGATAACTTACTAAGGAATCAATGCAGTGTATAGGTTAATGGGGCCAATAGTAACTTAACAAACTCATAAGCTTGTTAATAATCATCATTATACACAGCTATAGAACAAAGCTGGATTGACTTGAATGTATTGATACTCAACAGTGATAATAAATCTCCAGCATCCTAAAGAAGATTAAAATCTGTTTAGAAAAATGATGTTAACGTAATGTCAATGTTTCCAATTATTGCCCAGGGAAGCAATAATCCGTCAACAAACAGAACATAAAATCTCTGTAAAATATGATATAACAGCGTAACAGGAAGTCATAACCCAGACTTAAAACCTGTTTAGAGGAATTGGAGTCCTGTTCAGTGTTATCTGAGAATATGTAATGGACAAGATGTCTCCTCTCTCACCACATCCAAGTAGTCTGTGTTTCATCAGAATTTTCTAACAATCATGATGTCTTGATAAACAACATAGCTAGTTGTTCAGCAGCTCTCTTCTGCCATCATTTGTTACTTAGATGTCTATACAACAATACAGGACACTCACTTCCATTTATCTGCACTTGTCGAGATTTAAAGTATGCAAATGTAAATAACATTTTATTTATTGGGCCTCTGGGATTAAACCTGAAGAAAATAAAAATGTCAGTGCTTTTAGATGTGTTTTAGGGAAGGGTCACATATTAATACTATTTTGTGACATTTGCACAAGTAAAAGTTTGCTGTAGATTGGACAGCTTCACTCAAAATGAACACTAAGGCTAGGTTCACACTGCTGCAATCCAAGTTTAATTCAGTGTGATTATGTAGTACAAATTGTTTGGGATGTGGTTTGCATATTGTTTGAGGCCAAAATAATGCTGAAAGTAGTAGGGGAACCTTTTCAAAATCCCAGCTTGCTGTGTTACAATAATCGCATCTGAAATTGCATCAGTGTGGACCAAGACATTGCTATTTTGCTGTCATATTTCTCTTTGTTTTTGTCATAGGCAGTCTTGCCCATCAAGAAGCAGCATTTCTGGCTCCTGCAAACAGCAAGTCAGTGATAATTTACAGAATTTGCACCGGATGTGCAACTTCACGTAGAAACATCAGCAAGCTTCAGACTTTTCTTAATGCCTGGCATTTTTTTTTTTTTTTTTGTAGGGACATTTTTTTCCATTTTTGTTTCATTTGTGATGGTAATAGCCAATTCTCAAAAGTTGTTTCACTAGGTAAAAAAGCCATTTTTGGTTAAGATCACTTTAGCTTCTCTCTTTGTAAAAGTTTCAAAATGAGAAATGTGAGGGATCTCTATATATATTGGGTTTGTAAGGACACAGGAAACTTTGCCTACTAACTAAAATCCCCTATTTTCTTATAATTCTAAATTCCCAGATGATAAAAGGTGAAATCTATAGGCAAGATAGCATGTACTGAAATACTCCACTATCTCAGAAGCAAAAGCCTCGCACGCCACTTTGTGGCTCTTTCAAATACCTCAAGGCTCCAATATAGTTTCAATATAGTTTTACCTGTGAAAGGAAAGAAACAAAAACACCATGGCCCAATATCATCAAAGCAAGAGGTTTATTATATAAAATGGTACTCACAAATTTAGCAGTAAAGAACATCACCTTCCACCCCAACCTATTGTTGGTTATAATTTGTGGTATAGCTTGCATTTACATATTTGGGTTGGTGCAGTCATTACTATCAACTTTGATACAGAGTGCAGGTAACAGTGAAAACTAGGTAGGATATTTAATGCTTTCTAAACAAAAACTAAAAAAGAAAATGTTTTGCATTGACATATACTTTAACCACTTGAATACCAGTCAGTAATACCCCATCATCACCAGGCCATTTTCAGTTTCCAGTGCTGTGATATTTTGACTGACCATTACTCCGTGACGCAACACTGTACCCAAAAAAATTTAACATATAAAGGAAAAATGAAAAACAAAACATAAAAAAAAAACAATTTTCCTTACTGTTAAAAAAAAAATCCCTCGAATATGCATAGAATTACGTCCTTTTTAGAGTAGATAGTGATCTCACCTTTTGCCACGATTTTTGGGAAATGAAGAAACATGCTCGTGTTTAATGAGTAAAAATATGTAGATTGGTAATGGTGCACTAGATATAGTGCATACAGGTCATAATAGTGTATATTATGAGTGCGCTAAACTGTGTGTTGGGGAGGCAGCACTTAAACACTAAGAACTAGAGAATGCAATAAATTGGAATAAAATAAGCGCGCTCTCTAGAAATTTGTGCAAGTGACAAAAAATAAAATGCTATATAAGAAATAGCAAGGTGTAAATAACTTAAATCCACCAAAGAAAAAATTACTATCACAAAAGCTGTGTTTGGTGACAATTAGTGTAACAACACCCCATAAAGTGTAGATATTCCACACTGAGAAGAAACAAATGGCAAAAACTTTCCACAAAGTTTGCACAAATAGGGAAAGAAAGTCCATTGGTGTCTTCAAATTAAATTTCAGGTGAAGAGTGAATGTGTCCAAAACACTTGTATCTTCACCCAAGGACAGATTGGGGCATGCCCTGTGGATGGCTCCTTACCAAAAAGATACCAATAATTGGCAATCAAGATTAATCGACGGCCTGTATCCTCACAGTGTATCGTTCCCCCCTTTCCATATACATCTCGTGCTTGTGAAGAAAATATAGTGAATGGCTCCTTACCAGAAATGACATATATATTAGACTTGAAACGTGTGTATATATGTTGCCTGCGATGTAGTTCCCATAGTAACTCCAGAAGGGTAGTATGGAAGGTCAGTCCTCTCCTTTGCTCCACCACCGACACCAATCAAAGGAAATTGGGTCCTCACAGCGGGGGGTCAAACAGAGAAGAAGCACACTAATAGTGCATTATCTTTAAAACAACATTGATTTATTGAAAATTGCACTTACATATAACGAAGAATAAACAAACACGTTTTCAAGCCGGCATGGCCGCCTGCAGTGCGGTCCATGCAGAAATAGTGACGGCGCGGCTCTCCTATGCCCTACGCGTTTCCCCCAAATGGGCTTCCGTTGGGAATGGAGCTTGCTTGCACCGTCACTGAGCGCTTTAAATGTCCTCTCTGGTGGGTGATTTCCGGTGACCCTGTGCCCCAGGGACCGGAAGTGACGGCAAAACCGGAAGTGACACGATGAACAGGATGTTTTGCTCTGCTAATCACTTCCTGGGTCATGCTTCAATCAAACAGGATGTTTTGCTCTGCTAATCATTTCCTGGGTCGTCTAGCTTACTCGCAAATGACACAACTTCTGGTTTTCATGCTTCAATCAAACAAGATGTTTTGCTCTGCTAATCACTTTCTGGGTCATGCTTCAATCAAACAGGATGTTTTGCTCTGCTAATCACTTCCTGGGTCATGCTTCAATCAAACAGGATGTTTTGCTCTGCTAATCATTTCCTGGGTCATCTGGCTTACCCGGAAGTGACAAGACTTCCGGTGTTCCGTGAAAAAACCATACCCGTGAAAATTCCCTACCCTCGTCACGTCCGGTGCACCCAGGGGAGGACTGGGCCAGGGGGCAGGGGGGAAATTGCCCCCCGGGCCACTCTGATGTCCTGTAAAAAGGCTGCACCACTTCTGCCACAGACATGACTAAGGGATTCCTGGTAAAGAGAAGTAAAAAGTCCCCGCCACTGACCTACTGAGTGCGGTATGAAGACAAGGACAGAGCGCAGGCCTTCCCCCCCAGCATGGATGGTGTCAACTGTGTCTGAATAGAGGCCAGTTCCATGCCCCACTGGAGACTCTCCTCCCCTGGCCAGCCCCAACGGAGCTTTCCCAGCTCCCCTCAACTGCCCCCTGCTGGCCAGGTTGGGAACCTGAATTCAGCCGGTGAGTAGAGAGTACCTGGAGCAGGGCTTCAGCCTGGAATGGGGGTCAGGAGGAGGGCGGGAAGAGGGAGAGTGGGAGAGGGGCTGAGTCGCTGCGCCATGGGCCTCTGGTTTGTACATGCTCCCTGGGCCAAAAGTTGCCAGTCTGCTCCTGGGTGCACCTACGTCATTGAACAGCTGAGCAGCTTAGCAGTGCACATGCTCAGAGTTTCGGAGGGTAGGGAATTTTCACGGTAGTGTGTTGTAACGTTACACTGCATCAGCTGTTGCCGCGGTTACATTAAAACATCTCCGCTGCCACATGAAATCATCTCCGCTCCTACCCCTGTCACTTCCCTGATCTCGGCTACTAAATGTAAAAGCGGCAGGTGTATGAAAATATAAATCACGGAGATCTCGGCTCCATGATTTATATTTTCATAGACCCGCCACCGCTTTTAAATTTAGTAGCCGAGATCAGGGAAGTCACAGGGGTAGGAGCGGAGATGATGTCATGTTGCAGCCAACATGTTTTAATGTAACCGCGGCAACAGCTGATGCGGTGTAACATTACAACACACTACCGTGAAAATTCCCTACCCTCCGGAGCTCTGAGCATGCGCACTGCTAAGCTGCTCAGCTGTTCCATTACGTATATTACAGTAAGTGACAAGGGTAGGGAATTTTCACGAGGTAGGGTTTTTTAACGTTACACTGGTGTTCATGCTTCAATCAAACAGGATGTTTTGCTCTGTTAATCACTTCCTGGGTCATGCTTCAATCAAGCAGGATGTTTTGCTCTGCTAATCACTTCCTGTGTCATCTGGCTTACTCAGATTGTAAACAAAAGGGCGGGTTCTCATCAGACTAAAACCCCAACACAGCGGGATACAACATGACTATAAAAATAGAAGTCACGTTAGAAGCCGGTCTTACCTGCAAAACAAGGCAAAATCAAAAGCTTCTAATTGGTCTTGCAATTTCTCACTACATTATATGCGAGAATTTGCCGCTATGAAAAATTATTTATAATGGTTTTTAACCTCTTTTTGTCTTAGTCAACATAGGATTGTTTTAAAAAAACCCGCTTATTAGGGCACAGGTAGGAGGTCCCTTATCTTCCTATTACAATAAATATTGTACTAATACCATTACTAATAACAATCAAACTGATCAAAATATGATAAAATACTTTATCACATGTTATACCAAAGGAATGGTATATCTTCTGGCTTGTAGCTGTGGGATACAATACGTGGGTAGAACCATTAGAACTTTAGCCATTAGAGTTGGCGAACACCTCACCAATATTAGAAAAGGCTTTGCAGGCCATAGCCTGTCTTTACACTTTGCCAAATTCCACAATAAGAACCCATCCCAGCTACAGGTCATTGCTATAGATAAATACACTCCACACTGGAGAGGCAGTAACATGAGAAGAAGCATATCTATTAACCACTTGCCGCCCACCCACTGTCAAATGACAGCGGAGCGGTGCGGCCATTGTTCTGAGCCGACGTCATATGGCGGCGGCCCATTCAGGCAGGGCAGGCGCACGTTCGTGTGCGCGCCGCCCTGCACTGTCAGTGGCGGCGTGTCCACGAGACACAGCGCGTCACCGGCAGGGGGGGAAACAGCCAATGGGCATGGCTGTTTCCCACGTGACCGGCTGTGTTCTAATCACACAGCCGATCAAAATAGTAAAGCCCGGAAAAAGACCGCGCATGCTCAATCGGGAGCGCGCTGCACGGTCCTGTCGGTGCCTCTGTGTTCCCTAGAAACACAGCTAGTCACTGGCAGTAGTAAACAGCCACTGACAGTGGCTGTTTACTATGTGATTGGCTGTGAATCCATTCACAGCCATTTACAAATGTGAATACAGAGCAGTAACTCACTGCTACTAGCTCTTCTCCCCTCACACACTGTTTCCAGTGTGAGGAGAGCAGAGCCAGAAACAGTGAGTTAATGCTCTGTATACCTATCAATGTAAAAGCACACCAAAAAACGTCCCCACACAGTCCTTAGCCCCCCCCCCCAATTGCACCTGTCACCCAACAGTCACCTCATCAGTGCCCAGAAATTGTCACCCATAAAGTGCAACTGCCACCAGAGACTGCCATCAGTACCGCCGTGCACCATCGCCCGTCACCTGTCATCCATCGGTAACCATCGCCCGTCACCTGTCACCTCATCAATCACCGTCACCTGTCACCCCATCAGTCATCACCTGTCACCCCATCAGTCATCGTCATCTGTCACCCCATCAGTCATCGTCACCTGTCACCTCATCAGTCATCGTCACCTGTCACCCCATCAGTTATCATCATCTGGCACTACATCAGTCATCGTCACCTGTCACCCCATCAGTCATCGTCACCTGTCAACCCATCAGTCATCGTCATCTGTCAACCCATCAGTAATCGTCATCTGTCAACCCATCAGTCATCGTCATCTGTCAACCCATCAGTCATCGTCATCTGTCACTCCATCAGTGACCGTCACCTGCCACCTATCAGTCACCTGCCACCCATCAGTGATCATCCACAGTCAACCGTCACCCGTCGCACAGCCCATCACAGCCAGCATGTCAAAAAGGATGTACAGCAGCGAGGAGGCCCTTCAGGTACTCTCCATGACTGATGAGAGCACCGGGGATCTCTCATCAGTATCTGAACCCAATTCCGAATCCGATTCGGAATTTGAAATCGCTAATAGGGATGATCGAACGGTTCGGGTGGACCATCGGTTCGACCCGAACATTGACTGTTCGAAATTCGGCCGAATTTCAAACTTTTTTCTGAAAAAGTTCGGAATTCGGCAACCAGAACTGACCAAAATGCAATGGGACAGGAACTGGGCTTTAAAAGCCCGTGATTGGACCAGAACCATCAGTAAAAGCCAATTAGGTCCAATATATTGTGCGTGGGACATGCTTTATGTTTAACATTTGGGGGCCTTTGTTATTTTTAGGTGGGAGGTGGGATTTGGCTGTGTTGTCTGTTATGTCTAAAGACACATAGCCCACTTGACTCTCTGTAAGTATTTGTTTGTTTTAACATAATTGTGTATTGGTTAGTCAATCTGCACATGTATCTGAATATTCTTGGATCTTTGTTGATGTATATGGTATGAATTTTTTACAAAGTTAATGTTCTAAAATATCTCAAATGTGTGTTGCTTCACTGGGATACTGTGGAGACTGTGCAAAAAAAATGTCATGTGAAATGTTTGAGCTGTGTATTCTGTTTGTAATAAACATTGATGGTGGTGGGCGGGCATGTTTCAAATGTCTTCTCAAAACATTGTTCATGTGTATAAATAAAAATGTCTTTTGGTCTCCACAAATGTATGTTATGTTTTTTTTGCAATGTTTGTTAGGGTGCTGATTGTGTATAGGCAATGGTTACTTTTGTTCACGAATCCGCTAACATTAGAAAAAGCGTGCTCACATTTCCAAAATCAACCAGAAACGACACTATTATTGGGTGCACACGTTTCCGGAATGTGTACAGTTCCTCTCGCAATTCTGAGCAACATGGCGCCATCGCTCTATACTCCCGATGTTGTGGCGTTCATCTGCAAGGTGAGAGGTGTGAAAATGTACACATTTGAATGTGCGAGATCTCTGTTAGCCAGTATATAAAATATCTTATATATATATATATATAATATATATATATATATATATATATATATATATATATATATATATATATAAAAGATATAAATATATATATATATATATATATATATATATATATATATATATATAACTAACATTTGTAAAAAATGTTAAACAAAAAATAAGTTACATATTGTAAGACGTTTTGGAATCTGTCTAGATAAACACAAATGGATTGCCCCTTTTCATGGATGCAAGATTAGAAACATGATATTCCCTAAATAAATTTAAACAACAATTTTTGGTATAAATACATACATACACACTGCAAGCTCTGGTGGTCGACAGGTTTGGCTGAGAGTCACCATCATAAGATGGATGTGCAGACAGCAGCTAATTTGTTCACCTGAGATGGAATGAGTGATCACAAAAATCTGGCCTGATCATGTCTTCAAAGGATTGCATTGGATAAAGCAGCAAAAAAGGCAAGACATGAGTGTGTGTTCACTTGATACTGATGTGATAACACTGCGAGTTGCCTGCGTGTTCATGGATCGCATTCACAGCACAGGCATCTCACACTGGCATATGTGAATCCATGGGGGTGTCCAATGCAAGTTAACAACACCCCCAGATCATGTCGCTTTGTAATTTTACAGGTCGAACATGAATCGGATGGCACTGCTGTGAACCACTATGCGATCCAATTCTGCTGTGCACCACAAAAAAGGATTCTGTGTGATTTGACTGTGATTGTGTTGATAATTCAGCCACATTAAATTGAACCAAATTTGTTCTTCAAATTATAATCAAATTGTATTGTGTATGGGCAGCCTAAGTAATCACACAAGTCATCCCAGTGTGAAAAGGGCGTCAACACATCATTAGCTTGATCAATAATGTATGTTTGTGTCGAGACTTCGATGTTAGCTTTAACATGTGATCCCACAAATTCCATAGGTACAGATTCCAAGATGTGTAAAGAGTCACTTTAGCATGTACATGATAAAACACCTCAAAAATAAAACATCTTCAAAAGCACCAACAATAGAGATTTCTTGCTTGTCTAGATTTTGAGAAGTAATAAATTGGCTAAAAGTTGTGTTCAGGGAATGTCTGAGCTCCCCTCTAAACTAACATCTCTAGGCGCCCTGTCACCAATAACCTAAATAAGCGTGTCCATATGTTGGACATGGGCATTCTTCCAGGGAAGTCCTCTAAAGGGTTTACTCATCTCTGTGTCTATGAGACTTTGAGATGTTGTAATTTTTCATGAAAAAAGTGTGTTCACCTATCATAGGCCCTCACCATTTCAAATGTCCCTCCCTCCTGTCAATGAGTATGTATTGTGTTAGGTAACACATAACTAAAGTACTTAGTAGACTTTTGTTTGTGGGAGGTGGGGACAGGATCTGCTTGTCAGATTTGTAATGTGGCTTCTGCCTATGTGCTAAAAAAAAGCCCCCCTCCCCAAACACTAGCCATGGTGATGTGCATAAGCCTCCACATGTTGTTATGATACTTTGAGGTGGGTATTGAATGGACAAATGACACAATGCCATCATCATGTTGAGGTAATTACCAGTGTGGGTCAACCTATGTCATGGAGCTAGATTTGGACATAGATGTATATGTATCACCAGAAATGGGATTCTTTGTTCTACAATATCTAAAAGACGATCTAGCATGTTTTTGGAATAATTGACATTTTTGAACATAGTTTGACTCAAACATACATTGCTCTTTCCACAGCTCCTCCTCCTCGGTGGTTATGACCAGATAAACACCCACCTTCACACCAAACACAGCATCCTGTGTCGTGTCCGGATGAGGCTGCGGCGGAGATTTCACTTCCGTGCCCTTTTTGTGGACCTGCAGCGGGCTTGGAGTGACGCGAAGAAATGCTCACCCAGACTGCTGCGAAAAGCAGTGGAACAAATCTCCGGTAAGTAAAGATATACATTACATGTGATCAGATATGTGATTAATTTTTGGGTAGGCGGGCCTGTGTTTAGGTATGCAACAATTAACCCCCCCCCTCCCTTTGCCCCCTACCTTCCCCACCTCCATCAAGTGTCTCTTCACAACCTTTTTTACTACTATGTATATTGGTCTTTTATTTTGTTCTTCTTTATCTTCTGGTTTTAGCCAAAGCAGACGGACGACACCCGGTGGTGTGTTTGGTGAAGAAGGGGAGGAGGAGGACTGCCACACTGGAGTATGTGGTACCTGGGAGCGAGCCTCTAGACCGGCTCAGAATTGTTGATCATAAGCAGAAACATTTTAATTGTAGAAATGTCAAATAGAACATTTTGGGGGTTAGTGATCAGGACTAATAATCTTGGTGCATTTGTTTGAACCTATGTATTTGTATGTAGTTATCTAACACTTCATGCTGAACTGTGTTAGAGCAACATGGTAACAGCAAACTACTCAGGAGTGGAGGTGTATAAGCAATGTTGACAAATTAAAGTCATTGTATAATACTCGAAAAGTGTGTAGATGTGTCCATGGTTAATCTGCTATATTTTCCTAAATGAAACTTTACATGGTCAATGTGTAAAATCAAGGGCAGATTAACTAACTTTATCATCTGCTTTCTGGACCTCAGACTAATGTGACTGCAGAGTGAACACATGATATTGGGGGGGGGGGGTGACCCATTGTGAATGGATGTTGGCCTCCTGTTTCTAAACATGGTCAATGCATCTCATTGATATAAGTGCTCTTCTATGTGCAGAATTGTGGGGGCTTTGAGTATGGTGCTAGCATGTTGAGAGGTTGCTGCCTATTTGTGTCCAAAAATAGTGTGTCAATTGTGATGTTTTTTTTTTTTTTTGTAGAAACAAGTGACGAGGAGCTGGAGGCTCAGCCTTCTCAGGCCCACTGTAAGTAATGTGGATGTGCTGGAATTTTGTGTATTAGGTCTAACTTTGAGGAATGCTTTTTTGTTTTGTTCTCTTTTGTGGTTGATGTAGCTTCAGCGAGAGCGGAGCCTGAGCAGGCAGGCCCAAGTAACGTGACTCCGGGGCAGGAGGGCCGGGACCATGAGGAAGTGGGTGGGCAGGACCAGGCAGATTTGTCCCTCAGTGATGAGGACAACAGCTCTCCTCTAATGGGAAGTAAGTATTCTACATGTGTTTGTGGATTCAATGTGTCCCGGTAAATATAAGGGCTGTAATATATATTTTTTTCCATTGGGGTTATGTAGCAGCGGATGTTTGTTGTGGAGGACTGGGGAAGAGGGGCCGCTGCTTACCCAGTCCACTGTAACTACTACCTTCAGTTTTTAGGGACTACTTTCTGTGTGCCTTTATAAAATAGCTGTTGTCCAATAATTGGATTCTTGTCTTTGTGTTTCTAGGATCTCCAACACCATCACCCCATGCAGGGTCTCCCCAATCGTCCCCCACTCCAGGGGTGGAGGATCATTCCTCCACATTTTTGGCCGGCTCCCCTGAACGAGACTGTAAGTACATTAAATGTGATTATTACATGTATTGTGTGTGCTAGGATGATGTATATCTGTGATAATCTAAGTTGTAGTCAAAGCAAGTGCAGTTTTGATACATGTGACAGGAAGGTTGATAATGAAACACTATTGCTTAACCTTCATGTGTGGAAGGTGGTATTGGGGAGCATTACTGGACATGTTAGTCATTGTTTGCTTTCTCAAGCCACCCTCCTCTAAATTTGTGTTCTTTTCCCTACAAAGGAAATGGCGTTCTTTGGACTTCTAATTTGTTTGGGACCATGTTAATTAACTCATGTCCTGATTTTGACAACACTTAAAATTTGTGTGGCTTGGCTTGAACATTGTGTGTGTTTCACAATATGTCAAAAATGCTCATCCCCCGGGAATGTCACAAATTCTAGTTAACATTTGTTTGTTTTTTTAACAGCTTCTCATGACCAAAGGCCATCTGGCTCATTGGCCCAAAAAAACATGGCTAATGGTGAGTAATGTGTGCTTTTGCTGTAATGTGTGTCTAATTAGTAAGTGGAGAAATGCTACATGTGTATGTCCCCGATCAGGCTTCAAGTAGTTATAAAGGCAGCAGGTTCTTTATGTGAATGCATTCTATCCATTACTAGTCCAAGTATTTGTTGTACATATGCCCCCTTACACTTACCAGGGCCCTTTTCTTTCTTTTTTTTCCAAATATAAATTTTATTCAGGAATTCAAAATGTATACATTAACATTTTAATCTGCAATACATCACCCTTTTAACATTTATTATGACCACTCTTTAACACTTTGTTTTAACTTGATTTCCTTCATTTTTTCCTTTTTTTTAAACCCCCCCCCCCTTTTTAACCCCACCCCCCCAAAAAAAAAAAAAAAAAAAAAACACCAAAAAAAAAAATGATATGTTATATTCAAAATTTTCCCTGCAACCAGCGATGTAGGAAGTCAACTACCTCCCATATCTAATTTTCTTCAGCTTGCCCTGTTATAAATTGTTTCCCTTCCTCAGAGACGATGAAAAATTTCCATGGGTCCCATATTTTTTTATATTTCCCCTGTCTATTTTGTGATGAAGCAATTCATTCTTCCATTCTCCTAATATCTTCGACCCTTTGTATCCATTCCATTATCGAGGGGGGTTGTGTTTTTTTCCATTTACCTGGAATGCATGCTTTTGCCGCATTTACCAAGTAAGGGATAATGGACCTTTCGTATCTCCCCGCTGGTATATCCGACACATGTAACAGAAAGAAGATCGGATTTTCTTCTATTTTATATTCCGTAAATCTTTGGATTATAGTCTTCACTCCTACCCAGAATGGTTTTATGTTAGAACAGGTCCAGAGGATATGAAACAATGTGCCTACTTCTCTTCCGCATCTCCAACAGAAATCGGATTCCCTCGGATACCAACTATGCATTTTCTTGGGTGTAATATACCATCTTGTTATGAGTTTATAGTTCAGTTCTTGAATTTTAGTACAGCTAGAGGGTTTAAAAGTAAATCTCAATATCCTCTGGAACTGTTCATTTGTCAGGTCGCATTCCAAACCCCTACCCCACTTTTCCCTCCATGGTGTCTTCGGCTGCTCTTCCGGATTCGTCAGTAGCCCATAAGCGACTGATAGTGTATGTGATAGGGTCCCTGGCTTCACGCAATATTGTTCAAATCCCATTAATGATCTACTAAAATTTTCCGGGTTTGGTATTGAGACTAGGTAATGATGTAATTGGATTGCTTGCCAAAAGGGCATATTATATATTCCCGTTCTATCGGTCAGTTGACCAATTGAGGGCCACTTATCTTGTATCAGAAAGCACGAAGCTTGTTCCAATTTCTTCTCCCTCAATGTGGTAAACTGTCTTTTGTCCAAACCCGGAGTAAACTGGGGGTTCCCCAGTATTGGAAATAAGGGGGACTCATTAGTTGTCAATTTAGCAAATGTATTCAATTGCTTACATACGCGTAATGTATTCCCTATTATTAAATGATTTTTCAGGTCTTTAGGTAGTGCCTGCTAGCACCATATCGCTCTCTTCAAATCTACCTCTGTTTGCACTTGTTCAATTTGTACCCAGAGTTTATTTTCCGAATGATGCCACCAATCCAGAACTCTAGCCACCTGAATAGCCTGGTAATATGCCCGTATATCCGGGAGTGCTAAGCCTCCCTTTTTCTTTGGTAAGGTTAAAATTTGACGTGCTATTCGTGGTTTTTTATGGGCCCAAATATATTTCACAAATAAGGAATGTACTGCCTTAAAAAAAACACTTGGGATCCTAACTGGTAACGCTCGCATTAAGTACAGGAATTTTGGCAGAACGGTCATCTTTAATAGATTACATTTGCCAAACCAAGAATGCATCCCGCCATGCCATTGTTCCAATAATCTCCTGGGCATTGCAATTAAGGGTAAGAAATCGAGGTCGTACACCCGTGTCAATTTAGCCGGTATATATGTCCCCAGATATCTCACCGCTTCATCCTTCCACTTAAAGCCAAAACTGCTTTTCAATACACTAACTTGGGGCGTGGGTATCCCTATCCCCATTGCCTCTGACTTTCCAAAATTAATTTTCAAGTATGACATCGCGCCAAATTTTTTAAACTCCTGTATCAGGTTCGGCAGTGAGATACTCGGGTTTGTCAGGGAAAACAATAAATCGTCCGCATAGGCCACAATTTTGTATTGTTTCTCCTTAATCCTAACTCCCTCAATATCTTGATTTAGTCGAATTCTACATAGGAACGGCTCTAATGTCAGGGCAAAAAGAAGGGGTGATAATGGACACCCTTGTCTCGTGCCATTTCTTATTGGGAATGCGTCTGATAACATACCATTTGCTTTCACCCTAGCTATTGGGTCTGTATATACTCTAGTTATATTTCCTAGCATCCTTTTCCCCAAACCAATGTACTTGAGCACAGAAAACAGAAAAGGCCATCCCACCCGGTCGAATGCCTTCTCTGCAGCCGTGCTCAACACCACGCAGGGGGTCCCTCTTTCCTTTACTAATTGTAATAGATTGAGAATTCTGGTGGTATTATCCCTCGCTTCCCTTGATGTCATAAATCCCACCTGATCTAGATGCACTAGGCTTGGAAGGTATCTTGCCAGTCTGTTTGCCAAAATTTTAGTAAATATCTTTAAATCCACATTTAGCAAAGATATTGGTCTGTAGCTGCTGCAAGAAGATGGATCCTTCCCCTCTTTTAATATCAGCGAGATATGAGCTGTAAGTGTATCTCTAGTTAACTTTCCATGTAAATCGGATGCATTATATAACCTTGCTAAATATGGGCCTAGAGTCTGAAACAGCAACTGATAATATTGTGTTGTTAGACCATCTGGTCCTGGCGTTTTCCCCGACTTCATTGATTTGAGTGCTTGCTGTATCTCTTCTATAGTAATCCTATCTTCTAGGGATTCCCACTCTACCTCCGTTAATTTAGGTAATTGTGATTTAGCTAGATATCTTTCAATATCCTGTAGGGAGGGAGGGGTTTCTTTTAGGTTATATAATGAGGTGTAATATTTTCCCAGGGCCCTTTTCTTACTGCACTCATTTTAGAGCAAACACTTGTCTGATCCTGACTCCCCCTCCTCCTTAGCTGAGGTAACAACCTGCCAAGATTGCCTCCTGATGCTGTCACTCCAAATCATTGAGACTATCGGAAGGGAGGGGGGCCAGGCTGGCTCACAGCCTAGTGCCTGAAAACACACAGGGTGCTTGGCTTCATCTCAGGTGCCTCCATAGCAAGCTGCCTGCTGTGGGGTCAATCAACAGGAGGAAGGTGCCTAGAGGGATGTAGAGGGTCCATTTTAAGAGGAGGATCATGACTGCTCTCGTCCAAAACAAGCAACAGCGGGTAAATATAACCTGATTTGTTTAGCCCAGCCTTCCAAAAAGGAGATGTTCCCAACATTTAGAACAGGCAGGGCTGAGGCAGAAACACAATCAGAAGCAAAACATGGATTACATATCTTAAAGGCTACAACCTTCACCCAGAAGCCTTAAGCTTGCAGTATAGAAATCAACCTACCTACACCAAAAAGGCAAAACTCACACTTTCAGGGGAATGTGGAGGGGGAAGGAGTGGCTGATACAGCTTTTTCAAGACTGCCTAACCTACATTTAGTGTGAGTACATTCCTTGATAAACTTTTTTCTCTCTCTTAACTAGGGATAATCGAACTTTTCAAAAGTTCGGTTCGGCCAATACATCCGAACTTCCCGAAAGTTCGGCCTGGATTTCAGAACCCCATTGAAATCAATGGGACCCGAACTTCGGTAATCAAAAAACACCATTTTGAAGCACTAAAACCCAATAAATGCCCCTAAAAGGTGCCTAGGGTTCTGGGTCATACCCCAGGGACTATTAATCACACAAAAAAAGTTCTTAAAAAGTGTCATTTTTGATAGAGAGCCAATTATTGAAAAAATAAAAAAAATAAAAATTAACCAAAAATTTAGTATCTGGGGGGTCTAAAAAGTGTACCTGTGAAGTTTCAGCTCTGTAGCATGTCCAGAACCATAAAAAAAAGATTGTTTGTATTTTGTCACTTATAGAACAGGTTAGTGGCTTCTCGCTTTTCACACCTTGCCGGTTTAGTAGCAAGTGTTTTTTTGGGCATTTTTTGGGGTCTTTTCAGGCAGGCAAAACATCTGAACTTGTGTATACGGGTATATATACCACTATACACAAGTTCAGATGTTTTGCCTGCCTCCAAAGAACCCAAAAAAATGCCCAAAAAAACGCCTGCTACTAAACCGGCAAGGTGTGAAAAGCGAGAAGCCACTAACCTGTTCTATAACTGACCTAATACAAACAATCTTTTTTTTATGGTTCTGGACATGCTACAGAGCTGAAACTTCACAGGTACACCTTTTAGACCCCCCAGACATAAAATCACACAAAAAAGTTCTCAAAAAGTGTCATTTTTGATAGAGAGCCAATTATTGAAAAAAAAAAAAAATTCTTTGGATTTAGTATCTGGGGGTCTAAAAAGTGTACCTGTGAAGTTTCAGCTCTGTAGCATGTCCAGAACCATAAAAAAAGATCCTTTTATATTTTGTCACTTAACAGGTTAAGCTTCTCGCTTTTCACACCTTGCCGGTTTAGTAGCAAGCTTTTTTTGGGCATTTTTTGGGTTCTTTGGAGGCAGGAAAAACATCTGAACTTGTGTATAGTGGCATATATACCACTATACATAAGTTCAGATGTTTTGCCTGCCTCCAAAGAACCCCAAAAATGCCCAAAAAAACGCTAGCGTCAAAAAAAAAAACGCCCAGGTGTGTTGTTGCAGGCATTTTTTGGGGGTTTTTGGAGGCAGGCAAAACATCTGAACTTGTGTATAGTGGTATATACATACACATACTTATATGTATTTTACACTTAGACATATATAGGTGTTATAGGAGCATAACCATATTAGTGTAAATGATTTCATTAGCGCAAGCATATATTTCTGCTACTATCACACCTATATATGTCTAGGTGTGTATATACATATAAGTATGTGTGTATATATACCACTATACACAAGTTCAGATGTTTTGCCTGCCTCCAAAGAACCCAAAAAAATGCCCAAAAAAACGCTAGCGTAAAAAAAAAACGCCCAGGTGTGTTGTTGCAGGCATTTTTTTTGTCTGGGGGGTTTAAAAGGTGTACCTGTGAAGTTTCAGCTCTGTAGCATGTCCAGAACCGTAAAAAAAAAAAAAAAGATTGTTTGTATTAGGTCAGTTATAGAACAGGTTAGTGGCTTCTCGCTTTTCACACCTTGCCGGTTTAGTAGAAGGCGTTTTTTTGGGCATTTTTTTGGGTTCTTTGGAGGCAGGCAAAACATCTGAACTTGTGTATAGTGGTATATAAACACACATACTTATATGTATTTTACACTTAGACATATATAGGTGTGATAGGAGCATAACTATATTGGTGTTAATTATTTCATTAGCGCAAGTAGTTTTTTCTGCTCCTTTCACACCTATATATGTCTAGGTGTATATATACATACATGGGTGTGTATATATACCCCCTATACACATGTTCAGATGTCATGCCTGACATGTCATGCCTGACTCCAAACATGTGCTCAAAGGATCCCTATGGACGCCTGCAGCCAAAAAGAATGCTGACGGGGGCGAAGCCATATTACTGCAGCGAAAGTGACACAAGAGAAACTAGCTTTTCTCTATAGCGGTCACCCTGATATGGAAGGGTTTTGTCACCCTGCCATAGCAGTCACTGTCAGTTAACCCTAAACTACACTACGGTCCCCTTACACTTAACACTTTCCCTACAGAAACTGAATAAATTAAAGCTAACTAAAGTGTAAAAGAGCACCCTAACTACACAAGATATCCCTTTCCTCACACTAAAAATTGCTAAATGACACTTTGTAACACTTTGTAACAGAAGTAACAGAACAGCATTCCACTCTCTTCCATGTCCCGTATAAGAATGCTAGGAATTTGGCGGGGGCTATCTTATATACTGGGGGGCGTATTCACTAATGATTGGTCTATGGACCCCCTAGTCACTCCAATCACATTCCTAGCATTCTCCTGCCACCTCAATTGGCTTTGCTAATGGTTCTGGTCCAATCATGGGCTTTTAAAGCCCATTTCCTGTCCCATTGCATTTTGGTCGGTTCTGGTTGCCGAATTCCAAACTTTTTGGGCAAAAAGTTCTAAATTCGGCCGAACCTCGAACAGCCAATGTTCGGGTCGATCATCCCTACTCTTAACACAGTTATGCTGCAGCCAAGCGGATCTTGGCTGGGGAGGGATCAAGCTGTGAAAACCTTTGGCATCCGTCTTCCAAGGGGTGAGTCTCTACAATGTGTCTGTTTCAATCTATAGAAAGTAGGAGGGAGAGAGTAATCTATCCAAATTATTATGGTGATAGAGAGAGATGTGTGCACATGTATTGTGGAAGCAATTGAACACCACACCTTACATTTGTTCTAAATGTTTGGTTGTGTTGACATGGAAAGCCTTTTACATTGCTTTGGTGGAACTGCTACTAACATTCCAAGCCATCTTGTGTAACCTTTGGAACAATTTGCCATGGAAGTTGGAGTTCAAGGTTTAGGTCCTAGTAAAGCTGGAGCACCTAGGATTTATGCGGTAACACCAACAAAGTGCTTGCTCCACTGTCATCTCTACCATCTTAATGCTTCAATGGTAAGAGATGAAAGACCACACCTAAGGTTGCTAGACCTCCTCCCTTCCCAAACTTGTGATGACTCAAATTATCAGCCCAATAGGGAAGCTCTGTTCCTGTGTGTATGCAATCGCATTCCCAAACAATCCATATCCAAAGAGGTGGAAGTGAAAAATGTATTTGGGTGGACTATAGAATTCACCTTACAGCTGCCCAAAACATGTTTGTGTATAAGGCTTTTGATTGTAAATATTTAGACCAGCAAGATATCATATTTTCTCTAAAATGTTCATAAAAGCCACCCAATATACTCCAAAGCATATTTGATGATGCCCATTTCTTACAATCCTTGTTTGCCTCATTTTGCCTCAAGATAATTATCCTCTATTTTTCTACCCAGGGCACACCGACCTCACCAAGGAGGTGGCCATTGAATACTTACAGTGGTGTGGGGTTTGGATAGCCGACTTCGAGGAGAGGTTGGGGGTTGATCCTCACCCCAGAGATCCGTTTGTTCAGGATGTTTTCCCACTGCAGTAAATGTTGTTTTTATTTTTTAATGTTGCACGTTGCAACAGAATGTTGTTACTATTTTGATTTTAAAATATTATATTTTTAAATGTAAAAATTTACTTTTACACATTTATTAAAAAAAAATATATATATTTTTCAACAAAAAAAGTTTGCGTGTTTTTCAACATTGAATCTGTTGTGAGCTGGATTTGTTTAGTTTATTTTCTGAGTGGGGTGTTCTGTAATTGTTTGCATGTTGGCTTTGGTTTCTGTTCTCCAGGAGACCTGGAATCAGGCTAAATTTGAAGGGAGACCTTTTTTTTGGGTCATTATGTGAAGATTGAGTTAATAAAATTCAAATCTAACCATATGTTGGGAGATAGAGAAGCACGTGTGTAGAAAGGCCTACATTAACCAGGGCCCTTACTTGGCCAACAACACTCCCAAAATACCAGAGATCAAACACAAACTAATCGTTTTCTAGATAAATTTATTGAATCACAAAAAAACAATTAATAAATAATATCCTGCCACCCTCAAATTAAAAAAAAAAAAATGGCCAATATATGCATATATACATATATCAGGAACAAATATATACAATAAATATCCAACAACACTAAAAATAAAAATAAACTAAGGTGGTGGCTGATGAGGTGTGCTTGAACCAGGAAAAGAACCTAACACAAATTTTTGTGCCAAAATTAAATTCTGCTCCGGGGTCAGATGCAGCAGTTGTGCAAGTTGTGCCATTTGAAGTAGTGCCTGCTGTTGTGTCTGTGGCTGCGGCTGCTGCTGTGGCTGTGGCTGCTGCTGTGACTGCTGCAGCTCCACCTAGGCTACTTGTTGCTGCTGGTGGTGCAAGGGTTGTGAAGATGTGTGGAGACTTGTGCTGGATTGTTTGATGGTGTGGGCCACGGTGCGGGGGGAAGTGAGATGTGTGTGTGGTACCAAATAAGGGGAACGGCCTGGGGAGGAGTGAAGTGAGAAAGGTGAGTAGGGATGGTAGCCGGGAGTGGCTACAGGAGGAATTGTCCCCTCCCCAGCTGCCTGCCCAGTGGCCAACACTGGCATCGCCCTCCCACTACCACAACCTGCAGTGGCAGGCAATTGTGCTGTTTGGGAGGGCTCTGCCAATGTGGCATCTTCAGCTCCAACCAGGCGTTGGCGTGTGGCCAGCACCTGGGTGTCGACACTTTGCCGATCCCGTGGATGCTGGTCTGCTAACCTTAGCAAGCAGTCACGCACATCCTTTTGAACCTGTACCAAACTTGTCTGATTTCTGGCCATCATTGCTACAGATTCCTGTATGAGCCCTAGCAACCGTACTAACTCACTAAATTGATCAGCAGGCCTTCTTGACTCATTTTGGAGCCGATACTCGGCAAGCAGCATCTGGGCCACATCCAGCAGAGATGGACGAGGTGGGGTAGGTGACAATCCCGCTGCATCCAATGCTGCCTGAAATCAGAAGAAAAAGGCCAAATATTTAGAAAACATCATTACAAAAGAGTTAAGATTAGTTTGATAACTTAATACCCCAAGCAGAACTTAGAACAGTTGGATGTGCTTCTAATAAGTACTTGTTAATTGTAATGTTATCCAAGCTAGCAACACTTCTGATAATGGGTACATATTATGTTTGTATTACTAATATGACAATGGCAAAACAGTTTCTACATGAACCAGTTCAAAACTAACCCTGGTCTGGTAGGTTCATTCAGGTTTTGTAAAGTCTGTTACTACACCAATGACTTTCAACATCTAAGTAAGTTGTCTAAAATCTGGCCAGAAATATGCTAAATGACAACCCCACAAAAAGACACACATGAAGTTTGACATGGAAAATCAAAGACTGGCAGGACTTTAAAGGTCCTGTATGTTTTAGAAACCTTTGTGGTCCCAGAAATTATACAATAATTCCCTGACATTCAGGATCTAATTCTTGTGGTGCTGGTGCATCGTCAGAATGTCCTTGCACAAATTTCACACAGACAATGTAAGCCACATCTAGCCCAAAAACAGTACTACCATTGAAATGTAACATTTGCACCTTGTTCCCTTATATCACATACCCCAGCATTGGATGCAGAATCCTCGCCAGCTCCTGGTCCAACTCCAGCTGCTCCTTCAAGAGGGACCTGATGTTCTTTGAAAAAAAGAAATAAAAGGTTTAGTAAATAACCTTATGCAGTAAGGATTTGGGGCAGATTTCCATCCTAGCTTCAGGAATTAAGCATTGAGGCCAAACATTCAAAAGTGTTTTCCTGGGCTCATAGGACACTTGCTAGCACCCTCCCAAAGCATCCGAATCGATGTCTTCCCTGGAAAAGATGGTGTCGGGGCCAAGGATCCTCAAAAAAGGCAATTGAAAAATCCAGAGAGAACATTCAGCAACAGGATCCAGCCGACCTTGTCAGTCTTAAAGGCCCTCCGCAGCCCATGCAGTTAGCTTCTTCCGGACGGACCCACGGATGTCGTTGACCCTCTTCCGCACACTTTCAGTAGAGCTGCGTGTACCATCCAGTGCATTTACGCCATCCCGGATTTCCTCCCACAATCATAACCTCTCACTGGCAGAGGTAGCCTGGGCCGTGGTCCCTTGTAGGCGATCATATCTTGCCATATAGGCCTGGACCAGGACCCGGCTCTGATTGAAGGAGAAACAGGGACGTCAGGGAACTGAGGACAAGCTGCCTCTTGTGGAAGTTCCCTCTCCAGGACTACAGGGAGAAGAGGCAGCTTGTCCACTTGGTGTGGTAACACCCCCCCCCCGGCTTCCTACTCCGGGGTGGAGACGGTGGACTCCCTTCTGGATACAGCTGGAGCCTCCCTCACACCAGAGCCAGATGATCTGCCCCCCCTGGCCACCCTACCCGCTACCCTACTACTCCTCCTAGTCCCTCGAGTGGTTGGGGCTATGGGAGCACGAGGTGGGCAGGTAATCTGGCTGTCCAGCAGCAGCAAATAGCCTCAACGCCACAATCTGCAATAAAAAAAGAGCAAAAAGGAAATAGAAAAAAACATGAGTTGCAGAATGCTCAAATATACAGTGTAATTAGTGAACAGTTACAGAACACACTTACCAAAGCTAGCCACTGATTGCTTTCCAAGCCGCGTTGGTGGTGGTGGTGGCCGAAAGTATAGCCCAATATAGACCGCAAATAAAAGAAAAAAAAGAGAAATTGCATATGCAACAACACTGCACGAGGCCCTTAAAACACTTACCTAAGGGCACTAAACTGGCTTGCTTGGTGGTGGTGGTGTCTGGTCTAGCCAAAAGGAGGCTGCCAATAAAATAGAAACATTAGAAATCGCATATGCAAAAACATTGCACGAGGCCCTTAAAACACTTACCTAAGGGCACTAAACTGGCTTGCTTGGTGGTAGTGGTGGTGGTGGTGGTGGTGTTTGGTCTAGCCAAAAGGAGGCTGCAAAGAAAATAGAAACATTAGAAATCGCATATGCAAAAACATTGCACAAGGCCCTTAAAACACTTACCTAAGGGCACTAAACTGGCTTGCTTGGTGGTGGTGGTGGTGTTTGGTCTAGCCAAAAGGAGGCTGCAAAGAAAATAGAAACATTAGAAATCGCATATGCAAAAACATTGCACGAGGCCCTTAAAACACTTACCTAAGGGCACTTAACTGGCTTGCTTGGTGGTGGTGGTGTTTGGTCTAGCCAAAAAGAGGCTGTAAAGAAAATAGAAACATTAGAAATCGCATATGCAAAAACATTGCACGAGGCCCTTAAAACACTTACCTAAGGGCACTAAATTGGCTTGCTTGGCGGTGGTGGTGGTGTTTGGTCTAGCCAAAAGGAGGCTGCCAAGAAAATAGAAACATTAGAAATTGCATATGCTAAAACATTGCACGAGGCCCTTAAAACACTTACCTAAAGGCACTAAACTGGCTTGCTTGGTGGTGGTGGTGGTGGAAGGTCTAGCCAAAAGGAGGCTACAAAGAAAATAGAAACATTAGAAATCGCATATGCAAAAACATTGCACGAGGCCCTTACAACACTTACCTAAGGGCACTAAACTGGCTTGCTTGGTGGTGGTGGTGGTGAAAGGTCTAGCCAAAAGGAGGCTGCCAAGAAAATAGAAACATTAGAAATCGCATATGCAAAAACATTGCACGAGGCCCTTAAAACACTTACCTAAGGGCACTAAACTGACTGGCTTGCTTGCTGGTGGTGGGGGTGGTGGTAGCAGAAATTTAAGCCAAAAGGAGGCTGCAAACATTAAACATACATGAGAAATCGCATGACCTACATGCCTGTACATTATAAGAAATTACACTTAGCAGGAAAGCAAAAAGGGGGTCTTTGGAAGCTGGGAAGGTAAGGGGGCAGGTTTTCACGCCAAATATAGACTGCAAACATTTAACAAACATGAGAAAACACATGTAAAAACAACATGCACATGGGGGCAACTAACAATGATTAAAAGACACTTGAGGGGTTCCCGAGGTATTGTGGGTTGGAGGGGATTCACCATAGACAACTAAAGCACGCCCAAGATAAGTAGAAATTACATACTTCAGGAAGCAATAACGGTGAGCAAGACCACACAGACAGACAGACAGACAAATTATATAGATAGAGAGAGAGAGAGATACAATTGTCTTACCTAAAGATAATGAAAGTTGTGGCTCACGGGGTCTTGCTAGCAGACATCACTCTGTAACATCCATCTGCCATATTGGCCATGTGCTGATTTTATAGCAGGCTCACGGGTGTGGCAATTAGCGGCCATTTGTCCCCTGCAGTGCATTAGCACATCTTCCCAGCAAGGAGTGTTATCTCCAAGGGTAAGAGAGGCTGGATTCACCCCTTTTTTATGGATAGTGTAGGACCCACTGATAATGGGGTACTTTGACGCAGTGGTGGGCTTGAGCACGATATGGCCATATGGTGGGACTAAACCCCCATTTTTATTTATGGATTGTCTCCATATTTAATAGTCATTTCTTTTGCATGGTTGCGCTATTCTTTTTTAATATACATGTTGCTTGGTCCATAGCTGCACCGGCTTTAGATATACATGTTCATGGTTTGCTCCCCCAATTTTTTGCTTGTTTATTATGTATTCGGTCTGACCAGACTTATGAGGTTGAGCATCCCATCCCCCACACACACCTGTACTCTATTGGTGTCCTCTATCAAGTAGATATAGGAGGAGTCCCCTGCAGTGCATTAGCACATCTTCCCAGCAAGGAGTGTTATCTCCAAGGGTAAGAGAGGCTGGATTCACCCCTTTTTTATGGATAGTGTAGGACCCACTGATAATGGGGTACTTTGACGCAGTGGTGGGCTTGAGCACGATATGGCCATATGGTGGGACTAAACCCCCATTTTTATTTATGGATTGTCTCCATATTTAATAGTCATTTCTTTTGCATGGTTGCGCTATTCTTTTTTAATATACATGTTGCTTGGTCCATAGCTGCACCGGCTTTAGATATACATGTTCATGGTTTGCTCCCCCAATTTTTTGCTTGTTTATTATGTATTCGGTCTGACCAGACTTATGAGGTTGAGCATCCCATCCCCCACACACACCTGTACTCTATTGGTGTCCTCTATCAAGTAGATATAGGAGGAGTCCCCTGCAGTGCATTAGCACATCTTCCCAGCAAGGAGTGTTATCTCCAAGGGTAAGAGAGGCTGGATTCACCCCTTTTTTATGGATAGTGTAGGACCCACTGATAATGGGGTACTTTGACGCAGTGGTGGGCTTGAGCACGATATGGCCATATGGTGGGACTAAACCCCCATTTTTATTTATGGATTGTCTCCATATTTAATAGTCATTTCTTTTGCATGGTTGCGCTATTCTTTTTTAATATACATGTTGCTTGGTCCATAGCTGCACCGGCTTTAGATATACATGTTCATGGTTTGCTCCCCCAATTTTTTGCTTGTTTATTTGTATATATACCTGCGCATGTGCGCCGGCGAATTCCCGTGCTCAAAATGGAAAACCAAATCCTTTTAGAAAGTGCAATGTTCGCATTTATTGGTGCCCTTTTAAGGAGGCCATAGCACAGGAGGCAGCAGAAGGTGGGGAAGCAGGTGCTGGGGAAGCAGCTGCAGCAGCACCTCCAGTCCGTGTGCCCTTACCTCGCCAGCCACGTATTTTTGCTCCAAGGCTATATTTGGACAAGCTGCGGGATTCTGATATCAGGAGGAAGTTCCGGCTCGAGCGAGGAGCTATTCTACACCTCTACCAGCTGATAGAGAACAAAATTACATTGGACACACAGCGCGGCCATGCGATGCCCGGCATGGCCAGGTTGCTGGCCACTTTGTATATCTTAGGGCGTGGCAGCTTCCAAACAACTTCTGGAAATATAATGGGCATTAGCCAGGCCACAGTTTCCAGGGTGTTCATGTTGGTCATTGATGCCATTGTGGAGATTGTGCCCCAATTTATCCACTGGCCACAGAATGAAAACGAGTGGAATGAAATGAAGTTGGGTTTCTACCAGCGGGCACAGATGCTGCAAATCCTAGGGGCAATAGATGGCACCCACATAGCCATCAGGCCACCAAGGAGCCACGAAATGGAGTATCGGAACCGCAAGCAGTACCACTCCCTGAACATCCAATTGGTGTGTGACGCCAAACAGCACATACTGAGTGCCAACACAGGTCACCCAGGGTCGTGCCATGATTCCAGGATGTTGCAAAACAGTACTCTGTACCAGCAGTTTGAAAGGGGCGAAATGCCAGCAGGGTGGCTTATTGGTAAAGTCTTATTTTGTGACAACAACATAAACTGTAAGGTTACATAGACATATGAATAAGCTACATCGGTGTACACCCTGATTTAAGCAAAGTCTACATAAAATGTATGTGTTATGAGTTGGCAGGCTGTTTGCACACAACCAGATCATCAGCCTACCAGCTCACAACAGAAACATTTCCAAAGTTGTCTTCAAGTCAAATAAAGGTGGTTACCCAATGTGTAAATGCTGTCCTAATGCTACACAAGCAAAACATAAAAGTGATTCCAATGGTATTGCCATATCCCGAAAGTCCTTTGCATAAGTGAGTCAATATTGGTTTCCTCACTCTAGTGTAAGATATGTTCCAGAAGTAATGCCTATGCTAATCTAATTGTAAAAAAATATGGGGAAAGGTGGAACTTTCAATAGAAAGACAGCACTTTTGGTCTCCTTTTTTCCATTTAGATTAGGGATTTAGGCAGTTAGACATAGTTGAGATGTTTTATATGAGTTTTTGCACACAGACGAGCAGGTTGTTTTGAAAAATGCATCATTGTCTCCCATTTTGATGAGTCATCTAAAGTCACATGATATGAAGAACTAATGTATATTTTGTTTTCTTTTCAGGGGATGCTGGTTACCCGCAGCTGACGTGGCTGATGGCTCCAATCAGGTACCCCCAGGGCCGAGCACAACAGAACTACAACAGGGCCTTGCGGAGAAGCCGGAGCATCATTTAGTTGACCATAGGTCTTCTCAAATCCCGGTTTCTCTGCTTGGCTCGTCCTGGGGGGGGGGGGAACTCCTGTACTCTCCTCCAAAGGCTTCCAGGATCATCCTGGTGTGCTGCTTGTTGCACAACATGTGCGTTGCCCGGGATGAATCCTGGGAGCTGACGGAGGAGAGGGAGCCAGAGGTCCGTCAGCTGGCGGGCCCTAGGCGGCGGAGCACTGCTGCAGGGATGGCCACCCGGAATGACCTGGTCGCTAGCCACTTTACATGTAAGTACTGTAACCGCTCGAGATACGGCATGTGTATTAACTTGCTAGTTTGCAGAGTTGACACTCACAGGGAGACAGATGGTAATTATCATCTGCCAATGACACTTGCCATTCTAGATAAAGTGTAGTCAACATTCCTAAACTGTGTTACTTGAGCAAGAACACGCACCTCAAACCATAAACATGTTGGTATTGTAAATAGTGGAGAGGGATGAGAAGAGCTGGCAGGTGTTTAGTTGTGTATATGCCACCTGTGTAGTTATTGACAAAATGAAAGGCTGCTTGGTATCTTATGGTGTCATAATTTTTCAGAATCTGGACATCTTGTATTGGAATCATGGCACGTACCCTGAGAAGCCTGTGGTGATGGGCTGTCTGGCGTCACAGGTGTGTATTCAAATGTTTGCATTAATGATTTCTGGTTTGTGTAAGTTGCGTGAAAATGTGTTATTTCACTTGTGATGTAGAAATTAAATTAAGTTAAAAATGAAGCAAGCGGGCAGTAAAATGTGATTTTAATGATGAAATGGCTTATCCTTTGCTCTATTTTTCCAGGAGTGGTACTGCTTGCGGTTGTAGCTGGTAGAAACCCACTTTCATGGACTTCACTCGTCTTCATTTGTGGTCAGTGGATATTTTCTGAGGCACATGCCCAGAACTGGCCTCGATGACCAACATGAACACCCTGGAACTTCAGAAGTGGCTTGGAAGCTGAACAGCAACCTGGCCATGCCTGTCCTCTATGAGCTGGTAGAGGTGCAGAATTGCTTCTTGACTCTGCATGAACTTGCTCAAGATATCAGAATCCCGTATCTTTGCCTAATGTAGCCATGGAGCAAAGATCGTGGGCTGGCGCTGTAAAGGCACACGGACTGGAGACTGTCAATATTACCTTGCTGCATCCCTTCTTATGCTGTAATTCCATGAAAAATAAATACTTTTGAACGGAACATGTCTTTATTTTTTTGTGGGTGGCTACAGACTAAAGGGCCATACACACTATAAGATTTTCTGAAGACTTTTTCTTTCAGGTTTACCTTTTCTATGTAGTGCAAGGGCCTGCCAGATTGCATACAAATTGAAAGTGTTTAGGTTTGACCTCATATTATATGGTTTTGGTAAGTCTAAAGGAAAAAGTCTTCAGAAAATCTTATAGTGTGTATGGCCCATTAAGCTGCCAATGCCGGAGCCTTGCACTTTGCATGCTGCTTGTACCGGTGATGTGAGGGGTTGGAATGTAGGGTAGGGATGGGACAGTGTTGTGTTGTGTTGAGGTGTGAGGCAAAGTGTAGTGTTGGACTATGAGGGTCTGTGTTGTTCAAATATGGAGAGAGTGCAATATCAGACACATATGTTTATTGTTCCGGAAATTCTAACAACCATGGTAAATGTGTAAACAATTGCAGCTCCAGAAAAATAGGACCAAACTCATACAATTAAAATTGTGTTTGTTCCATTAATGCATGGGATATTTATGCATTAATATAAAAATAAATAAAATATTCAATTAAAAAAAAAAATAAAAAAAAAATGATAGTGAAAAGAGATCCAAGTGTAGTGATTGTTGGGATTTGAAACCATGACGTTGTTAACTATAGTTAAGTTGCAAAGCACTTAGCTATTCTGCAGAATAGAGCTGTTTGGTGAAAAGAAAGGAGTGTGTTAAGGCTAAAATGCACATATAGCTAAAGTACTAAACATTGTAGGAAATCTAGGAAGAAGACCTTAGAAAAAGTGTCAGTTTTTAATGTGGAACTGAAGTGGTCTAGTGGTTAGAATACTTTCCTGTGCACCGTATAATCATGAGTTTGATTCTACAGACAGATGAGATTATGAAATCGCTTAACATAATGTAAGTTTGCAAGAGCTTCACGGTGTATGTACGTGATGTACATTTTGTAGCAATATATATGATCCAATCCGTTAGAGTTTTTAATCAAACAAAAATAATACAGAAAAGAAGTTAGGTGGAGATGGTCAGCCTCAAACCTACGGCAGAGGGAGATGCATTACAGAGGATATGTGCACGAACCCACTAGACCACAATGCTACGTGAAACTACTCTGTGCACAAAGACATAAGTATGAGAATTTGAGAAACCGCGATCGCCAATCAGCGTAGCTTAACGCCGCTAACGGCGAAATTCATTGTTGCTGTCACGCTGTCCAATTCGCCACTGCGCGAGTTGATTAACTGGAAAGCGGCGAGAAATAAACAAGCCAAAGGAGTCTTATGCTGGAGGTTTAATAAATTAGGCCCCCCGTCAACAATTTTCAGGAAAAAACAGTATTAAAAAACTTCTTAAAGAGATCAAGCTCCCCACCAGTGGCGGCCGGTGTACTGAGGGCACAGGGACCCCGCCCCCCCATCCATGCGTCCGGCCTCCTAATCTGCATGCAGGGGCTCTGGATGCATGGAGTTCAATGGGGATTTTTTTTTTTGGGCATCACCTGATTAGAGCCAGAGGCTCTAATAGGGTGATGCAAAGGGTGGACCCGGGGCACAGAGCAGTGCGTCCCAAGCCCACCCATTGTGTGACAATAGCGAATGAAAATTCGCTATTGTCACACCGATCCTCCCCCTGGCCAATCAGGAAGCGCGTTCGATACGCGCTTCCTGATTGGCCGCAAGGCAAACCCCATGCCATTGGCTGAGGACAAGAAGAGAGAAGACCGGGCGCCGATCTAAGTATAGCAATGTAACATTTATTAACAATTCAAGGAGTGCTACTCACAGGAGTAAGATAAAAACAGGCATCTCAACAGAGTGATGGATTTGCAGAGGTCGTCCAGGGGGTTCTCCCATGATTCTGTCGGAGCTGGTGCTCCGACAGGATCACGGGAGGACCCCCTGGACGACCTCTGCAAACCCATCACTGTGTTGAGATGCCTGTTTTTATCTTACTCCTGTGAGTAGCACTCCTTGAATTGTTAATAAATGTTACATTGCTACACTTAGATCGGGGCCCGGTCTTCTCTCTTCTTGACTTGGATCCTACACGGTTACTTCACCCTTCACTGGAGGCGGCCATCAAAGTGCATAGCAAGCCACACTGGACTCCTTTTACCGAAGCCAACCTTGCCATATTTGCTTTTTGCATAGATACTGCATGCAGTTCTGACTATCTGATTGCGCCAATCTCTCCCCTCCTCATTGGCTGAGGAGAAGGCAGGAGCGGAAGGACTGGAGGAGACGCGCCACCGGTCACCGGGACTGAGGAGAAGCCGCCCGTCGCTGCTGCTGCTCCAGGTAAGTAAGGGGGCCTGCACGCTGATCTCTGCATTGGGGGCATGTATGCTGGCCACTACATTTGGGGCATGCACACTGTTCTCTGCATTGGGGGCATGTATGCTGGTCACTGCAATGAGGGCATGTATGCTGGTCACTGCAATGGGGGCATGTATGCTGGTCACTACATTGGGGGCATGTACGCTGGTCACTGCATTGGGGGCATGTATGCTGGTCACTGCATTGGAGGCATGTACACTGGTCACTGCATTGGGGGCATGTACGCTGGTCACTACATTCGGGGCACGCACGCTGATCTCTGCCTTGGGGGCATGTATGCTGGTCACTACATTGGGGGCATGTACGCTGGTCACTGAATTGGGGGCATGTACGCTGGTCACTACATTGGGGGCATGTACGCTGGTCACTGCATTGGGGGCATGTATACTGGTCACTGCATTGGGGGCATGTACGCTGGTCACTGCATTGGGGGCATGTAGGCTGGTCACTGCATTGGGGGCATGTACGCTGGTTACTGCATTGGGGGCATGTATGCTGGTCACTACATTGGGGGAATGGTATGCTGGTCACTGCACTGAAGGGGGCATGTATGCTGGTCTCTGCATTGGGGGCATGTATGCTGGTCACTGCATTGGAGGCATGTACGCTGGTCACTGCAATGGGGGCATGCACGCTGATGTCTGCATTGGGGGCATGTATGCTGGTCACTACATTGGGGGCATGTACGCTGGTCACTACATTGGGGGCACGCATGCTGGTCACTGCATTGGGGGCATGTATGCTGGTCACTGCATTGGGGGCATGTATACTGGTCACTGCATTGGGGGCATGTACGCTGGTCACTGGATTGGGGGCGTGTATGCTGGTCACTGCATTGGGGGCATGTACGCTGATCTCTGCATTGGGGGAATGGTATGCTGGTCACTGCATTGAAGGGGGCATGTATGCTGGTCTCTGCACTGGGGGCATGTATGCAGGTCACTGCATTGAAGGGAGCACGCACGCTGATCTCTGCATTGGGGGCATGTATGCTGGTCACTGCATTGGGGGCATGTATGCTGGTCACTGCATTTTTAGGGGGCACGCACGCTGATCTCTGCATTGGGGGCATGTATGCTGGTCACTGCATTGGGGGCATGTATGCTGGTCACTGCATTGGGGGCATGTACGCTGGTCACTGCATTGGGGGCATGCATGCTGGTCACTGCATTGGGGGCATGTATGCTGATCTCTGCATTGGGGGAATGGTATGCTGGTCACTGCATTGAAGGGAGCATGTATGCTGGTCTCTGCATTGGGGGCATGTACGCTGATCTCTGCATTGAAGGGGGCATGTACGCTGGTCACTGCATTGAAGGGGGCATGTACACTGGTCACTGCATTGAAGGGGGCATGTACACTGGTCACTGCATTGAAAGGGGGCACGCTGGTCACTGTGCATTGAAAGGGGGCACACTGGTCACTGTGAATTGAAAGGGGGCACGCTGGTCACTGTGAATTGAAAGGGGGAACACTATACCTTAATTACTGAAGGCCCCTTTCACACTTTTGCAACCTCAAAGTCACGCAATTTTTTACAGCGTTTTTTGCCGCAAAGCAATGCCTATTACATTTTTCTGTTTGGGCCCCCCCCCCCAAAAAAAATTTTGAGCACCAGCCGCCACTGCTCCCCACACCTTTCTTCTACTTTTCAAATTACTGTAGCCCAATCTGTCTCCCCTACCCCTTACCTTTGCTCTAGGCTTCAAGCAGCATGCAGCATATCCCTTTCCCTCTGGCCACAGGGAGCTGAAGTAGGAGAGAGTACAGTCTCTGCATCTCTGCACACCCCCCTCCTCCTCTTTACTACAGGGCTCATTACACCAGCTAGTAGCTATTACTAATTTTATTCTAATTTTATCATCCTATTGATGGCAGAGCAAGAATGAAACTCCTGGCAGCCACCCAGAGTAATTAAACTGAGCACCAAGACTCTCTTAGCTAAGGTTCCCTACAAGACTCAGGGCTGTTGGTTGAAAAGATGTAAAGGGACCCACCTAGAAATAGCTTGCCCTGGGCCCTATGGTACTATATAATTATCCTAAAGGTAGAGAATAGTTAAAATCCCTGAAGGTTTTTTTTGTTGTTGTCTGTGTACTGTTAGAAAGATTTCCCCCTAATTTTCTATCCCAGAAGCACAACAGGAAGTAAATAGAAATCTCTCGAAATGGGAGATTCTTTTTTCCAAAACAATATTTGAAGGATTTTTCTGTGTTCTTTTATTATTTTCTTTCCCAAAACCAACAGTCATCACAGCACAGATTGACTGACAATGCCCCATATGGAGTCTTGGCACGGGTTTCAACGCTTCTCTGCTCAAAAAGGTTTTGGTTTTAGATATACTTTCATTTTTTTTAGTCCAAAGCTAGCAACAGTTGTGGTCTACTACAAATGTAGATTTAAAGCCCACAATTAGATTCTTTGTCAAGCTTCTCTAGGGATCTCCAGCAACCGACAAAGCAAATAGGAAGAAAAATAAAAAAAACAATTCTTTAGAAAAAATGACCTAAATGCACAAGTTTAAAGAATATGTGACTTTAAATGCTACCGTGTTGTAATGTAACCAGCTACACTTAATATAATAATTATAAATAGTAACTAGGTTATGAAGGGTTCCACAGTAAAGAAAAAAATCTACTAATTAATTAAAGTAATTCCCAAGGTAAAGGAAACATCATTAGCCTTCTCTTACATTTTGTTCCTTTTCGTAGAAATTAAACGGTGCTATAATGAATTAAATTTCATACAATTATAACAGTCTAAGAATTATGTTAACCACTTCACTACTAGCACCTCTAAACAGGCCTTCGGTAGGGACCTGCAAGTGCTGTAGAATCTTTCTGCTGGAATTTTCTGATATCGACATGTACATTTAACTTGCATAGCTGCCTGGTACTCCTTTAACTGATGGCTGTTAGAGTTGCCCTGTGGCTTCTCTTTTTATGTTCCCTTCTCCTTCATATTGACCACCAATTACATATTTTGACAGCTAGGGAAGCAAGGAAAGCAGGGAAGGGCAACCATAGCGAGACTATACATCACAAATATAGTATAAGTCATATTAGATATGCATGCATTGCTGCCACTACAGGGTTTCGTTCTTCTATATTAGCAAATACACAAATATACAAGGTGCCTGAAAAATCCCACATACCTTTACAATTCATTTTAATTAATGGGGATATGGAACTATTATAACATCTAGGCTGGATTCGATATTTATAGTTGTACTAACCACACACTGTTTAATGTACATTATCCACTCTCTTCCTGTGTGTGGAAAATTGCACTATCATTATTTTAATAAAAAAAAAAAATAGAAGTACCTTTTTCCTAATCGATAAACAGCTGTTACATGACCCAGCTCGCTTCTAGCCTGTCTGCAGGGAAACAGTGGCAGCAGGAGCTTCTAGTCCTCTGTTGCTGGCAACATGTTCAAAATAGGAAAAAAAGTAAAAGTAAATAAATAAACTGTTTAAAATTGTCTATAAAGACATGGATGAGTCAGTTTGTGGTGGAGGAACTTGACTGGCCTGCACAGAGTCCTAACCTCAACCCCATAGAACACCTTTGGGATTAATTATAGCGGAGACTGCGAGCCAGGCCTTCTTGTCCAACATCAACGCCTGACCTCACAATAGTGCTTCTGGAAGAAAATGGTGAAACATTCCCATAGACACACTCCTAAACCTTGTGGACAGCCTTCCCAGAACAGTTGAAGCTGTTATAGCTGCAAAGGGTGGGCCAACTCAATATTGAACCCTACGGATTAAGACTGGGATGCCATTAAAGTTCATGTGCATGTATAGGCAGGTGTCCCAATACTTTTGACAATATAGCGTATATTTGAAATCAAATCTTTATTATTTTTTGCAATAAAATTGTGTAGGCGGCTAAACGAAATGTTTTGAAAATGGCTGCAGTTCTTTTGAAGAGGTTTAATAAATGCTGTAGAGTTATTGTAGCACCTGCAACCCCCGACCCCAAGGGGCTTGTGAGATATTCTCAGAGAAGAGCAGGCAAGTTAACAATATATGGCTAGTAATGGGGATTGAGATTAAGATTTTGCGCCAGTCATTTTAAAGTTTACAAAGGATTATTTGCTCTGACAACTCTCAGAGAGAGTGGGCTATGGGCTACAGATACAGATTTATTATCCATAACAACACTTGCAGATGCCAAATCCATTCCCAGGTAGTACAATGTGAAGGACCTTCACACTGATGCTGGAAACACTGCTCAATCCAGATGAATAACAGACCTCTCTTTGCTTTAGTCCAGGAGATTACCAGTTCCCTGCAAGGATGCAGTTCAATCAAGCTCTTATCTCCAGCAGAGATTCTATCCTTGGCTCCTGGCTCTCAAGATGCCTAAGCATCTTTCCCCTTCTTCTCGGCAGGACAGCTTGTGTCCCAAATCCAGGCCTCCATTAACAAGCACGTGTACGAACTAATACCATCTACAGGCCTATAAAAGAAAAAGAAAGAACCGGTGCACTACCAACAAACTGTGATGTGATGAAAGTCGTGTCAGCTGCTGCAATCACAAAAATGTATTTTCTTCACAGGTAGCAAAAATATAACATGACAAAGTGTTGCGCTGCTGAGAAAAAATCCTGCATACAATATGTGAAAAATAATAATAACAAATATAGTACTTATGTACGATAGTAAAACCACCATGATCAATATAAAACGAAAATAAAAAAAACTACACATAAATGGGAATCAATCCCAGAATATTGAATGGCAATCCTATTTGACAATGAAACTAAATTCCCAGTGCTGCACAAAATAGAAGTCCAGTATTGTGAAATAAGTAACAACTACTGCAACAAAAGTAAAACCTCTTCCACTCTAGTGTCAGTTATATAGTCCACACAGTGTGATCCTATCAATGGGAGTAAATTCCTCTAAGGGTATTATCCTTCACCTGAGGAAGATAACACACACAAAGTCAGTCCCAATTTTTTTGTTCTCCCCTAGCATGGACCACTTCCAATAAACCTCCAAGTGGTTGGCCAGAGAGAACATAAATATGCATAACCCAGTATTGTGGCCTATCACTCTATTGTCAGAAAAAGTAGTGACACCCACTGGCATCAGGGAGAAACAGCAGTGACACGGAAGACCAAATGAGCACAGAATATAAGTCAGCTTGGGCTGTTTACCACCCAGCAGACTACATTTTGACAATCACTCCTGCTTAGACTAGGGTGGCTACATAATTTATTTATTTTTTTTTTAAAGAAATCCAACTGCTGAATTATGGATTTAAACTGTGTTTGCATTTTCATGGCAGCTATGGGGTGCTTCTCTCCATGTTTTTTTATTTTTTATTTTTAATTCATCTTTAATTGTCAACAATTTTATAACAGATAAGCAACAACACAACAACAAAAAGAAAGAAAAAATAGTCAATAACATAGAAAAACACATTCAAACCAAGGTCAATTCGCGACACCAAGCAGTATGAGCATCAGTAAATTTGATACATTATCCTCTAGTTTTCCCAAGATATTCACAGATATCTAAAAAATATTCCAAAATACTCCGGGACAGATAGTATATAGGTAAACATTTCTGTGATAGGCCTTCCCCTCTACTAAAGACATACCTAGTCTTTATTGTGGATTTAAATTACAATTAGAACGTGATGCATCTATCCATTTCAAACTTTTGAAAAGCATTGCCTTGAATATAAATATATATTTTTTAAACAATACATATTCAATATTACGTATTTATCCATTTCCCCGAATCCAGTCCCCAGGAGTAAAACCCAAGGGGAGGCTTTCAACTTATGTGCTATAAAAAGAGATCTCGTTATAGCCACTGCCTGATCACAATCCAGGAATGCATAAAACGGGATATGGAGTTAGAGCAGTATCATATACAGAATTTAGCAAATCCAGCACTTCCTGCCAATACTGAAATAACTTCGGGCATATCCAAAAGAGGTGCATAAAGGAGCCAGGAGATTGAATGCATCTTATGCCTAGCCTGTGCAACAACTCTAGGGTACAATAATCTCTAGATAAAATAAAAAGTTGAGTCATTGTATGAGTAGGAGATATTGAGGCAAGCTGTACATTCTGAAGTTTTTGATCCCATATATTCCCTAAGGCCACAACAATTTCTGTCTCCCATCTTTGCCTACATGGAACTGTAATGTCAGAAAGCATTTTAGGTAACAATCACATATAGACCTTGCTGATGAGGCCCTTGGTAGTCTTTGTTCTAATTATACTGTCTGAAATAGGAACAGAAGAAAAGAAGACCGTTGGAGCCAAACCTTGAATCTTCAAAGCACGACTTAGTTGTAAATATTGGAAAAAAACATTTTTAATCTACATTATACTCAGAACAGAGTTGTTGATACATTTTCAAGACCTCATTGGAGTAGAGTTGTACCAGGGTAGTAATCTCTGCACATTCGCATCTGGTAAATCATGCCAGTTGTAAAATTTCTGAAAATGCTTTATTCAACCATAATGGTGTAAATCTAATATAGCCTGAGATGCCCCATATTTTTTTTATTGGACTGCCAGACCTTATATATCAAATATACTGTTGGATAGGTAAATTGATTGAAAAGGTGGAATAGTGAAGTCTAAAGCCAACAAAGAATTCCCAAACTGCAAGATGCTGACATTGGGCCACCAAAAAATATACCCAAGGTTTTGGTGCAGATAACCCCCCTTGATCGTTTGTATATTGTAGAAATTTATATTTAATTCTAGCAGGCCATAACAGATTCCAAAAAAATCATAATTAATTCTTCAAAGTATTTATGCGGTATCCAGCAAGGCGAATTGTGTAAATAAAACATTAGCTGGGGCATCCATATCATTTTTAAGAGATTGATACAGCCAGCCACAGAAAGTGTAAGCTTACACTGGCACGTCCTACCCTGGGATTTAAATTTCTGATCTAGTGATGACAGGTTTTGAGAAAAAAATAAAGGATAGAGGCAATTGAGTACTGTCCGTGATGCTTTTTTTATTTGCGCTAACATACAATTTTTCAGGACAAGCTTTCGGGGGAAGGCCCCTTCATCAAGATCCAAGAAGTATTTAAAGGATAGAAATAATTACCCCAAGGTAATTGTAATTAATTTTTACATACACTTTGAGTTGTGACACTACAGATAGAAGAGGACCCCGTTAATGGTCCAATGGGAGTAATATAAACTTCCATTTTATCGTGGGAACAGATAATGTGCCAAAGGTCTCTATAACAGACTGTTTAACATCTTTTTATTGATTTTTCAAATAATACACATTTATCACAACCAGTACATACTAAACATAGACTACATTTATCACATCAAACACACCCTAATAATAAAAAAATATGTAATATATATAAAAAAAAAGGGGGGGTAGGAGCGGGGAGGGGGGGGGGGTTGGGAGACCCTCCTGGCGGGGCGGTATTAGTTTTACTAAACTTCTTTCAGTTTTAATCTTATTTCAATATTACTCCTCAACATATTGCATGCCCTTCCAACTATGATTATTACCTATCACCTCCAATCCAGTTACTATCTGTCTTAAATTTTTTCCAGGCTTCCCATATTTTATTTCCCTTATTTATCTGCTAGAGATATACGTGAGATCCTCCATAAGTGCTATGGAATCGACTTTAATATGCCACTCTCTCAAAGTAGGTGGTTCCACTTGCCCCCATTTTACTGGAATAACTGCTTTTGCTGCATTCAAAAGATGTGGTATTATGGAGCTTTTATATACCTTCAGGGGTTCCATAGTGCAGTGAAAGAGAACTCTCCAGGGGTCCCGTGTCAAATCAAAACCCGTTATCTTATTTATAGTTAATAATATTTTATCCCAATACTGTTGAATAGCCGGGCACGTCCACCAAATATGCGCATGTGTTGCCACCTGACCACAATTCCTCCAGCACAAAGCTGATAGTGTAGGGAACATTGCATGTATCTTTGCTGGGGTATAGTGCCATCTTGACAAGAGTTTAAAATTAACTTCCGCTATTTTAGAGGATATTGAGGATGAAAGGGCCACCTGGAGAATTCTCCTTCCATTTTATCGTGAGAACAGATAATGTGCCAAATGTCTCTATAACAGACATTGCGGTGGATACCGATCCCTGGGTATCAGCTAAGTTTAACAGCATATCATTTGCACACAGAGCTATTTTTTCTTTATATTTTCCTCAACAGAACCCCCTCACCCATGCAGTTATGCAGTTTTTCTCAGCAGGGCCACAAGGGGCTCTATAGCTAATGAAAACAGAAGAGGGGGTAATGGACACCCTTGTCTGGTTCCACAAAACAATGGAAAGGAGCCTGACATTCTCCCATTGACTCAAACAGAGGCTCTAGGACACATACTGTATATAAAAACTGAACCCAGTTGCAAAATATGTTACCAAAGCCAAAATGCTTAGCACCTCCCATTATATAACTCCACTTTATGCTATTAAATGCATTGGCAGCATCTAAAGATAGCAGTGCTCTATTTATCGAGTTATCTACTGGGGTTTGGATATTTAAGAAAGTGTGTCTTAAATTCACAGCAGTTGAAGAGTTGGTCATAAAACCTGTTTGTCCTGGATCAATGATAGATTTAATTAACCTATTGGTCAAGCTTTTAGCTACAATTGTAATACCTGAAGTAAGCAATGAGATTGGTCTGTAGGATTCCAGAGATAATAGATCCTTTCCTTTTATAGGTAAAATCACAATAATGGCTTCCGTCATAGACAGAGGGAAGCAAGCAGCTACAAAGGCCACAATGAAAACCTGTAGCAGAAGGGGTTATTTGATATTTAAATGTATTTTCTGTTATGTAGACTTGAATAGGAGAAGTGGACCCCCCCAGACACAAACAGACACAGACAAACACACACACACAGTTTTAGCAAGGTGTCGATGGGAACAGAACTATACTTCTAGTTACTTAGAACATAACTTTTTGGTGGAATGACCCTGTACGCAGGCTTTATACAAGATCTTATGAACATGCATATAATTAAAAGAGTGGTTTCGGAACCTGCCTGTTGCATCCAAACCCTGAATTATATTAGGTCTCTTATCGGTGTTGGATTACCAAATAGAGTAGGCACCTTTCTTAATCTATATACAAAAGATGGAAAAAAATGAATCAACTAAAATAAAATAAAACTTTGCATAAAGACATTGTATAGAAAATACTCTATTAATGTAATGTACCCAATAACCCCTTAAAGTACATAAACCGTAGACATCAGGTTTACATTTCAGTTTTAAAAGCTCATCTTCTTTCAGCTATCAGTTTGTAAAAAATATTCGTACTGCGTATGTGTACTGTACAGTAGTGATAGTCACCTCCATCTAGTGGCCAAAATGCACACTATTTTAATGTTATCCTACTAGAGCGCATGCATGAGAAACCTCCAGAAACCTGTGACTGAGGCTCCAAGGTTTTAACTGCCCAGGGGCTTCTACAGAGTTTAATCTATGTAAATAGTGATGAACTTTGGATCTTTGGATATGTTTGTCAAGTAAAAACAGAATCTTCTGAGGGTCTGATATTTCTATCTGAAACTGTAAAAACTTAGTCAAAATAAATTTCTATAAATTGTATAACATTTGGACAAATGCAGCTAAAGTATCTATAGAGCACAGCAGTGACACTCTCGTCTATAGGTAGAGTAAAATTAGGCTTGTGAAGCTCCCATTGTGAACTGGCATTTATCAAAACTGGAGCAGACAGAATCTAGAGAAACTGTGCACAGCAACCAACCAGCTGCTACCTTTCATTTTCAAAGCTTAACTGAACAAACTGAGGATAGAAGCTGAGAAGCTGATTGGTTGCCTTTCACAGATGTTCCAGATTCTGGCTCTTGAAGCTCTGATAAATTCTTCTCAAAGGGTTTCATTCTGATTCTTGATTTTGTATCTAGAGGGTAATTGACATAAAACAAGTGAGTAAAAGCGGTGCTGAATTTATACTTCCTTCCACCCCAAAAATCAAGCAGATACAGTCATTTAAAGGTATGTGGTCATTAAAAAAACCATTACATGTATCTTAAAAGCAACTAGTAAAAGGGCATTTATTTGGCCTGACATTAGCATCTTTCAGTCCTCTATAGAACTTAGACTAGGAGAGAGAGAAGCAGCCAAAAGTGTTGCAGTGCTCATTTAGTAACAAAGAATTTACTGATAGAAGGATAGAGCAGAGTCTTAGAGGAATGAACTCAACAGACTACTGCTTTAATTCATTAATTCTATATTATCGAATTAGAGGCTGAGAGCAGTGTCAAGACATAGTTGTATTACTTAATAGCAGTAGAGAAAGGTTAGGCCCCCAGGCTGCCTGCCCAGTCTGGCAGTGCTGTGTAAAACACAGGAATAAATGTGCAGAAATAAAAATCCTTTGGCAGGTGATATAAGATACACATAATTGTTTTCTCTCAGTGTTATTAACCTCATTACTCAAGTATATCCTTAAAAATATTTAACATTTATTTAGGCTGGCATATTAGTCATAACGGTATTATCATGTTACAGTACATACAGTATGCATGCTGATGCTACAAAATGTAGGCAGTGTATCTAGGCATCAATGGCCTTAAGTTGTAAAAGGGTTAAAACATAACTTCTATGAAATACAGTATATAACGGATCCTAGTCCACCTAACACTACCCTTTCCAGATAATTCTGCTATCCAAGTGTGTCTCTGTTGCTCCTCCATAGATATAGGGGCCACCCCAAGACAGGAATGAGTTATTGGTCAGAAAACCTGGTGAAAAGAAAAGAAACGATGAAGGAGGCACAAGAGGCATTGACAGGGGTGGAAAGAAAGGGTGAAACATCCCAGGGAGTTTACTGCTATTGAGTGAAACACCACTATCACGGTACCTTAATATCACATGTAAATACATTTTCCATATTTATTACGGCATTTCATGATAGTATATCCTAATTTATAAAAGAGGAGGTGCATGGAGTATAATTCAAGTGGCTGAATATATTCCTTTTTCTTATAATATTGTATCTGCACACGCTAAAACAAGAGCTATACTATAAAAAACACTTTCTTTTTCCATTGGCTGCTGAATAAAGTTAAGTATGTTGGAGGTCAGTGAAAATAAATCTAAAATAGATGCTTGGCAATATGTGCGAAATATTACATTATACATTATATCTCTAAAGTAGATGAGTGCTTGAAAATTCAATTTTGAAGACTGCAGTAATCTTGTCTTTGACTGCATTAAAATTTAGCACTTCTTCATAATCTTCCTTGACATTAATATTCATAAAATGGCAATAAGTTCACAGGCTTGTCATTGTACTTTGCATTTCTGCCAAATTTGCTGGCTCTCTGTACACTAGGAGAGATCACACAACAAGACCCAGTGAATGAAGATTAGTGCACAGAGATGATCCATATTGATTTCCAATTCCCTTCCAAAATGTCTCTGTCTTTGCCTTGAAGTCATGCAATTTGCCTTGCTTTTTTATTCTTGAGCCTAGAGACCTCAGATCATACTGTCAGAGTTAATCCTATGGGGAATGTTCAATTAGAAATGAAATGGAAAGAATTACTGTAAATCAGCATGTAGTTAGCAATACTGGAAATACTATGAAGCTCTCTAAATCTCATGTGAGTGCAGAGAAGCTAATTTATTCTCCCCTCCTGGGATGTACACTAGGCTCTTAGACAATCAAATATTGTAGGATTCTTCATGTGGAATATTATCACAGGAAGGAATTTAAGAAAAATTATCAGAGTAAAGAGAACTGCAAGATGACATTTCACCAGGGACAAATGGAGTTAAAGGAATATCTCTTATTATAAACAGAGTGGATAGCTACAGTGAGATTCCAGTTTGAGGGCTGGGCTTGGAGCATTAGATAGATAGATAGATAGATAGATAGATAGATAGATAGATAGATAGATAGATAGATAGATAGATAGATAGATAGATAGATAGATAGATAGATAGATAGATAGATAGATAGATAGATAGATAGATAGATAGATAGATAGATAGATAGATAGATAGATAGATAGATAGATCGATAGATCGATAGATCGATAGATTACCAAAACCTTTATCATATAGTGCATTGACAACGATATTCCTCAATACTAGGCCTGCTTCAGTGCTGTCAGAAAAAAAGGAAAATGCTGTGATGAAAGAGAGCAGGGGATATAGATGTATCTGTTTCTTCCAGTAATGAATGAATAAGCCTTGCCCTATTTTGGTGTTCCTTTATATTCATGACAGTGCTAACAAGTTATCCTTTAAATGAGGTAGGTGTAACAGGCTTAGCTGTCATTTAGCACCTAAACAATACTGGGAGTCACACCAGACCCGTCCAATTTCTAACATCCTTACCCATTCTAAAAACACAAAAACACGATGCCCTGGTCATAGCTAGTTGTGGCTTGTAAACCTAAGGTGATAAGTGGTTTTTAAATATACTGTAGAACTGCATTTATATCAGAGTATTTATACCTTTCCGGAGTTTGGATTTTAAATGCATTCTTCTGAGGGGCTATTCCTCAACCACATCGTAACAGGGAACAAAATGTCAGCTTGCAATATACAATACCAACTTTCAGTTAGTTGTAATCTGTAAGCCTTCCTGTCAACCAGCATGAGTGAGTGGAGTGATTTGCAGGTGATTCAAATGCTGGCTATTTCCAATATACTAGCGAGGATAAGGGCTCATTCACATGGGTGTCTAAAATGCCACACTTAGATTATGCGTAGTATATAGACTTGTATACATCTAAATGCAGCATTATAAAAATGTATGGGGGATTGTGCACAGCTGTGTCTACAAATAAAAACATGCACCGCTATTCAGCAGCATACATAAGAAATGAGATGCAGCTGCATCTGGGACTGTACATATCTGTAGATTTTATGTATATGAAGTATTGTATGCATCTAAATGCATCTAAACACTTCTAAATGTGAGTACTTTAGGGGTGAATTTTACGCAGGATATTCTTCTAGCTCTGCTAGCAAGAACCTGTGTTCCATCAGAAAATATGCTTACACCTGTATGGATGAGACTTCTACATTCTAACAGAATCAGAATGTCTGAATCTAATAGATTTTATTGTACTTGTAGATATTTAAAGATATTTGGAATGGATTAGAGATTTTTTTCACTATAATATGAAGCAGAATTCATTGTAAAGCAATGTGGAAATGATCTGATTTCACAAATTATGCTGGTCTGCTTCAGAAAATGTGGGACTCTGAGTTCCTGTAAACCATACTTTAAAATCAGTGGGTGCAAGCTGACCAAAAAAAAACTATAAAGATGAAAAGTCTGACCAGTGATGCCTTTTTTGAAGATTCTCAGACTGGCATAAGAAGAAAGAAACTTAGGTCACTGCAGTTTCAATAGCAACAAGAATAGAAGAGAAATATGGTAGAGCTTGTTTGATCTTCATCTGACCCAGTTTTATATTTGTAGTTTTCTGGGCATGCAGTTAACATAATTTGTCAAAACATTACATTTATTTGTCTTTAAAATAACACTTCACCAACAGTTACTGTACATAAACAGTATGTAAAACATGGGTACTAAACATGCTGCTATGACAGTGAAGAATTCCAGGAAAGGCTTACTCTCTGTATACAGAGCTGACGGAACCTAGGCAGAAAATTTGTACCTCAACAAGAAGTTGACATACAAAAAGATTAGGTAATTTTAACGTAACCAATATAAAAAAAATCTATTCAGCTGTACATTGCTGCCTTTTTTAAATGATTTATTTATTATATTAGTGGAAAAAAATTATCTTTGAAAAAAGGCCCCAAAACTATGACCTGAAATTCGAGGAGGTTAATAAAGTTAGATTACCGATCAAAGCTGTACAAATAACATGCTGAGGTTCCAAAGATTTTTTTTAATGCTTACTTTATTATGGGCACAGAAACTGTAGTTTTCATGGGAAATAATCAGGTTTAATGGGGATTGACACATAAGCAATAACCGGAACTTATTAGCAATAAGTGTTGCTCACAATCATTTCAAGTCTTTATATTTGTGATCCCACATGCACACAGAGATTTTGTTACTGATTTGATAAGGCCCTTTTAAATTATTTCTGATTGTCATTTACCTGGTGGTGCAGAAAAGGGGGACTTTTCGTTGCGCCTCTTTTCCAACACCCTTTTAGGTTTTAGCAGGAGGTCGATGTTAGGTCTGATGTTGCAGGTAGTGCTAGCTGTTGGGTGTGATGCACAGATGACAGTGGACCAACGGGTAAGAACCAGAGGCAGAAACACAGTAGCGCCTGATCAGTAAATGGGAACAAAGCCAAAACACAAGCTGAAGGCAGTCAACAGCCAGGTAATGAAGTATAGAATCAGCAGGCAGGAACAGCATTAGAACACAGAGCAAAGACAACAACGACCAGACAGCAAGGTAGAGAGACATAAGGCAAAGGCAGGATACAGGCCAAAGTCAGTTAACAGATGGGCAGGGAGGTAGCAAATCAGATGGCAATATGCAGAGTCCAAAACACAGGCTGAGGTCAACAAAAGGCAGACAAGAATCTAGATACAGCTCAAAGGCAAGCCAGCTCATACATGGGAAGGCATATATACCAGGTCTGATTAAAGGTAAATCAGGAACTAGCTGAAAACCACTCAGTAACCTATCCCTGTCACATTGTAAATTTACATTTGGCACCAATACCAATGTCAAGTGTGCAAACCAATTCATCTGCACATGCATGCTAAAATAGCATCTAGTAGTAACCATGCTCAGAAACATGCCCGTGTGTTTGAACTGGTCTTCTGCTATTGGAACACACTGGACCATTCCTTGCACTAACACCCAAGGAAGGAACTTAAGCTGGTGTGGTATTGGCTGGAAACCAACTTACAGCTTAAGTAACAATACCCTGGGCATGTGTCTCCCCTAAATTGGATTTGCTGGGTATGCCACATCCCCTCACATTTCCTGTAATCGTGATAACTCTACAGTTTAGGATTTCTGATCACTTTCTGTTCCACTGATAATGACAACCAGGACAAACGAAGAGGGTAAATTAACATAGCATGGGCACAACTTTACATGTGTTCTAACTAGAGATTGACCGATTATCGGCAACACCGATATATCGAGGGCCAATATGCACTTTCCCCCGATATATCAGAATCGCCTTTGGATTTATGGATATTGCCGATTATTTTCATGATGTCTTTGCGCATGTTGCGTGCACACATTCTGCCTTCTAACACCGCCTCCCACACCTGCGCGGCCCATACGTGACATAATTTCACCACGCGATGCACACATTCTCTGCCTTAAGACCACCTCCCATGCCTCGGACAGCCTCGTGTGCAGCCAGCTGCAGTATGGTCCGGTCACGGTGCCAGCCATCCACCCACAGGCTCTGGCCTCAGCCACCCACTACTGTTTTATTGGGACCTGATGCGGAAGATTTAACTTCTTCTGAATCTGCAATAATGAGCCCTGATGATGAACTTCATGTGTATTTGAAGGAACCAGAAATTTACAAAAGAAGTGATCCTCTTCAGTGGTGGAACGAAAATGAGGCAGGCTACAAAAGACTTGCTTCCCATGCTAGAAGATACCTCTCTCTCTCTGCTTCTCTATCTTCCTCTCCTCCTGAGCATGTTTATGAAGTGGCATCATTATATGAACAAAACAGAAGCCCTTTTACAGGTGACCATGGACATGCTAAAATGTTCTGCTTTCTGCAGTATAATATTGTTCTACTTAGCTAGGAGTATTAAAAAGAGTAGTGTCCACTAAAATCCACTGTTTAGCTGTTGTCTAGCTTTTTTCTAGCAGTTTTGCATTGACTGCAGTAAATCATTGCAGTGAGTGCCCTACTGCAGAGGTAGTCCACTGACTCCAATCCACTGTGTAGCTGTTGCCTAGCTTTTTTCTAGCAGTTTAGCACTGACTGCAGTAGTTGCAGTGAGTGCCATACTGCAGAGGTAGTCCACTGACTCCAATCCACTGATGTAGCTGTTGCCTAGCTTTTTTCTAGCAGTTTAGCACTGATCGCAGTAGTTGCAGTGAGTGCCATAGTGCAGAGGTAGTCCACTGGCTCCAGTCCAATCCACTGTGTAGCTGTTGTTTTGCCTGTCTTTTTTCTAGCAGTTTTACACTGACTGCACTGCAGTAGTGATTTCAAATTATTGCAGTGATTGAGTGCACTACTGCAGCAATTTATTATACATTAATGCACAATCAGAATGATCTGAAACTAAATGTCCCTGCAATTTAATTTTTCCTATCAGTTCTCATACAATTAAGGTGTGAAGAATGAGCCCTTAATGTTAAAATTGTTAATAAATAAAGTTTTAAATTTTCAGTAACAGATTTGTGTCGAAATTTGTGTTTATTTTGCAAAATGTTAAATGTACTAAAATATCGGCCAATATCGGCCGATACCTATATGCGATTGCCAAAATATCGGTATCGGCAATGAAAAAAACGATAACCGTCGATAACTAGTTCTAACCCTATTCCATCTAGTAGGATAAAGTAGGATAAAATTTTGCCTATACATACACTTTAATGTCCAAGCTTTAAAGGGTGCAGTTGTCATATCTGGTGACAGCCCAGCCGACATCCTAATTCCTTGCACGCTACAAATTGGACATCTTACCTGCTTAGAATCCAATATCTCCTCAGAATCTATAGCTCACAGTTATAGGTGGAAAAAGATTACCTAAATGATTCACTGACATCTGATATGCTGCAGGGTATATCAGCCAAGAGCTCTTTCTGCTGGACTTTAATTTAGGTGATGAGATGTTGTTACCAGAGCATTGTATTGCAGGTAACATGTGTTTTTAAAGGTGCAATCACAATGAATGAAATCGCAGCTCACAAACTCACGTTACTGCATGTGTATAACTTGTTACCACAACAAGACTGGCATGAATGGAGCTCTGGAAAAAGTTGCAGTGTCTGCATCCCTTTAGAAGTAATTAACTCTTGGAAAAAGTTGTTAGTGTATTTCACTCTAATATACCACTATCCCTTATATCTAAATCTGCAAGTACATCTAACATGCCCCCCCTTACCCCCTCCAACTGACAATGCTGCTGTCCCGTTGTGCCCCCCTCACTCCTTCATCCAGAGTGGGGCCACTCTAATACAGGAGGTGTGTTACTGGCCAGATTGCCAGGTGAAAACAGAGGAGAAAAAAACCTAAAAAAAGAAAGTGAATGCAGCTTCAGTATCTAATGACTGTTAAGCTGCAATATATTGCATTTTTGGTTTTGGATTTATTACCACTTTATTACAGTTTCAAAGGATATCCTTTTTGTGATTTTTATGTAATTAGGACCCTAGGTCCTTTAACCAGTTTAGAGGGAAAATACCCTTAGCTGAGCCCCTAAAAATAATCCAGGCTATTGTTTATTTGTGTATATTCAAATATTTATGTATTGATATTTAATACAACAGAATTGTAAAAATATATAATCATTTAGTTTCATTTGTACTTTTGATTAAACTTTAGGCTTAGTAAAACAGTGTTATGTCCGAGATCATCTTGCATCCGGCATTACTGTAAAGTCCTGTGAAGTTTTTCACTGCTCATGCAAGCTTTTTGTATCGGCACTGATGATTTCTGATCTTTCAAAGGGTTGAATGCTAGGCCTTCTAGCACTGACACTGTTATCATTAGTCACATCATCAGGTGTACTATTGTAATTAAAGTCTTGTTCATTATTTTTTTCATTGTACTGTTCATTAATAAAGGCAGTTTGATATTCACCTGCTTCAAATTCACTATTGTCCTGCAGACTTTTGTTAACGCTTTCTTGCAACTTTATATCCAAACCTTCTTTGTATTCTTGATTTTTGGACTCATTAAAGTTGCCATCGTTATCTTCATGGTCATGCTCATTACAGGTAAGCTCATGATCAGTATTCCTTGTGTGCTCCATTAAGTGTTCTCTAATGGATGGCTCATTTACTGTCTCTGCAGCTCCATCAAACTGAAACTCAAGGAAACCGATTCCCTCTGCCAAGTTTTCTCTCATTTCATTGCCATCTTCGTTTTCATCAGGTATAGATGGCAGCTGATGTCCATCCTTTACAGTTTCTCTCTTAAACATATCAGAATCCAGATCTGATATAAAATTGTTACCAGAAACTGTGATCTTGCCCACTGTATCCATTGTTGTGATTTGCTGAGGTGATGCAGAGCCATTTGCTGTCTCCAATATTAAACTGTCAGCAATTACATCAGTTGATGAAAAGCTTTCAATATCTGCAATTAAAACAGAAGTTGTAAGCAAATTAATGGAAAATGACATATGAAATATTTTTTTTATTATACAAAATGTTTAAAGGGGAGCAGTTTGCACGGTGCTTTGCAAAGGAAAAGACGATGGCAAAGTTACATTACAATTTAAAACAATAGGGTAAAGTGATAACTGCAAGGATTAAGCAGATCAAGACAGTAAAACTCCAGAAGTTAGGTAGAGGTGGTAAGAGATGAGCCATACAGGTCGAGGTAGGCGGTTACAAAGGATGGGAGAGGCTCTGAAAGGATTTTGGATGTAAGCATGGAAAGAAGGGATGAGGTTCCTAGAGAGTAGGATATAGAGTTGTGAATTACCTTGTATGTCATTGTTGGTATTTTAGATTGCATTTGTTGGCTGATCGAAGGCCAGTGGAGAGAATGGCAGAGAGAGATGCTGGACACTAAGTTGTTGGAAAGATGGATATGTCTGGCAGCAGCATTCATGATAGACTGAAGTAGGTATAGACATGGAAAACCCCATGAAAAGAGGGAGAGAAGAGGATGAGGTAGAGTTGTAGGTGGCACTGAAGAAGTGCTTATATAGGTAGGAGGAAAACCAAGAAAGAGCAAAGTTCTAAAGCCAAGAGATTGAAGTTTTTTTTTTGAGGATGAGTGGCTGGTAAACTGTGTCAAAGACAGCAAATACGTCTACTGTACTGAGCAGTGGCCATTGGTTTTAGCCAATAATAAGTTGCTTTAGGGGTCAAGTAAATATTTAAGTTTTAGGAGGACAGTTTCTGTGGAGTGTTGCAGACAAAAGCAAGCCTGCCAGGGGTCAAGAATGTTGTTATCAGTGGTGCAGAAGCTCAGACATTTGTAGACTAGGCGTCCAGAATTGTGTATGAAAACAGAAGCAATGAGATGGATCTTAGATTGTCCAGATTGGTGTGGTCCAGTGAGGGCTACTTAAGTATAGGGGTGATCATCGTATGTATGTATTTTAGGGTGGATGGTAAGATGCTAGTAGAGAGGGAGAGATTGAAGATGTGAGTAAGAGAGCATCAAATGGAGTAAGAGGGTGATCATAGTTATGGGAGGAATCCAGGGGGCAGATGGTGAAGATGGCATCAGAGAAAGGTTTGTGACATGGTCAAAAGGGGTGGATATTGAATGTGGTGGTAGACATGGTATGTTAGGGAGAGATAACAGGACAGTAAAGATTCCATCATGAATTGCATCTCTCTTTGAAGTGATAAGCAAAGTCCTGTGCATTGAATGAGTTAATGAGAGGCAGCAATGGGTGGTGTGCAGTCATGTTGGAACAGGAAGGGCCAACCCCAAACTGTTCCCACAAAGTTGGGAACATGAAATTGTACAAAATGTCTTGGTATGTTGATGCCTTAGGAGTTCCCTTTACTGGAACTGAGGGGCAAAGTCCAAACCCTGAAATTAAAACCCCACAACATAATCCGCTCAACACCAAATAATTTGGACCAGTGCACAAAGCAAGGTCCATACAGACATGGATGAGCAAGTTTGGAGTGGAGGAACTTGACTGGCCTGCACAGTTTCCTGACCTTAACCCAAGAGAGCACCTTTGGAATGAATTAGAGCGCAGACTGCGTGCCAGGCCTTCCCGTCCAACATCAGTACCTGACCTCACAAATGCGCTTCTGGAAGAATGGTCAAACATTCCCATAGAAACACTCCTAAACCTTGTGGACAGCCTTCCCATAAGATTTGAAGCTGTTTTAGGAAGGGAGTGAGTTGTTGTAGCCAGAAGTGGCCAGGTCAAGGCAAGATAGGGGTTACATTTTGTTGTAGAGGTATCCAATACCAGAATGGAGATGTTTTCAACTGGAGAAGGTTTCTATAAGTAGCTGTTTGCTGGTTGGAGGGATAGGGGGTTAAAGACAGGGTGAGCCTGAAATGGATAGAGTTGTTATTAGGCAGAGGAAAAGGGGTGTTTAAGAGGCTGAAAGGAGATGGAGGTGGGATAATACATGGTCAAGGGTGTTGCCATAAGAGTAAATAGAAATATGTGTTTTATGTGTTAGGTCAAAATATGAGGTTAGGTGTCAAAGTTGAGAAGTGCGTGGGATATTAGCATTAACAGGGTTGTTAAAATCACAAGAATGATAGTGGGTATATAGAGGATAGAGAGGATTTGCAGAAGTCATTAAGGAAATATGATACCCATCCAAAAGGCCAATGAATCACAGCAATCCTCAGAGAAAATGAAGAAAAACATTTTGTGAGCTTGTAAAGAGGAGAGGGATTCAGTCAGAGGTGTAAGAGGAACTTGAGAAGTGCTGTGTGGAAATAGGATTACAACCCCACCTGAGATTTGTTCACTGGAGCTGGGTAAGTGAATCAAGTGAAGACCACCGTGGAAAGTACAGCTGAAAAAGTAGAGTCTGATTCTTGAAACACGGTTTTAGTAACGGAAAGTAGGTTAAAGGAGCTGGAGATAATAAGGTCATAAACAGAGATGAGCTTGTTACAGAGCAAGTGGGCATCCTAGAGGGCATATGAGCAGGTGGGGGAGGGGCAGGTTTTTGAAAGCAAGGGAATAGAAATTAAAGTGTGTTGTGTACTTTTATTCTGAGGTTGGGCTTTAAACTGAGTTATCTATATAAGCAGTCCAAATTCATTGTTTTTTTATCGCTTTTAATATTAGGGAAGTCAGTGAGCATTGCTACCCCAGGAGGAAATGTGTTTTTGGCAGAATTACCAAGGAAAAATAAAGAAAAGAAACATGAAAAAATACACTTTGTTCAAATAACCTCTTATGTAGGATTATAAAACTAAAATTTGGAATTGCAAAAAAGATTGCCATTGAGAAACAATAAATATAGCTGTGTCGACAGAATATCCTTGCAGCTGCTAAAGGGTCATCTCTTGGCATTTGGAATGCATAGATTTAGGGATTAGTAGGATTACCCATACTGTTAGGATTCAGTGGCAGAGATGACCAGATCTGTGTAGCTACACCTAGAAACTGAGATCAGATTATATATAGAGAAGTAACAACGAACAATAGAGCACAAGGAACATAAAAATACAAGTGAACCACAACCATATAATGCAAAATGCCTAAGTAGCAGAAACCTAACTACATACAATATACTGTATACACTATATAACATATACAAGATGGGGGACATGGGTAACAGGGAATACCAGAGATGCAAGGAAGGGATATTCAGGACTGGGTACAGGAACAAGGGGAGCATATACAGTATAAGGCAGTTGGGTGCAGACAGCAGGATGCAGGGCTAAAGCAACAGCAAGATCGAGAGCAGGATAAAAGGCACCAGCATCAGACTAACGTAGCGAGGAAATCAAAATGCTGAAGCAAGGTGAACTAGCATTAAGGGATTTAAATACCTTCCCAGCAGCTGGGACCAGGTGGAACTGATAACGGGAACCTGCTGACTGCTGGGAGACACCTGCTGGTGGACTCTGGAACTACAGCTTTCCACCCAGGGAAACAGTGACACCAGGTCCTGACAGTTCCTCCGTCTTAAGGAACAGCCTCCGGATGCTTCACTGTGCCCCACCACCGGGGCCTAGAAGCTGACTGGGTACCCCACCACCGGGGTCCAAAAGCTGTCTGGGCTCCCTGCTGGTCAGATCCCTGAGAAGGCACACCTTGGAGATTATGATGGACAAATGAGCTTATAAATAAAGAATAAGCAATGCTCTTTTCTTCATGCTCAAATTTAACTGGAGTGGCCAATTATTTATTTTTTTGCAACTGAATTTGGTTTTTAATACTCAAAAAATATAAGTGTTTTGCATAGTTCTTTTATCCTTCTATAATTTATACTTCTGTCACGCATGTAAATTGTTTTTCTGAAACTGTGTTGGGTGAAGCTAAATACAAAGAGTGGATAGCGAAGCGAAATTCTAAGAAATTTGCAGTTTGGGACTCAATGCTTCTTCTTTTTAGTGGCCTGGCCTGCACCATGCAAGTGCTGAACATCCATATCATAGGAGGCAAAACTATTGGCAAATAGCCAAATACACACACAGGCGGCCATTGTGGGCCTTAGATTCTTGCATCTTCTACTACCCCCGAATGCTATCCAAATGGACAATTATAGTACTAGACATGATGTTCAACAAGAGCTCATACTTGTGGCGAATGTGCAAAGAAGGTCAAAAAGCCTTTTTCATGTAAATCATCTGGGTATTGTCAAAACCACAAACTTATGTGTGTAAATTATTATAGTGATAACTGTACTTAAAGCATTTTAGAGAATATTTTTGTATTATCTGTGTCAGCAAACACATCAGTGTCAGTAACTGTGATTATGGAACTAAGTTTATACAGACAGATATCAAGTATAAACCGATAGGGGAAAAAAACAGTATAAATATTGGAGGACAAGCACACCCACAGGCACACTCTGTGCTGAAAAAGCTTCAGCACTTATATCATCCATTTGATTTGGCTCATATAGCAGCAGATTAGTGGTAGAAAACTGGATTTATCTGCAGATAATCAAATGAGGATACAACGGTTTATATCATCTTTGTTCATTTAAATAGCAGGTCATGTCAAGGAAGACTAAAAATGAAAAGCAATCATGCCTGATGGTGCATAAAGCTGCCTAAGAAGACTTATTATTTGTTGCAAAGGAAATCACATACTAAATAGTTTGCTTTGTGGCAGCAGCCATTTGTTAAATCGCATTTATCATATTTATTTACTTTTGTGTTGATGTACAACACAATGCAACTGCAAATCCTCAATAAAAACATGACCTGCCCACTGGCATTGCATCTGTACGGTTGCAAACTGATAGCAATGTATAGAAAACGTTGAAATTTCTTATATTAACCACTTAAGCCCCGGAAGATTTTACCCCCTTCCTGACCAGGGTATTTTTTGCGATTTTTTACTGTGTGACTTTAACGGACAATTGCGCGGTCGTGCGACGCTGTACCTAAACGAATTTCACGTCCTTTTTTTCCCACAAACAGAGCTTTCTTTTGGTGGTATTTGATCACCTGTGCGATTTTTTGATCATGCACTATAAACAAAAAAAGAGCGTAATTTTTGCAAAAATAACAATATTTTTCACTTTTTTATATATGAAATTCCCCCCCCAAAAAAATGTAAAAATCAAAATTTTTTAACATTTTCGGCCAAATTGTTTTATACTACCTATGTTTGGTAAAAAAAATCGCAAAAAGCGTATTCTGATTGGTTTGCGCAAAAGTTATCGCGTTTACTAACAAAGGGAAAGATTTTTGTCATTTTTGGTGGGTTTTTTTTTAACGAGTAATGGCGGCGATCTGCGATTTTTTTGCGGTACTGCGACATTGCGGCGGACAGATCGGACCCTTGACTGACATTTTTGACACTTTTGGGGGTACCAGTGACATTACTGCAGTAATCAGTGCTATATATATGCACTATTACTGCAAAAATGACACTGGCAGGGAAGGGGTTAACTGTATTGGACAGGGAGGGGTTAAGTGTGTCCTAGGGGCGTGCTTCTAACTGTAGTGGGACATGGCTATTGGTGTAAAAACAAAGATCAACGGTTCTACATAGTAGAACCGTCTGATCTTCATTTTTACACAGGGGAGAATGACAGGCGGCTTGTTTACATAAGCCGCTCTGCCTTTCTCCCGCTGTACCGACGATCGGCGAGTGACCGGTGGACATCGGGTCCACCGGTCACACGCCCACACTCCTCCCTGAACGAGCCGAGGCGGGCGTGTGCCTCAGTGGGCGCGTGCTCGCCTGCTGTTGGCTCCGATTCCAGTGACAGGCGAGTGACGTAGATCTACGTCACTCTGCCTGGCAGGGGCATATATATAGTAAATATACTGTGCGCAGTAGGCAACCGGTTAACTAAAGTGATGACATAAAAAGGTAATTGAAAATGAAAAATATGGTTTGCCTACATTATTCAAGAAAACTATATTTTTTATGTTATAAATTGATTTTTTGCAGTGTTTCTTTAACAGTCTTGTAAAGGATAACAATCCTAAAAGCTGACTGATGGAACATGCTTGGATAAGTACAGGGCTGACCCAAGACATTGTGCTGCCTGGGACCGAGAATGAAATGCTGCCCCCCCCCCCCAAAAAATTCACACCCTCCAAGAGGCCCCCACATTCTATAGGACTATGAAAGCAGTCAGAGGAGTGTGAGTTTGTACGGAGTGACAGCAAGAGCAGGACAGAGCAGTAGACACTGGGCAGATGAGCGCACCAGGCTTTCTACTGTCTATAGTGCCACAGTGCCCTGCAGGGCTGTGAGCATGGTACAGGAGAATGCAGTGCTGCGGGCATGGTACAGGAGAATGCAGTGCTGCGGACATGGTACAGGAGAATGTAGGGCTGCGGGCATGGTACAGGAGAATGCAGTGTTGCGGACATAGTACAGGAGAATGTAGGGCCGCGGGCATGGTACAGGAGAATGCAGGGCTGCTGACATGGTACAGGAGAATGTGGGGCTGCGGGCATGGTACAGGAGAAGGGAGTGCTGTGGGCATAATACAGAAGAATGCAGGGCTGTAGGCATGGTACAGGCGAAAACAGGGCTGTGGGCATGGTACAGCAGAATGCAGGGCTGCGGGCATGGTACAGGAGAATGCAGGGCTGCGGACAAGGTACAGGAGAATGCAGGGCTGTGGACATGGTACAGGAGAATGCGGGGATGCAGACATGGTACAGGAGAATGCGGGGATGCCCAAATGGTACAGGAGAATGTGGGGCTGCGGACATGGTACAGGAGAATGCGGAGCTGCGGGCATGGTACAGAAGAATGCAGGGCTGTGGGCATGGTTCAGGAGAATGCGGGGCTGGGGGCATGGTACAGGAGAATGCGGGGCTGCGGACATGGAACAGGAGAATGCAGAGATGCGGACATGGTACAGGAGAATGCAGGGATGCGGACATGGTACAGGAGAATGCGGGGCTGCGGACATGGTACAGGAGAATGCAGGGCTGCGGGCACGGTACAGGAGAATGCAGGGCTGCGGGCATGGTACAGAAGAATGCGGGCCATTGGCATGGTACAGGAGAATGTGGGGCTGCGGGCATGGTACAGGAGAATGAGGGGCTGCGGGCATGGTGCATGAGAATGTGGGGCTGCGGGCATGGTAGAGGAGAATGCAGGGTACGGGCATGGTGCATGAGAATGCAGGGCTGTGGGCATGGTGCAGGAGAATGCGGGGCTGCGGGCATGGTGCAAAAGAATGCAGTGCTGCGGGCATGTACCATGCCCGCAGCACTGCATCTTCTGTAGTATGCCTGCAGCCCCGCATAATGGCAGATAGTGTGGCTGTGTGTGGAGCAGTCTCACTTACCTGTTCCTAAAGGGCGTCTTAGGATTTAAAAATGGCGTCGCCCGTCACAAAAAAAAAGGTCCGCGGCCGGCCTGCCATGCACACTGCGCATGCACCGCCGCCGCTCGGTAAAGTCGTACATGTTCGGCTGTTCTCGGAAATAGCCGAGCGTTTACGGGCTTTTCCGAGCGGCGGCGGTGGCACATGCACAGTGTGCATGTCAGGCCGGCCGCGGACCTTTTTTTTTTTTTTTAGCTAGCCGAAGAAGAGAAGAGGCTGCCGGGGACCGCTCCTCTCTAAGTGCCGCCTGGGTCCCATGGTCCCACCGGGACCAATGGTAGGGCCGGCCCTGGATAAGTATTGTAAGTAAGAGCACAGCAGAAGTTGGTTGTTTTCAGACTGTTTCTGGTTGATATTTGTAAAGCTCCATCTGAACAGAGCATGGAGAAGGGCTAGGAAAAGGGGGGTTGAGCCATTACTTTGACTCATTCAGTTGTGTTTGTTACTTTCAGCTTGAACTATGGAGCTATGTAATAAATGTGCTTTCTTAACAGTGGAAGTGAGGAAGAATCCAGAAATATATGAAAAGAAGGCATTAGCTCTACCTCCTGATTGGATATGAAATTATCAGATATGCACATGTATAGATTTCAGTAATATAACAAACATTTTTTTAACATTATATGTATATATATATATATATATATTTTTTTTTTTAGTAATTATTTTTTTAGCTTTAAAGAGTTTCTAAAGCTTTAAGGTTTTTCATGTTAGATCATTCTATGTGTTAAGGTGAAAAACCTTCTGCGCTGCAAAATCCCTGCCCCCCCCCCAAAAGCCCCGCCCTCTATACTTACCTGAGCCCAATCCAATCCAGCATTGTGCATGAGAGGGGGAAGAAGAAAAGGAGAAAGAAGACACGTTGGAGCTACCACGGGGGACATTCTTAATTTTTAATAAAGGACTTGTCAAAAAACATCTCTTGTTTTTATTTACACTGTTTTTTTTGGACAACAAGAGAGAAAGGAGAGCAGCGTCATCTAAGCACAGTAAAAAAAAATGCTTTTAATAACAACAGACAAATGCAAAATCACAAGATGGGCATGATAAATCAGCATTTAAAGGGTTCATCCACTCCAGTGGGAGGACGAGCAGCGGGGATCCGGGGAATCTTCACTGGTTCCGGCTGTGCTGGTGGTTCCCAGCACTTCCGGGTACATGGTGTCCCACAGAGAAGAGCCGCTAACTTCACTTCTGGGTAGAAGGTGGAGTGGGAGGTGCGCACATTCAAAGCATGCATGCTTCTTCTTCAGGCTTGCCTTCTCTGTGGGACACTGCCTTCCCTGGAAGTGCTGGGAACAACCAGCACAGCTGGAACCAGCAAAGATTCTCTGGATCCCCGCTGCTCGTCCTCCCACTGGAGTGGATGAACCCTTTACATGCCAGTTTATCATGCCCATCTTGTGAGTTTGTATTTGTTTGTTGTTATTAAACACATTTTTTATACTGCAATTAGATGGCGCTGCTCTCCTTTCTCTCTCGTTGTTCATTTCCACTGAGTTCCTTCTAGCTCTCATCAGAGCCTGCAGCCTTTTACAGACAGTATTTCTCAATTTTCCAGCAATCAGCCAATGCTTGAACTTTATGGACATTTAACCAGAACTTACTCTTGCACATGCCCTCCTCTTCTCAGCCTATAGAGTGCTTATGTTTTTGTTGTTTGTGCTTTTTTTTAGTTAGGGTGAATGGGTAGGGGTACATATTCATTCATATGGGGGGTGTGATCTGGGGGCCCCCTTGTTAAAGGGGGCTTCCGGATTCTGATAAGCCCCCTGCCCACAAACCTCCACAACCACCACCCAGGGTTGTTGGGAAGAGGCCCTTGACCCCATCAACATGGGGACCCATCATTTTTATTGTTAAGAAATGTGTATTGATACCTGTCCACCAGGGCAGTACCCAGACCCCCATACCTCCTTTTATGGCCAATTACTTGTACTTAAGCCTTCAAAATGGGCACTTTTGAGTGTCCCTGTTCGGCTGCCATAGACTTCAATAGGGTTCACCGTTCAGGTTACCATTTTACCCTGTTAGGGAGTTTTTCTGCATGCCCCCCCCCCCAAAGCCCCTGCCCAAAACCAACCGACCCCCCATGTTGAGGGCATGGGGCCTGGTATGGTCCAAAATGGGGGCGCTTGCCAACCCCCCCCTTTCCTGACCTGCCAGGCTGCATTCTCGAATAAGGGTCTAGTATAGATTTTGAGGGGGAACTCCACGCCAGAATAAAAAAAAAACGGCGTGGGGCTCCCCATCAAGATTCATACTAGACTCAAAGGGCCTAGTATGGAATTGGGGGAAACCTTACTCCCTTTTTTTAAAAAAAACATTGGCATGGGGGTTTCTCTTCAAGATCCTCAGAGTAGATGTTGCATGCCACAAGTCGGATCAGTTAAGAGGATGATCCAACTTTGATCCGACTTAAATGATATTAAATGGGCTGAAAATGGACCAAAGCTGGACCAAAGACGTGCAGGAACCTTTTTCAAAGTCGGACCCAGTTGTGGAAGACCAGTTAAGATGGCTCTCATAGTCAACTATTGATGCGACATGTGCTCTCCAAGTCAGAATGTATGTCACACCAGTGTTAACCGGGCCTAAACCTGGAAGCTGATTGGATTCTTTGCAGAGCCGCACCAGATTTTGCACTCTCCAGTTTTAGTAAACCAACCCCTATGTGTTCTAAATGCATCAATAATATTAAATGTAAACATATCTGTTTTTAACTTAGGGCCTGTTTGTAAAAGTACACTTAGGAATGTAAATAACATTTCTCTTTAATTTGAACTTCTTCCAGGTCTTACTGGTTTATTAGTACTGAACATTTATGACCTTGATACATTGTACATACTATGCCAGGTTAGACCCTCCTTTATTTCATATAGGTTTACCAAACTCAGTAGTTTATTGATTTGTGCTCATTTTATTGCAGGGAAATTGATGAATAAGATACCTTAGAAAGTTTTTTGTCTTGTACTATTGTAAATGATTCCTATTACCAATGTTATTTTTTGTAAATAAAGGGATTTTCATCAGATAAAGCGCAATGAGGACAAGCAGAGATTTACAAATGTTAATATAGTTCCCCTAATGGTCCCTGACCTGAGCATTGCATTCAGATAAAAAAAAAAGAGTGGTCATAATCCCTCACAAATTTGAAAAAGTACTCATATTAAAATATACATCTTAACGTTTGCGCTATATTTTTGAAAGCATGTTGAATGACTGAAATTTCTGTTTATGCAGACATATATAACATAGAATTGTAATATATTGTATGGCTGTAAAGATACCATTTCTTGCGGGTATCACATGCTGATGAGCCTTCACTAACAAGGAGTCTTTACTTTTGCTTGGTCTGTTGAAAATTCTGGAGTGTAATGATTTATCCATTTCTGTCTGTGAGCTGGAAAACAGAAAGCAAAGGTGACTCAAGGGAACTTTTCAAACATTCAGAATGTAGAGGCATACACAAAACCAATAAAGAACTAACACATTTATATACTATAGCTCACACTTCCATTGGAGACTGCCATAAAAATGAGCAAGTGAACAGAACATTGACCTGCTGTGTCTCCCAATCTGCTAATGTAAATAAAAAATATACTGTATAAGTAAAGAAATGCTTAGATCAATTCTAAGCATGAGTATGCTTTATATTTTAAACAGAACTGTCTATAGATAATTAGCTTGAAAAATCCTGCTCAAATATGAATAGTTTTCTGTGCATAGAAAGTAAATACTATTGATTCTGGCTATGTATCCCCACTGTTCAGCTTCACTACTGTTGTAAGATCACAAAAAGATGAGAAAAAAGTTTTGACAATTGTATCATAGAGGTGTTTGTTACCCAAATATGCAGTTGGGTAAAGAATCCTCCTTATGGTGGGTTATATATTGTACCTGTATATGTTTATTTGTGAACCATTCCATTGTAGATTTTGCTTTATGTTTTGGATCATTGTCTTGTTGGAAGACAAATCTCCGTTCCAGTCTCAGGTCTTTTATAAACATATACAGGTGTTAGAATGGCCAAGTCAAAGTCCAGACCTGAATCCAATCGAGAATCTGTGGAAAGAACTGAAAACTGCTGTTCACAAACGCTCTACATCCAACCTCACTGAGCTTGAGCTGTTTTGCAAGGAGGAATGGGCAAACATTTCAGTCTCTCTATGTGCAAAACTGATAGAGACATACCCCAAGTGACTTACAGCTGTAATCGCAGCAAAAGGTGGCGCTACAAAGTATTAATTTAAGGGGGCTGAATAATTTTGCACGCCCAATTTTTCAGTTTTTTATTTGTTACATTTCGTTCCACTTCATGATTGTGTCCCACTTGTTGTTCATTCTTCACAAAAAATTACAGTTTTATATCTTTATGTTTGAAGCCTGAAATGTGGCAAAAGGTCAAAAAGTTCAAGGGGGTCGAATACTTTCGCAAGGCACTGTATGTTAGTTTTGGGGTTTTTTAGACTATTAAATGCAGAAGCTAAAATATTACATCTATGAGGTTCAATAATCACTTTACAATCATAGAATATGTTTGGGGGGGTAACGTATGCTCAGGGAGGAGCTTTAAATGTACTTTTACACAAAACTAGTATATATCCTTATATTTATTTTAACATCACCCTCCTGTAATCCCACTCAGAGACTTAGTGGTGAGAGGAGAAAACAAGCGCTCTGAGAAAATAAACTTACAAGGGCTGGCTCCGAGACACAGGGAAGTCAATTCTGTGGATAGGAACAAATAGAAGAACACACAGAGCTCTGCCTCTAAGTGCAGTATTTATTGATGACAATGGAAGCACAGAATGTAGTAACTCACATAAAAAGTTTGGTATCAAAGGCTTGTGATGGCTCCGGTGGTCCGTGGAGGGAGGCTGTAAAGTCCAGGTGTCCTGGAAAGATGGATGTAAGCAGCCGATGAGATGGAACCGGTAGACGGAAAAAAATGGCCGGGCGTCTTCTGTGTTCAGCTGAGGTCCAGGGACCAGGTTGGAACGCAGCGTATGCCACGTGACGTCACCGGAGCAAAGGGTGACACGACGCGTTTCGGAGCATGTGCCATGCTCGCAAGGGGCATGCGCGCTCTAATAACAGAGGAAAAAAAGCCTGGTATATGTAGGGAAGAGAGACAACAAGGGGGGTGGCTATGCTAAATCAATAGTGGTAATTGTGTGATCATAATTAGGGTTGAGCGGACACCTAGATGTCCGTGTTCGACGGGTTCGGCCGAACTTTAAAAAAAAGTCCGGGTCCGTGTCCCGGACTTTTACCGAACTTTTCCCGAACACCGAACCCCATTGAAGTCAATGGGGACCCGAACTTTAAGGCACTAAAATGGCTCTAAAACACCAATGGAAAGGGCTAGAGTGCTGCAAATGGCAGCAAAACGTAGTTAAGAGCATGGCAAGTGCTCTGCAAACAAATGTGGATAGGGAAATAACTTAAAACAACAAAAAAAAAACAGAAAAATAAAACAATGTTCTTCATCTCTGAAGGACGAGGCCCATATGGAGTAGGAGGGAGGTTGAGGTGGTGGTGGATGTGGCGGTGTCATAGGCGTGCGCACAGGGTGTGCCTGGTGTACCTGGGCACACCCTAATCACCTAGGGCACATAGCATTATCGCTCTGTTTGCCAGTGAGGAGATGGGAAAGATCTCCCTCGCACCTGCTCTGCTCTATTTCTCTTTGCCACCAGGGAGAGTAATGTATCGGGGCCATGTACATGTAGGCAAACACATGCATGTGTATTTCAACTTTGGGGTGCACACCCTAATGCAATAGGCTGCGCACACCTATGGGCGGTGTAGGTGGAAGCGGCGGTGGAGGAGGACCAGGGCCGGATTAAGAGCATCATGGTCTTGGTGCTGAGGATTTTGAAGGGCCTTAAGGGCCGTGCCTTGGCATGCACCCAGAGGAGGAAGGGTGCAGCCATGCATGCCTAATTCAACATGGGATGCTGTCTCTGAAGCCCATAAACACATCCATGCATCGGCAACTGTCCCTCCTTGTCCGGCCTTCGCGCTGTGTGGGGAGGTTCTGAGGGTGCTGCCTGGGGAAGCGAGCATAGAAGCCAGACTTCTGTGTTTACAAGTGACAGAAGAGCGGTCACAGTGAATATGGCCAACCCGGGGCCTATATAAAAGGTAGGGGCCTGCATGGAGCTGCAGCTCCAATAGCCCCTACGTTAATTTGGCCCTGAGGAGGAGGACGAGGTAGCCAACACTGCTTCTTTTCACAAATTTTAAATGAGGGTACACCCCAAAAGAGTGAGAAAGAGCAAAAATGGAACAATGGCTGGGTAAGGTCGGTATCCATTGCTATTCTGCACAAGGTACGGAAAAGTCCCGTGGGATCCATGCCTGGTTCATTTTAATGAACGTGAGCTTGTCCACATTGTCTCTGGACAGGCGGCTGCGCTTGTCTGTTATAACACCCCCAGCCGTGCTAAATACCCGTTCAGATAATACACTGGCTGCAGGGCACGCCAGCACCTCCAAGGCGTAAAGGGCAAGCTCAGGCCATGTGCCCAATTTGGAGACCCAGAAGTTGAAGGGGGCAGACCCCTCATTCACTACATGTAGGCGTGTGCACACATACTGCTCCACCATGTTGGTAAAATGCTGCCTCCTGCTAAGACGTTCCATCTGAGCTGCTGGTGCTGCTGTTTGTTGTGGCGTGCTGACAAAGCTTTTCCACATTTCGGCCATGCTAACCCTGCCTTCTGAGGTGCTGGCGGTGCCCTGGTTGAGTTGGCGACCTCCTCCTCCTCTGCCTTGTGCTTCCACTGTGGCCCCGCTGTCAGATGGGAATGCCAGCAGCATCGCGTCTACCAGCGTGCGCTTGTACTCGCGCATCTTGCGATCGCGCTCCAGTGAGTGAATTAAGGACGGTACGTTGTCCTTGTAACGGGGATCCAGCAGCGTGGCCACCCAGTAATCAGCACAAGTTAGAATGTGGGCAACTCGGCGGTCGTTGTGGAGACACTGCAGCATGTAATCGCTCATGTGTGCCAGGCTGCCCAGAGGCGACGAAAGGCTGTCCTCTGTGGGAGGTGTATCGTCCGTGTCCTCTGTATCCCCCCAGCCACGCACCAGTGATGGCCATGAGCTGGCCTGGGTGCCACCCTGCTGTGAACATGGTTCCATCTCCTCCTCCAGCTCCTCCTCCTCCTCATCCTCCTCATCCTCCAGAACTGTGCCCCTGCTGGACAATTGTGTCCCTGGCGTTTGTGTGTGCAGGAACCCACCCTCGGAGCCCCTTGCGAATGACTGCCCTGAAAGCCTTGGAAATGTTACCTCTTCATCCTCCTCCTCCTCCTCATCCTGTGCCACATCCTCTTCCATCATCGCCCGAATTGTTTTTTCAAGGAGGCATAGAAGTGGGATAGTTAAGCTGAGAACGGTGTCATTGCCACTGGCCATGTTGGTGGAGTACTCAAAACAGCGCAACAAGGCACACAGGTCTCGCATGGAGGCCCAGTTATTGGTGGTGAAGTGGTGCTGTTCCGCAGAGCGACTCACGCGTGCGTGCTGCAGCTGAAACTCCACTATGGCCTGCTGCTGCTCGCACAGTCTTTCCAGCATGTGCAAGGTGGAGTTCCACCTTGTGGGCACGTCACATATGAGGCGGTGAGCGGGAAGGCCGAAGTTACGCTGCAGCGCTGCCAGGCGAGCAGCAGCAGGGTGAGAACGCCGAAAGTGCGCACAAACGGCCCGCACTTTCTGCAGCAGCTCTGACATATCGGAGTAGTTTTTAAGGAACCTCTGCACCACCAAATTCAGCACATGCGCCAGGAGAGGGATGTGCGTCAAACCGGCTAGGCCCAGAGCTACTATGAGATTTCTCCCGTTATCGCACACCACCAGGCCGGGCTTGAGGCTCGCTGGCAGCAACCACTCATTTGTCTGCTGTTCCATGCTCCTCCACAACTCCTGCGCGGTGTGTGGTTTGTCCCCCAAACAGGCAAGTTGTAAAACTGCCTGCTGTCGTTTACCCCTGGCCGTGCTGAAGTTGGTGGTGAAGGTGTTACGCTGTCCGGATGAGGAGGCGGTAGAGGATGAGGAAGCGGAGTAGGAGGAGTTAGGAACAGGAGGCAAACTGAAGCGCCCTGCAATCCTCGGTGGTGGAAGGACATGCGCCAAATTGCTATCCGCCTCAGGCCCATCCGCCACTGCATTTACCCAGTGTGCCGTTAGGGAGATATAACGCCCCTGACCGTGCTTACTGGTCCACGTATCGGTAGTTAGGTGGACCTTGGCACAGATGGCGTTGCGCAGTGCACACCTGATTTTTTCCCCCACTTGGTTGTGCAGGGAAGGGATGGCTTGCCTGGAAAAGTAGTGGCGGCTGGGCACGACGTACTGTGGGACAGCCACCGACATAAGGTTTTTAAAACTGTGCGTCTCCACCAGACGGAATGACAGCATTTCAAAGGCCAATAATTTTGAAATGCTGGCATTCAGGGCCAGGGATCGCGGGTGGGTAGGGGGGTACTTCCTCTTCCTCTCAAGTGTTTGGGAGATGGAAAGCTGAACGCTTCCACGGGACATTGTGGAGATGGTTGTTGGTGACCCAGGTGGTGGTGTTGCTGACAGATCGTCTGTTTGCGGGGTGGCAGGTGCCGGTATCACTACAGATGTGGCTGGAGCGGCCGAGACTGCAGCAGAAGAGGAAGCAGGATGAGCCAGAGACGTTTCTTGGTTTTGAAGGTGTGTACTCCACTGCAGCTCGTGCTTTGCACTTAGATGCCTGATCATGCAGGTTGTGCTCAGGTTGAGAAGGTTTATTCCTCGCTTCAAGCTCTGATTGCACAGGGTGCAAACCACTCGTGTCCTGTCATCAGCACATTTTCTAAAGAACTTCCACGCTAGAGAACTCCTTTGAGCTGACTTTGGTGCGCTCGTTCCCTTGCTGCGTTGGGCAGTAGCGGGCGTAGTGTCTAGGGCACGGCCGCTCCGCTTCTGCACCCTGCTCCCTCTTCTGCTGTGCTGGTGGCTCTGTGCGACCACCGCCTCTTCCTCCAAACTACTCAGGTCACCTGCATGACGTTCATTCCATGTGGGGTCGAGGACCTCATCGTCCTCCACATCATCTTCCACCCAGTCTTCACCCCTGCCCTCCTTGTCAGTCTCCACAATGCTGAACGCCGCAGCAGTTGGCACCTGTGTTTCGTCATCATCGGAGACGTGCTGCGATGATCCTTGCATGTACTCATCTTGAGAAATAAGTGGTTGGGCATCGCTGCACTCAATCTCTTCCACTTCTGGGGCAGGGCTAGGTGGATGGCCCTGGGAAACCCTGCTGACAGAGTCATCAAAAAGAAGAAGAGACTGCTGTATGGCTTGGGGCTCAGACTGCTTGCCTGATTTGCAAGGGGGTGAGGTGAAAGACGGTTGGACATCGGCTGCAGGTGCCAACTGTGACCTTTCTGCAGTAGACTGGGTGGGAGACAATGTGAAGGAACTGGAGGCACTGTCAGCAGCAAACCAATCTACTATCGCCTCCACTTGTTCTGGCCTCATCACTTCTAGGGGCGTATGATGCCCTACCAAATACTGATGCAGGTTCTGTTGCCTACTCACACTTGAGGAAGGTGTTTCACTTGTGCGCGTAGCTGGCACAGATCGACCACATCCTCTCCTTGCAACAGGAGCTCTAGCAGCAGCACCACGACCCAGGCCACGGCCCCTATTTGACGCTCTCCTCATATTTCTGAAATTTAAGATCTTGCCCTAGAAAGGTCTTTATTGAATAGCGGAACAAAAGAACAACAGTATCGCACGGGTGTATCTCACAGTCAAATATGCAAACTATGCCGCAATTTAATGTTTTTTACACCAAAAGGGTGTGTATTGAATAGCGGAATAGGATAAAAAACTGTGTATCTCACACGTACAAACACAGACTAGGCCCGATTAAATTTTTTCCTACCCTAAAGGGAGGATGAGGAAGAGGAGTATGGAACAGGCAGCACCCTCAAATCTTCAGAAGTATGAGATGAACCCCAAAAACTTGGAAAGGTGGATCTCACACGTACCGACACAGACTATTCCGCAATTTAATTGAGCCACAAAGGTTTTTATTGAATAGCGGAATAGGAAATATGATCAAAAAAAAGTGTATGTTTTTCACACGTACAGAAGCACACTAGGCCCCAATTACTATTGTTTGTACACCTAAAAGGATGGATGAGGAGGAGGAGGAGGAGGAGTATAGAACAGGCAGCACCCTCAAAGCTTCAGAAGTATGAGATGAACCCCAAAAACTTGGAAAGGTGGATCTCACACGTACCGACACAGACTATTCCGCAATTTAATTGAGCCCCAAAGGTTTTTATTGAATAGCGGAATAGGAAATATGATAAAAAAAAAGTGTATGTTTTTCACACGTACAGAAGCACACTAGGCCCCAATTACTATTGTTTGTACACCTAAAAGGATGGATGAGGAAGAGGAGGAGGAGGAGTATAGAACAGGCAGCACCCTCAAAGCTTCAGAAGTATGAGATGAACCCCAAAAACTTGGAAAGGTGGATCTCACACGTACCGACACAGACTATTCCGCAATTTAATTGAGCCCCAAAGGTTTTTATTGAATAGCGGAATAGGAAATATGATAAAAAAAAAGTGTATGTTTTTCACACGTACAGAAGCACACTAGGCCCCAATTACTATTGTTTGTACACCTAAAAGGATGGATGAGGAGGAGGAGGAGGAGGAGGAGGAGGAGGAGTATAGAACAGGCAGCACCCTCAAAGCTTCAGAAGTATGAGATGAACCCCAAAAACTTGGAAAGGTGGATCTCACACGTACAGACACAGACTATTCCGCAATTTAATTGAGCCCCAAAGGTTTTTATTGAATAGCGGAATAGGAAATATGATCAAAAAAAAGTGTATGTTTTTCACACGTACAGAAGCACACTAGGCCCCAATTACTATTGTTTGTACACCTAAAAGGATGGATGAGGAGGAGGAGGAGGAGGAGTATAGAACAGGCAGCACCCTCAAAGCTTCAGAAGTATGAGATGAACCCCAAAAACTTGGAAAGGTGGATCTCACACGTACCGACACAGACTATTCCGCAATTTAATTGAGCCCCAAAGGTTTTTATTGAATAGCGGAATAGGAAATATGATCAAAAAAAAGTGTATGTTTTTCACACGTACAGAAGCACACTAGGCCCCAATTACTATTGTTTGTACACCTAAAAGGATGGATGAGGAAGAGGAGGAGGAGGAGTATAGAACAGGCAGCACCCTCAAAGCTTCAGAAGTATGAGATGAACCCCAAAAATTTGGAAAGGTGGATCTCACACGTACCGACACAGACTATTCCGCAATTTAATTGAGCCCCAAAGGTTTTTATTGAATAGCGGAATAGGAAATATGATCAAAAAAAGTGTATGTTTTTCACACATACAGAAGCACACTAGGCCCCAATTACTATTGTTTGTACACCTAAAAGGATGGATGAGGAAGAGGAGGAGGAGGAGTATAGAACAGGCAGCACCCTCAAAGCTTCAGAAGTATGAGATGAACCCCAAAAACTTGGAAAGGTGGATCTCACACGTACCGACACAGACTATTCCGCAATTTAATTGAGCCCCAAAGGTTTTTATTGAATAACGGAATAGGAAATATGATCAAAAAAAGTGTATGTTTTTCACACGTACAGAAGCACACTAGGCCCCAATTACTATTGTTTGTACACCTAAAAGGATGGATGAGGAGGAGGAGGAGGAGGAGGAGTATAGAACAGGCAGCACCCTCAAAGCTTCAGAAGTATGAGATGAACCCCAAAAACTCGGAAAGGTGGTCTCACACGTACCGACACAGACTATTCCGCAATTTAATTGAGCCCCAAAGGTTTTTATTGAATAGCGGAATAGGAAATATGATCAAAAAAAAGTGTATGTTTTTCACACGTACAGAAGCACACTAGGCCCCAATTACTATTGTTTGTACACCTAAAAGGATGGATGAGGAAGAGGAGGAGGAGGAGTATAGAACAGGCAGCACCCTCAAAGCTTCAGAAGTATGAGATGAACCCCAAAAACTTGGAAAGGTGGATCTCACACGTACCGACACAGACTATTCCGCAATTTAATTGAGCCCCAAAGGTTTTTATTGAATAACGGAATAGGAAATATGATCAAAAAAAGTGTATGTTTTTCACACGTACAGAAGCACACTAGGCCCCAATTACTATTGTTTGTACACCTAAAAGGATGGATGAGGAGGAGGAGGAGGAGTATAGAACAGGCAGCACCCTCAAAGCTTCAGAAGTATGAGATTGTGTTCACTGTACCCCACAAAGATTGTGTTCACTGTACCCCACAAAGATTGTGTTCACTGTACCCCACAAAGGTTTTGTTCACTGCACCCCACAAAGATTGTGTTCACTGTACCCCACAAAGGTTTTGTTCACTGCACCCCACAAAGATTGTGTTCACTGTACCCCACAAAGATTGTGTTCACTGCACCCCAAAAGGATTGTCTTCTCTGCACCCCACAAAGATTGGGTTCAATGTACCCCACAAAGGTTTTGTTCACTGTACCCCACAAAGATTGTGTTCACTGCACTCCAAAAGGATTGTCTTCACTGCACCCCACAAAGATTGTGTTCACTGTACCCCACAAAGGTTTTGTTCACTGCACCCCACAAAGATTGTGTTCACTGTACCCCACAAAGGTTTTGTTCACTGCACCCCACAAAGATTGTGTTCACTGTACCCCCCAAAGATTTTGTTCACTGCACCCCACAAGGATTGTTTGTCTTCACTGCACCCCACAAGGATTGTCTTCACTGCACCCCACAAAGATTGTGTTCACTGCACCCCACAAAGGTTTTGTTCACTGCACCCCACAACGATTGTGTTCACTGCACCCCACAAAGATTGTGTTCACTGTACCCCACAAAGATTGTGTTCACTGCACCCCAAAAGGATTGTCTTCTCTGCACCCCACAAAGATTGTGTTCACTGTACCCCACAAAGGTTTTGTTCACTGCACCCCACAAAGATTGTGTTCACTGTACCCCACAAAGGTTTTGTTCACTGCACCCCACAAAGATTGTGTTCACTGTACCCCACAAAGATTGTGTTCACTGTACCCCACAAAGGTTTTGTTCACTGCACCCCACAAAGATTGTGTTCACTGTACCCCACAAAGGTTGCGTTCACTGCACCCCACAAAGATTGTGTTCACTGTACCCCACAAAGGTTTTGTTCACTGCACCCCACAAAGATTGTGTTCACTGTACCCCACAAAGGTTGTGTTCACTGCACCCCACAAAGATTGTGTTCACTGTACCCCACAAAGGTTTTGTTCACTGCACCCCACAAAGGTTTTGTTCACTGCACCCCACAAAGATTGTGTTCACTGTACCCCACAAAGATTGTGTTCACTGCACTCCAAAAGGATTGTCTTCACTGCACCCCACAAAGATTGTGTTCACTGTACCCCACAAAGGTTTTGTTCACTGCACCCCACAAAGATTGTGTTCACTGTACCCCACAAAGGTTGTGTTCACTGCACCCCACAAAGGTTTTGTTCACTGCACCCCACAAAGATTGTGTTCACTGCACCCCACAAAGATTGTGTTCACTGTACCCCACAAAGGTTTTGTTCACTGCACCCCACAAAGATTGTGTTCACTGTACCCCACAAAGATTGTGTTCACTGCACTCCAAAAGGATTGTCTTCACTGCACCCCACAAAGATTGTGTTCACTGTACCCCACAAAGGTTTTGTTCACTGCACCCCACAAAGATTGTGTTCACTGTACCCCACAAAGGTTTTGTTCACTGCACCCCACAAAGATTGTGTTCACTGTACCCCCCAAAGATTTTGTTCACTGCACCCCACAAGGATTGTCTTCACTGCACCCCACAAGGATTGTCTTCACTGCACCCCACAAAGATTGTGTTCACTGTACCCCACAAAGATTTTGTTCACTGCACCCCACAAAAGATTGTGTTCACTGTACCCCACAAAGATTTTGTTCACTGCACTCCAAAAGGATTGTCTTCACTGCACCCCACAAAGATTGTGTTCACTGTACCCCACAAAGGTTTTGTTCACTGCACCCCACAAAGATTGTGTTCACTGTACCCCACAAAGGTTTTGTTCACTGCACCCCACAAAGATTGTGTTCACTGTACCCCACAAAGATTGTGTTCACTGTACCCCACAAAGGTTTTGTTCACTGCACCCCACAAAGATTGTGTTCACTGTACCCCACAAAGGTTGTGTTCACTGCACCCCACAAAGGTTTTGTTCACTGCACCCCACAAAGATTGTGTTCACTGCACCCCACAAAGATTGTGTTCACTGTACCCCACAAAGGTTTTGTTCACTGCACCCCACAAAGATTGTGTTCACTGTACCCCACAAAGATTGTGTTCACTGCACTCCAAAAGGATTGTCTTCACTGCACCCCACAAAGATTGTGTTCACTGTACCCCACAAAGGTTTTGTTCACTGCACCCCACAAAGATTGTGTTCACTGTACCCCACAAAGGTTTTGTTCACTGCACCCCACAAAGATTGTGTTCACTGTACCCCCCAAAGATTGTGTTCACTGTACCCCCCAAAGATTTTGTTCACTGCACCCCACAAGGATTGTCTTCACTGCACCCCACAAGGATTGTCTTCACTGCACCCCACAAAGATTGTGTTCACTGTACCCCCACAAAGGTTTTGTTCACTGCACCCCACAAAGATTGTGTTCACTGTACCCCACAAAGGTTTTGTTCACTGCACCCCACAAGGATTGTCTTCTCTGCACCCCACAAAGATTGTGTTCACTGTACCCCACAAAGGTTTTGTTCACTGCACCCCACAAAGATTGTGTTCACTGTACCCCACAAAGATTGTGTTCACTGCACCATAATCCGTAATCCGGAAGCTGGATGCAGTCAGGCGTAGTATATATTCGGACGAATAGCTTGACGCGTTTCGCTCCTCGCACAGAGCGTTATCAAAAGCCTTATCAAAAAGGCTTTTGATAAGGCTTTGGATTACGGAGACACGGGGAGTGAGGACAGCCTTCTGAGTGGCGACCCGTGGGATGGTTTTCAGGCGTGTGAACCTCTGCTAAATTGTAAGTGTAACCTGTATTGTGTGCATCGAATAAAGTTTTTACATACTTCACGATGCCAGCATCTCTTTCTTTTTTGAGCATCACCTGGATGTTGTGATCTACAGTATACCTTCAAAGCTGTTGAATTGGTGGTCCAATAAGGCATTTATCTTCAAAGGATATTTTGAAAGCGCTTTATTATTTGGCTTCTGGTGAGTAGGGGACCAAGAGGGGAGCACCTACTCGTGTACAAAGAGCACCAGCACTTTTTATATATGAGCACGCAGCACTTTGGACTTATGTTTATGCACAAAGACTGTCACTGTTTTTAATCTTTTGAGCACAAGAAGAAGACAACCGTTCACATTTATTGTGTCATATTTATTTATTTATTCACCTTTGTTATACATATGGACTGGTAATTTTTCACATTTATTGTGTCATATTTATTTATTTATTCACGTTTGTTATACATATGGACTGGTAATTTTGATATAGGTATTACGCATATTGAGTTAAGCACTAGCACCTTAAGCACAATATTTATTTATACATATATATATATATATATATATATATATATATATATATATATATATACTTATTTGGTTCGGGGAGCAGCGCAGGTAGTTTTATATTTTACTCTATCCCTAAAATGCCTACAACTCGCCCTGCCTAAACACTCCGACCTGTCCCTCAATTCTATCCGGACACAAATGGTTTTTTCCTGCCTATCTTTCCCTAATCAGCAGCCAGCACGTTGATGTGTGCTCTGTCCCTGATCTAAGCAGCATAATGACGCCGCTGCGGCTGCCTCGAACTTATAAAGACTTGGTCACATGCTTCAGACGGCCAATCACAGCTACTGAGACATTTGCAGGCATGGCTGGGATGGCTTAAGGCACACCAGTTAAACGATTGTTGATTGGCTGTTGAAAGCCCGCCATGAAAAGAGCGCCAAAGCATGCAAAACCCGGAAATAAAACGACCGAACACGGATTTTTACCCGAATATACAGTAAAGTGTCCGTGTTCGTGTTCGGGTAACAAAAATCCAATTATTCGGTACGAACACGAATAATACAGTCCGTGTTCGCTCAACACTAATCATAATACTAAACTAGGATAGAACATATAAAAAGGGATGATATCAAATCTAAGAACATGATAGCATACAATACATATATATATATATATATATATATATATATATATATATATATATATATATATATATATAGAAGGCACTATAAATCCATAATGAGGATAGAAGATATATGTATAGTGTATAGTTGGAGAAAATGAAAAATAATAGATAATAAATAATAGTGAATGATAAATAATAAATTATAAAAATAAAAATAATAAAAATAAAAATAATGGAAATAAGAATAATAATAAAAAATAATAAACAATAATAATAATAATAATAATAATAATAATAAATAATAATAAAAATAAGGATGAGAACTCAATGACATGAAAATGAATATGGATGGATGGAAAAAATGCACGTAAACGTAATAGATAATGTAAATCATGCATACACGCCCACACGTGTTATTGCATGTGCTAGGGCATGTACACCGGTGAAGGACATGAATACATAAATTCAATAAATTGTAAATGATACGATATTACAAGAATCAACCTTTATAACCTTTTTTATTGATTTTTTATTGACTATTTATGACGGTTGATTCTAGCAATATCGTATCCTTTACAATTTATGAATTTATGTATTCATGTCCTTCACCGGTGTACATGCCCTAGCACATGCACTCACACGTGTGGGCGTGTATGCATGATTTACATTATCTATTACGTTTACGTGCATTTTTCCCATCCATCCATATTCATTTTCATGTCATTGAGTTCTCATCCTTATTTTTATTATTATTTATTATTATTATTATTATTATTATTATTAATTTTATTATTATTATAATTATTATTATTTTTTATTATTATTATTATTATTTCCATTATTATTATTTTTACTTTTATTATTTTTATCATTTATTATTTATCATTCACTATTATTTATTATCTATTATTTTCCATTTTCTCCAACTATACACTATACATATATATCTTCTATCCTCATTATGGATTTATAATGTTGTCATATATATGTATTTTATGCTATCATGTTCTTAGATTTGATATCATCCCTTTATATGTTCTATCCTAGTTTAGTATTATGATCACACAATTACCACTATTGATTTAGCATAGCCACCCCCCCTTGTTGTCTCTCTTCCCTACATATACCAGGCTTTTTTTCCTCTGTTATTCGATCCCACACTTGAAAAAAGAGCGTGCATGCCCATTGCGAGCTTGGCGCATGCTCCGAAACGCGTCATGTCACCCTTTGCTCTGGTGACGCCACGTGGCGTATGCTGCATTCCAATCTGGTCCCTGGACATCAGCTGAACCCGGAAGACGCCCGGCCAGTCTTTTCCATCTACCGGTTCCATCTCATTGGCTGCTTACATCCATTTTTCCGGGACACCTGGACTTTACAGCCTCCCTCCACCGGAGCCATCACAAGCCTTTGATATCAAACTTTTTATGTGAGTTACTACATTCTGTGCTTCCATTGTCATCAATAAATACTGCACTTAGAGGCACTCTTTGTGTTCTTCCATGCAGAGACTTAGGAGTGGGGCAGCATTCTGTTATCACAGTGCCGCCATTCTAATATTGTGAATATGTTTTTTACAAGATAGAGAACATGGATGTCAGAGAAATGGGCGTGCTGCAACTGGCAATTCCGCCAGTACTTCCAATGGCTGCAATGGATTCAGGCCATAGACTCATTCACTGGCCTATAAAAAGGACTCTGCTCAGCCCATCAAATTGCTGGATTGTCTTCAGCTCCTCTTGTGTCCTGAGCGTTTGCTACTTCCTGGATTCCAGTTTGACCCGGCTTGTTCCTGACCTGTCTGCTCTCTCTCCTGGCTTTGACCCTTGGCTTCATCTGGTCATCCCTGCTCCAGTTTGGCTCTCCTGTTATCTGACCTCGGCTTGGCCCACGGACTTGCTTCCTGTCTACCTGCACTCCAGTACCTGACCTCAGCTTTTCCACGGCCTTGTCTGCTCCGGGCCTTCCTGCTATACCTTTGGGTTGTACCTGTTGCAGCTTCCTGCTGAGCCCTGTGTTTGACCCCTGGCCAGTCTTACACCTACTGCCTGGTTGTTCCTGGTTCCTCCTTGGACTGTCCAGTGTATTCCTGCCCAGCACTCTGCCAGCAACCAGTGCTTCTGTGGGTGCTACACCCTCTGTCTCAACCCCAGGGGTGTGCCGCACTCAGCCGCAAGGGAAGCCCTCTCTGCATCTCGGCCTCGGATCAGGTATGTGACAGTACAATCCAGCCATGTCAGAGGCCGACAGAGGTGCTTCCCCAATTGAGGCTTTGTGCCAGCAAGTCACCGCAAGTCACCGCCCTCACTCCAGGAGGGTTATTTCCAGTTGGAAGGTCGCCTGCAACACCTGGCCATTTTGCCTCCTACAGACTCCAATCAATCGCCTGCCAGCACCTCTTCATCCCTGTTACCACAAGGATACGCTAGCTCCGCCCACTCCATGCTAGTCCCGCCTCCTGAACCACGAGTACCCACGCCTGAGCGATTTTCTGGAGATCGAAAGAAGTTCAGGGCCCTTAAGAACGCCTTCCTGCTATACTTGGCCTTGCAACCCTGTACCTTTTCTCTGGACTATGTGAAAGTAGGGTTCATCATCTCCTTGCTGTCTGAAGAACCACAAACTTGGGCTCATAACTTAACGGAGCAGAAGATCCCTGTTCTGGATTCTGTGGACACTTTCTTTGAGGCTATGTCTCAGCTTTACGACGATCCCCAGCGCACGGCCACCACTGAAGTCGCCCTACACACCCTGCTACAGGGAAAGCACCCAGTGGAGGACTACATGGTTGAGTTTCGTAAATGGTCTGCTGATACTGACAAGTATCAGTTTCGCCAAGGACATTCTGAGACATTAAAAGATGAGCTGGCTCGAGTGGAGACCCCCGCTACCCTTGAGGGTCTCAGACAACTCGCCATTCAACTTGATAGACGTCTGGAGCAGCTCCAAACGTTCCGGCCTACCTGGATGCTTCCCAAGATCTTTTCTGCTCCACCTGCACCTCCGGCCTCTTCCCCCATGGCAGCATCTGAAGGGGAACCTATGCAGCTGGGCCTGGTCCGCTCCTCCCTGACTCCTGATCAGAGACTACGACATCGGCAGGCCAACCTATGCCTCTACTGAGGCGGGGCTGGACATTTACTTTGGAACTGCCCCGTGGGACCCAGTAAGCCTTACTATCAGTCCCCTTTTAACTGCCGAGTTTCTGGACTTTCGCTCTCTCACCTTATTCTCCCAGTCTCCTTACAGGTGGCCGAAGGGGAGGTCCAACTTCGAGCCATCGTTGACTCTGGGGCTTGCAGCTGTTTTATGGACATTTCTTTGGCCAAGAGACTCCATATTCCTCTGATCCCTAAGACACAAAGGCTCGAAGTCCATCTCGCCAATGGGTCCCTACCCAGTTCCGGACCAGTTACCCTAGAAACCGGACCCATTCTCACCACAGCAGACTCCGGTCATCAGGAGTTCATCCGTTTTGGTGCCCTTTGTTCCCCAATGTTTCCCATCATCTGGGACTTCCTTGGCTGCAAGCCCACAACCCCCCAATCAATTGGGCCAAGAAGGAACTCACCTTTTCTTCTGCCTACTGTCAGCAGCATTGCTTCTCTCAAAGACCTAGTGGGCCTGCCTAGTTGCTTGTCCATTCAACCAACACCTGAGCCACTCCTGGATATCCCGTCTGCTTACCAAGACTTCAGGGATGTCTTTGACAAGAAAAAAGCCGAAGTCCTCCCTCCCCATCGGCCTTACGATTGCCCTATAGAATTGCTTCCCGGAGCCAAGATCCCGTTTGGAAGGATATTCCCCCTTTCTGAAAATGAACTGGAGGCCTTACAGGTCTATATCAATGAGAATTTGGAAAAGGGGTTTATTCGCCCTTCTTCTTCTCCTGCAGGTGCTGGTATATTCTTCGTGGAAAAGAAAGATGGCACCTTGAGACCCTGTGTGGACTATAGAGAGCTGAATAAGGTCACTACCAAAAACCAGTATCCGCCCCCTCTTGTCCCCAAATTCTTCCAGAGGTTCCGGACTGCCCAGTGTAATGATATCCTGCACTGGATATACCAAAAGCTGTCGCAAGCAACCATTTTGTTCAAGCAACCATTTTGTTCAGGACGCCATGACAGCTTATAGACTCACGCACACAGTCCCAGCTCCCTGCCTCAATTAACTTACGAATGCAGGAAGCTGGCACTTCAAAGAAACCCTTATCTCAGCACAAGACAGGAAACCTTGCAGATGTTGTTTCTTCCAGAACAGGCCGGTCGTAAATCTGAGCAAATCCTTTAAGGCTGACCAGAGCCGCGTCGTAAATACCACGCAGCCCAGCTGCTCATTAGAACATGTAACAATGCATACACAATTCATAAATGCAGACAGGAACATGACACATTAACAAAAAGTATATATTTGGATGAGAAATGTCATACTGAACGAAATGAGATCATGCATGACCACTTAAGCTCCTATGGGAGACAAGCTAGCTGTCAGATGCCTTACGGGTCAGAGGTTACTTTGAGACGGCCTGTGTTTGGTATCTATGGATATGAAATTCAATGCTGCACAATAATCTATCAGTTTCAAGAAGGCAACTGGTAGATATTGGAAGATATGAATTATGTTATAAATCTGTCTATACGGGAGGTTCCTTGGTATTGTCGTAAACCTTAGGGCCGCCCATGGCCACTGTGTTTATTGGTCATTGGACCTCTGTTAACAACCCCTGCGGTTTTAGAGAAAAAGAGAGAAGCAGATGGGGTTAGGAGTTCTCATGGTAACATCAAGAAGGAACATCTATCAAGTTTGAGAACCGATCACACTGGCTCAGCTTCTGAACTCTGGTAACACCAAGGACATTGAATGCAAGTATTCTTACTTCTCAATTCTATATCTTATTTTTCTAAATTGCTGAATTATGTCGCTATTTCTTTGAAACACCTTTTTCTGTAAATATTTTATTTGCACCAATTTTAACCTTTTTATTATTAAACTTTATTTTGAAAAGTGTTAATCTTGTCCCTAAGCTCTTAATGCAAACTAACGACGAACCTGTCTCTTGAAGAGTGCTACTGTATAGAATAAACCCTTTGAACATTCCTGTCTTTGGTGACAGTGCGTGTTACAGATGATTATTCTAAAGTCATAATTGGTATTTCTAAAATTAAGAGCGCCCGCTGAGCTCATAACGTAGCGGTGGTGGCAGTGAAAGGGTTAATTGCTTAATTAGCCCAGTGACAATCGCTCTCAGCCTGCTGGCATCTAGATTGTGGTCCCGCAAGCTGGAAAATCTTTGTGTCGGGTGCAGCTGAGAGTGGCATTGTTACGCAAGTGACGGCAGGGTGTGAGATTGCCTGGTCCTTGGTCACGAGTTAGTGAGAAGGGCAGGGATCTGATACCTGCCATCATCACACCCGGGTCTTTACCAAGTTATAACCTTGTCCGGATATGGGAGGGGCATGAGTGGAAGACCGCATTCAGGACTCATTTCGGACATTATGAATACCTTGTCATGCCCTTCGGCTTGTGTAACGCCCCAGCCACATTCCAGCACCTGGTAAATTATATCTTTCGGGAGTTTCTTGACCACTTCGTCATCGTATACCTTGACAATATTCAAATTTTTTCTGCCTCACTGAAACTCCATCGGGTTCTCGTTAAAAAGTCCTTTCTACCTTGAGAAAACACTGACTCTATGCCAAGGCGGAGAAGTGTGACTTTGAAAATGGGTCCATTCAGTTTTTGGGACTCATCATTTCCACCGATGGGATCACCATGGACCCACAAAAAGGGAAAGCGATCCTAGATTGGCCTGCACCTTGTGACAAGAAAGGCGTTTAGAGATTTGTGGCCTTTGCTAATTTTTACAGGCGTTTTGTGAAAAAATTTTCTTCCATCATTTCCCCCATCACCCAGTTAACCCATCATCAGTTCCGCTTTCTGTGGTCTCAGGAGGCCCAAATGGCATTTGACAAGCTTAAACAGCTATTTATCTCTGCACCTGTCCTGCAACACCCTGATCCGGCTCAGCCCTATGTGTTGGAGTTCGAAGCCTCGGAAGTGGCCACCGGGGCAATCATGTCGCAACGTTAAGGGTCCAAATCTCTCCTCCATCCTGTGGCCTTCTTTTCTAGAAAAATTTCATGACAAAAATAATTATGACTTTGGTGACCGAGAACTGTTGGCCATTAAATTTGCACTAGAAGAGTGAAGATATCAATTGGAAGGAGCCACCCATCCTATCATGATCTTCACGGACCACGAAAACTTGGAGTACCTAAGGACTGCCAAAAGTTTGCGACCCCGACAAGCCCGATGGGCGCTGTTTTTCTCCATGTTTAACTTCCATATTTCTTATCGACCTGGCTCCAAGAATGGGAAAGCAGATGCTCTCTCCCAGATGTTTCCAGATACCCCAGAAACAGCAGAACCTGATACCATCCTTTCTGCCCAAACTTTTCTCCTTATCCAGCCTGACCTGATGATGGCAATCCGACAGGCCTCAGCCCTTTGCTTGGATCCTGAAGTACCCTCCTTGAAAAAACAGGAAGGTTTCCTGTGGCATCAGGATAAAATCTTTGCCCCCCCCCCCCAAGTAAGACCTCGAGTTCTTAAAATCTTTCATGAAAGTAAACTTGCTGGGCATTTTGGGGTCTGGAAGACTTTGGAGCTTATCCAACGCTCTTTTTGGTGGCCCAACCTTGGGCAGGATTGCAAGGATTACATCAGCTCTTGTACCATCTGCCAACATAACAAGGGGTCAAGTACCAAGAATTGGGGTTTGCTAAGACCACTTCCCATTCCTGAGCAACCCTGGAAAAAGATATCTATGGACTTTATTGTTGAACTACCCCCTTCAGAAGGATTTTCCACCATCTTGGTGGTAGTGGATTGCCTTTCCAAAATGGCCCATTTTCTACTTATGGTTGGCACCCCTTCAGCCCTGGACACAGCCAACATATTCATAAGGGAGATAGTCAGGCTACATGGTCTTCCAGACAACATTATCTCCGATAGAGGAGTCTAATTTACCTCCAGGTTCTGGAGGGATCTCTGTAAATCCCTGTCCATTGAAGTTTCTCTTTCTTCTGCATACCATCCTCAGAGCAATGGGCAAACGGAGAGGACTAATCAAACTCTAGAACAATACTTACGATGCTTTTGCACCTGTTCCCAAGATAACTGGGTCTCACTCCTCCCCTGTGTGGAATTTGCTTACAACAATTCTCTTCATGCATCCACTAACCAGTCCCCTTTCTTGGCAAATTATGGATTGCATCCCTCCTTCCTGCCTAACACCCTTCCGGAAGCATCGGTTTCTGCTGTCCAAGATCGGATCAGCTTCATTCAAACCAATTATCAAACCCTACAGGAAGCCATGCGTAAAGCCCAGGAGGACTATAAAAGGTTTCATGACTGTAAAAGAAGGAAGGGTCCGAATCTCAAGATTGGAGACAAAGTCTGGCTGTCAGCCTTGAACCTTAAACTCTCATGCCACTCCAGGAAGCTTGGGCCAAGGTTCATCGGTCCATTTGAAGTCAAGAGGGTGATCAATCCTGTGGCTTTTGAGCTGGCACTTCCCGACTCCTTTAAGGTACACCCAGTTTTCCACATTTCCTTGCTAAAACCAGTTGTCCCCAGTCCATTTCCTGGGAGAGACGAGCTACCTCCAACTCCTGTCTCGATCGAAGGGGAGAATGAATTTGAAGTTGAGTCAATACTGGATTGCCAAAAGAAAGGGAGGCAAACTCAGTATCTTATTAAATGGAAAGGTTACCCCCCTGAAGACAATTCCTAGTAACCTGCATGCCCCCAGGCTGGTACAGGAATTCCACAGGAAATTCCTGGGAAGCTTTGCCCGGTTGGGCATCCGGAGGCTGCCCCTTGCGGGGGGGAGGCACTGTCAGAGAAATGGCCGTGCTGCAACTGGCAATTCCGCCAGTACTTCCAATAGCCGCAATGGACTCAGGCCATAGACTCATTCACTGGCCTATAAAAGGACTCTGCTCAGCCCATCAAATTGCTGGATTGTCTTCAGCTCCTCCTGTGTCCTAAGCGTTTGCTACTTCCTGGATTCCAGTTTGACCCGGCTTGTTCCTGACCTGTCTGCTCCCTCTCCTGGCTTTGACCCTTGGCTTCATCTGACCATCCCTGCTCCAGTTTGGCTCTCCTGTTATCTGACCTCGGCTTGGACCACGGACTTGCTTTCAGTCTACCTGCACTCCCGTACCTAATCTCGGCTTTCCCATGGACTTGTCTGCTCCGGGCCTTCCTGCCATACCTTTGGCTTGTACCTGTTGCAGCTTCCTGCTGAGCCCTGTGTTTGACCCCCGGCCGGTCTTACACCTACTGCCTGGTTGTTCCTGGTTCCTCCTTGGACTGTCCGGTGTATTCCTGCCCAGCACTCTGCTAGAGACCGCCTGTCTACTATCAGGACCCTGCCGGCAACCAGTGCTTCTGTGGGCGCTACACCCTCTGTCTCAACCCCAGGGGTGTGCCGCACTTAGCCGCAAGGGAAGCCCTCTCTGCATCTCAGCCTCAGATCAAGTACGTGACAATGGATGACATCATCAGTGTGCAGTGCTTCTTGGTTGTTTAGTCAAAGCCTGGTTTGGCCCTGGACTAGGCTGTACTGCTTAAAGTAATCTTGTACTGAGAGAAAAATAGAGGCTTCTGTTGCTGACTTTGCCTTCTGATTACCATATGCCTTGCTGCTATCCTGAACCAATGGCTTCAATTATTGAGTTACTAACCCAAAAGAAGTGTGGGCATCAAGACTTCTGACTTTATTGTGACATGGCCTCTGTGTAAGCCTCTGTATAACTCTAAGTATAAGCTTCCTTTCATAGCAGAATAGCCTGCTGGGAGGCCTAGCAGTTTGGCAGTAATTGCCTGGAACTACAGTCCTAATGAAAAAAAAAATACTAATCAATAGATAGGGCAGGTCACAAAGTTTATTTTGTTGTTTGTCTGGAGTTCAGTAATGACAACCATGGAAGACAGTCATCTATCAGCTTCTAGCAGTCTAATGTAATTATAAATGATTACTAGGGTCTGGTTAGAAAGGTAACAACACATTTACCAATATCATTTACAAAGGTGTTACATTTAAGTAATAGCTGAAATAAAACGTTTTAAATCAATTTTAAATCCCTCAGTGTGTTTCCCATGGGTGCACTGCAAGTCCTGCTGCAGCAGAGAACAGATTAACAACTTTATCAAACAACACTTTTACCTATTATATCTATTTTATAGGAATGCAGCTCTCTCCGCCTTATCGTTACAAAGAAATCTATTCTGACAAAGAGACAGGAAATCAAAGTACTTGTAAAATGTTATCTTACAAACACAAGAATGTTCCATTAAGTGACATGAAGGAAACCATAAAAATGTTATTTTATGTACTACAGTGAACATCAAATAATATTCTGCTAAGTAGAACAAGGTGCCCTTGGATATGTTTTCTTAAATTGATATGAAAAGATCTATATATTACGCATAAGTAGAACATATTTTCTCTCAGATGTACACTAATAGCAGAGTGAGTTATTGTGTATGAAAATTCTGTTTATTAATACAAATGGCTTACAGAGCATGATCAGCTGGAAAATGAATACACAATTCATCCATTACCCAAATCACATTGACTGTAATGTCCTCAGTACCCACTCTGTATACTGTTCCAAAGAGATAAATTATACAAAAAGCATTCCACTGTCCTGTGAGTGTCACTTTTATCTATTGGCAGAACTAAGAAGAGGTGCACATATCTTATTCTTGTGTGTGAAGAAAACTTTAATGAAACCTTTAAATCCATTCAATGGGGGGGGGGGGGGGTGCCTCAGGAATGATTCATGGCAATTGGGAGTCTCCTCACACACAATACATGGCATCTGTAAATCTCCTTAGACACAATTCTTGGCAACTGGGGGTCTCCTCACACACAACAAATGGCATTGTAAAGCACTGCGCAAACTGTCAGTGCTATATAAATCCTGTATAATAATAATAATAATAATAATAATAATAATAATAATAATATGTAAGTCTCCTCAGACACAACTCTTAGCAACTGGAGGTCTCCTCACACAGAACTTATGGAAAATGGAAATTTCATGCACAATTAATGCCAATTGAAAGTCTCCCCACAGACATGTCATGCCAACTTATTGTCTCCTCACACATGAATTGTTGTATCTAAAGCCTCCCCACACACAATTCATGGAAATTTAATTTTCCCCACATAAAACTTACGGTAACTAAAAGTCTCCTCACACACAACTCATGGCAACTGGAAATCTCCTTATACAAAATTTATGGCAAATGGAAGCTTCCTTGTACAGGATTCATGGTAACTGGAGTTCAACGCACACACAAGAAAGACATTCTGATATCATCATATGCAGTACTATTATTACAGGCAAAGCATAATAGTGTAAACAATAAAAATCACATTTGATCCTGGTTGGACCAGAGATGTTAAGTATACAGTTTTGCACCAACTGGATGATGTGGATTGGGACCATAAAATTAATATAACTTTCAAAAATGTACACTGTTTAAAATATTAAATATGCATCCAAACAGAGGTATCTAACCCAAAGTAAACTGTGCTACACTTAATCTAGTATCAACTGCTTTAAAAAGTAGACTTAATATTGTTTGTGGATTAATGCCTAAAAGAGTTACAGATTAAAACAAAATATGTGCCTTTACATTCCTTCTTTGTAAATCAATCTGTTATGCTACTTACATAGGAGAGTAACTACTGTATTTTAACCTAAGGGTTTAGAGATGGTAGTCAATATTTTTGCAAGATTACTTACTTTAAAAGTGGAAAGCTTCTTTGAGTATTCTTTGCTGCATGCAAAAATGCTTGTGATGCGTTAAAGCCCATTTCTGGATTTAAGATAACAGCCACTTTCTTCAGCTGCCACTGTGTTATAGGTTTCGTGCCCAAGAGAGGGAGCCTCATCACACAACTCTGAAAAAAATAGAAATAAAACAAAATGTATAAAAACTCTCAGCTTTTTCCTTGTTTGAAGGGTTATTAATGTATATTTAATAATGTGTTTTGCCAGCAATATATATATGCCAGCACACAATCGTAACAGTCAAAATAATGAAATGTAAAAATATACTGGCTCACCTAATGAGTTTTGGTTACCTATAAGTATATTTCTCTTGTCCAGCTTAGATGTGTCTTAACATATAATTATGTTCTCTGCAAAAAACAATTTCTCTGATGTAGGTGTGTGTTTTTATTCTCCCTTTCTACTTCATAAAAAAAGCCAAAGATATAAAGAAGTTATATGATGTATATGCTGCATATGGGAGACGTTTAGTATTCTACACACAAAATCACATGATCCATGTAATCTATGGACCACAATTTCAAATTAATCCCCAACTAGCTATGATAGAGAATCCTTGGATTAGTACAGAAATAGAAGACTTAGGGTGCTGATCTTAAGTAAACAATGTGTATCTTCTGTCTGTCTGTTTCTTACCCTTCATCAATTCAAATATTAAATACAGACCACAGCTTTGCAATTGACATAAATAATCACCTAACAAAAGATAATATATTTTAAAACACATATGTATCTAATTTACCACTGGCGAAAAGCACATAAACTCAGTTTAGCATTTCTCTTATTTTGTAGAACTGATCATTTCTTTTCTCAGAAAAATATTTCCCAAATGGTTATGTTTGTGCTGCTTGGGGCACTAAAGGCCTAAAGGCAGTTGTTGCATGATTGAACATTATCCCTTAACAGCGCTGAACATAATCTCTCTGGAAGGCTATGATTACTTTAGATTTACACCAAAAACTTCTGTTCTTATTTCCTGTGTATAAGGAAAAAAGGTCAAAGATATAGGTAATGCTAAATCAGATAAACATACATTCATATTAAATGTTGTTAACTAGAATTATGTGGAATGTGGGCAGCTCGGAATGTAATCCATTGGTTAGAACTGGTAATTTTTTCCTCATATTTTCAGTTATTTATCATATACAGTATATAAATTAGTTTACATATCAAAACTTCATTACCATGGCAAAAGTTTGCAGTATACTAGCTTCCATTTAGGATGTAAAGACCCTTACGTTAGGGTTTTTATGTTACATAGAATATTCTCAGTGAATCAATTAATGCAGGTATAAAAGACAATAAACCTCAAAAGAGAAACTTAATGCAGACCCCTGAATTAAGCCCTAGTATTAATTAATCCCTATTCTTCTCGCATACCTCAGGAGTGTCAGGAGCCACTTTAAATCAAAAACAGAACACATTGATCTACTGGTCCCTCGCACATACAGACCTTGCTTCCTTCTGTGCAGCCATATTTACAATGGTGGCTGTTAGTTGACCAGGCAAGTGGAAGACTTTTGAAAGGATACATTCTAAAGCAATATTTTCACACTTGCAACTGCAGGAGGGCATGCTGTCATTAATATGCCATGCTCGTAACCATGAACTTAAAGTAATTACCACCTCAGACAGGAAATATGAAATAAGCACATCTTTCTATAGTGTTTGCTTGTCTCTCTCCAAAGTTCTGAGTATCATCTCTCCCTGTTGCCTGGTTCCTCTGTTATCAGCAAGACTTAGTTTTGGCTGTTTTTCCTGATACCAAGAGTTAAAATGGTGACAGGGAGAGAGTTGCAGCGCTCAGCCTGTGACTGTCATCTGCAGCTGTGCTTGTTCACTGTACTGTGTGATGGAGGGGGGGGGGGAGTGTACCTTTCCTCCGTCCAGGGAGCTGCCGGCTCTTTGAAGACTTCAGATCCCTGCCCCCTGCTGCTAGAAATAAAGAGAAATCTTTTCCTGTTTATGCTTTCAGAATGATCTACAGAAGAAATGGCTGCAGATACACAGCTACAACGTATGAAAAAAGGATTTGTTTCATCTCAGTGTATCACCTAATTCTAGTCACTTCACTAGGTACATGTGAGGGTTTATAACCACTTTAAAGACACCAATTCAGCTTGATTAGGTTAAACTATGGGTGTGGGCAAGGGGAAACAGGTGCAACTTGGACTGATAGTAAATATTTATTGAAATGACATGTAATATACAAATATAAAACATTGTGATCAGAATCAGGGTAAAAATAGTATACTGCTTTTGGCTGTGTAATAAGCAATATAAATACATAAATGAAATATAAACATGAGTGATCTTTTACCTGGCAATAAGATTTGTATTTATATCCATCCATTCCTGAGATTTAAACAGCACTGTCAAACAGAAAAGTCCTACCTGGAAGAGAGGGGATCTGATCTCTGCTGCAGGTCTACTTTCAAAAGGAAAAGAAAGATATAAAACTTCCGCGCTAAGGACTATTTGGAAATGAGGATGGGTGGACTCTCAGTGTATAAATTATATATAAATGTATATATAAAAAATGTGTGTATAAAAAATGTGTGATCTAAAAATAGGCTGCAGCCTCCCTGAATGACAGTCCGGAGACTATACCATGAATGTAAAAGAAAGGAGGGATGATGGCGCTGCCTATAAATAGAAACTGATAAAGTGATCTGTAGTGTTAGGTCTTCAGGTGCCAAAGATATAAAGTGACTTAGTGCTAACCAAGGTATATGCAAATAATACCTAAAGATCACCAATACAATAATACAATAATTAACATCAAATAGTGCAAATCTCCAAGTGCATATTGCACTTGGAGATTTGCACTATTTGATGTTAATTATTGTATTATTGTATTGGTGATCTTTCGGTATTATTTGCATATCAGTTGTGCTAATAGATAAATAACATCATAAAGTGCTCGTGCGAATAACTGTGCAACTGTGTATATAAATATAGTAAATATAACAGCATAAATATTATAAATAAACTCATATGTGTAACATATCATATATCAAAAGTATTTTTAAATATAAAGTTCATAACAATAAATATCTTCCAAACTGAATAAAGTGCAAGTCTCTTGTGCTATTATAAGTGCTTCGTGCTCAAGGTATATGGATAAAGTGCCGGTGCTCAGTCCTTGTGAGTTAGTGCTCCCCTCTCGGTCCCACACTCACCAGAAGCAGAGAGTAATATCGCCTTAAAAACTGGTTGTATAAGGTAACCGCCTCTTATGGATCACCAACAGATATAAGCTGTAGATCTCCTGTGCCTCTATATCCAGGTAAATATCCAGGTGATGCTCCCCAGTGTCATGAAAAGAAAAGGGCCATCATCGTGCAGTATATTCTAAAAGATTTATTTATCACGCAATAAAAAGATACACTTACAAAACAAAAAGAATCAATCCGCCTTTAGCAAACCCACGGGACGCCAAACGAATGGCCGTGCGTTCCACCCGTGTAACCGGAAGCCGGAAGCCGGAAGAGGTTGCAGCCGGAAATGACGTACTACGTGTTCGGACGGCTTGACGCGTTTCGCTCCGCCAATCAGAGCGTTCTCAAAAGCGAGGGCGTCACGAACACGTACTACTATATATATCATTCACAATTTAAAGTTATCATAAACACCTGCGTCGGACCGGAAATGACGAAGACCGGAAATGGAACGCCGCCATCTTAGTTCACCCCATTTTGCCGACTGTCATACTCCATCTTAGTCCACCCGGAACCCAAGCCGTATATAGTGGAAATATGCAAAATATGTATATATATGTGGCTAAGCCAACCCAGCCACGCATATGGTGTGTATAATATACTGAACGATAAACTAATTTGACCGTATCTATAATCAAAAATCAAAAATCAAAAAACGTCCAGTTCCGGTTCTCCTTCCTGATTGTCCCTATATATGAACATTACATACAGAAATAAATACAACACACCTACAATATATTAACAACACACAATAATGTTATATTGCACCATAATATCCTAGCAGCCTATCATATAGTTATTAACACCCATATGTCCATATCGGACTCTAATTTGGATACTACTACAAACTTTATACAATACTCAGCCACATATGACGCTGGCTCATAAATCAATTAATAATTATCCTGTGTAAATTCCACTAAGAGATCATAAAGTGATGTGTGCTGAGTTGGTGGTCTACAAACTACAACTACAACTATATAAAAATGTAAATGTATAAAAATGTATAAAATTAAAAATCATTTATAAAACAATTAATATCTAAATCTACATTCAGGCCTAAGGGGACCATGCTCTTAAGTTGTTGGATCCACCAAGTTTCATTTTGGGAAACTGCTCTCCTCATGTGTGTTCCTCTCCAATGTGCATTGATTTTATCTATGCCACAAAAAATTAATTTAGAGGGATCTTTGTTGTGAAAAAGTCTAAAATGGTTCGATAGATTGTGTTTGCGGAACCCCTTTTTAATGTTACAAATGTGTTCCCTCAAACGTATTCTAAGCTCCCTTGTGGTGCGGCCCACGTACTGCAGGCCGCATTCACATTGTAACAAATATGTCACGTGAGTGCTGCTACAAGAAATAAATTCTTTTATTTCATATTCTTTTTTTGTGGTCCAGGATTCAAATTTCTTTATGCTCCTTCTTTTGTCCTTACGGCAGGTGGTGCAAGCCACACAGCGCCCGCATTTATAAAAACCTGTTCTATCCAGAAATGTAACTAATTTCTTTGGGGGGTTGGGGATACTCTTGACAATCCTATCTTTAAGAACAGGAGGCCTTCTGTAAATAAATTTAGGCTTATTAGGCAACATTTTTTTAAAAATAGGATCTCTCAGTAAGATGCTCCAATGCTTCTTTATGCTTTTCTCCACTTGTTTATATTGTTGATTGAACTCAGTGCAGAATGCAATTTCAAAACTCCTATTATTCACAGTTTTGGGTTTATCTGCCAGTAATGTTTTTCTCTCCAGGTCACCCACTTGATTTCTTATTTTCTCAAGATGTTTTCTCTTATATCCTTTCTCTTCAAACCTCTTAATTAGGACTTCTGATTGTTCCTTAAAATCTCTATCTCTATTACAGTTTCTTTTTATCCTCAGCATTTGCCCTTTCGGCACAGCTGAGATCCATTTAGGGTGGTGACCACTGCTGGTTGGGATGTAGCTATTACGATCTGTACTCTTAAAATAAGTTTTAGTGAAAAGATTGTCACCATTTTTAAAAATTGTAAGATCCAGATAATTAACTTCCTGAGTGCTAAAACTTTCAGTAAAACCAATCCCATACCCATTGTTGTTTATTTCAGAGATAAAATCCATAAAAGAATTATGTGACCCCTCCCATATTATAAAAATATCGTCGATGTATCTAACATACATCTTGAGAGGGGTATGGGGTTTCTTAAAAATAGTTTCTGATTCCCATTTACTCATAAAGAGGTTTGCAACCGTGGGGGCATATTTAGCCCCCATGGCTACACCTCTGGTTTGATTATAGTATTGGCCATCATGCCAAAAATAGTTGTTTTGCATGGCCATATTTAAAATTTCCAATATGAAATTTATTTGTTTCTGCGGGAGTTTATTATCCAATTTTAATGCCCATTCTACAGCTTTGCTAGCATCTTTTTGTTTGATGTTAGTATATAACGAATTAACGTCTATACTAGCTAGAATGGTGTTTTCTGTAACCTTTACGTCTGCTATACGATTAATCAGATCTTTGCTATCTCTTAGGTACGCCAGGCATTTTTGTGCAAGTGGTTGGAGATGGTAGTCAACATATTCTCCTACCCTGGAGTATACTGAATCCACCCCATTAATAATGGGGCGCCCCGGTGGGTTGACTGTATTTTTGTGAATTTTCGGGTTATGATAAATAATAGGTTTTTTTGAGTGGTCTGGAATGAGATATCTGGCCTCTTTTTTGTTAAGGATCCCTTCTTTTTGTGCCTTCTTAATTTTCTTTGTCAACATCGCTTTCAATTTTTTAATTGGATCGCCTTTCAGTTTGGTATATGTCTCTTTATCTTCAACTAGACGGTTAAGCTCTTTAATGTAATGTTCTTTATCCATAACCACAATTCCCCCCCCCTTGTCCGCAGGTCTTATAATTATGTCATTGTCCTTTTCCAATTTCTTTATGCTCTGCTTAATTACTTTACTACCTTTTATGGGGTGTATTGATATATTCTCTAAATCCTGTTCCACCATCAATTTGAAGACTTCTAGACATTGGTTTCTGGGGTTCTTGGGGTTAAAAGTGGACTTGTTTCTTAAACCACTATGGATGTATTCATCCTCTACTAAAGTGCTAGTGGCTGGTTTATTAAAAAAATGTTTTTTAATATTTAAAACTCTAACAAACTTGTGTAAATCAATAAAAACTTTAAATTTATTTAACTGCTTAGGAGGTGCATATTTTAATCCTTTATCTAAAATCTCTAATTCCTCCTCATTAAAAATCTTTTTACTTAAGTTAAAAATACCCGCGCCTATACATCTCTTTTCCTTTTTCTTCTGTCCTCCCCTGCATCCTCTCTTCTTACCTCTCCTCCTTGTGGGGGGTGTGTGTTGTGTCCCCTGTATGGGCCTCTGTAGGGGCCTCTCGGTCTCCAATAATTCTGTCCCCTCGGTGGGCCCCAGTATTGTCCCCTTCCTCTGTATCCACCTCTTCCTCTCCCTGGTGGTCTCCCTTGTCCTTGATCCCAAAAATCCCCTCTATAGGGCGGTCTATATTGCTGGTCATATAATCTCTGATCTTGATAATATTCTCTGGGAGCAGGGCTAATAGGTGAGATGGGGTCGTACCTGTTGTGTGTAGGGACATTATATCTAGGGGACTGTTGGTATGGGGTGTCATTCCTATTTACTCTCACCGGGGTCTGTGGAGTATTTTCTGGTGTCCTAGTAGGTGTCTCAGAAGGGAAAGTGAAAGTAACCTCCCTTTCAGGTGTGGTATCTCGGGATTGTGTGTTGGTTTCAGTCTTCTAGTTTTTCTAGTTTTCTAGTCTCTAGTTTTCAAAAAAATATTATATATATTTTTTTGGCTTTGCAGCTATGGATTTATTTAGTTTGATTAGCAAAAAGAATATTAATTCTGAAGAGATATTCTCATTAAGCACAATTAATATGGATGTAGATCGTAGCCTTAAACAACTTCGCAGCACTCTAGACAAACAAATTAGATCTTGGTGGGATATTACCACCTTAAGTCAATATTTAAAGGAGGGCATCACACCTAGACGACTTAGGTGGGATATAGCCCCTAATGATGGTCTAGAGACGAAAGAATTAGAAGAGAGTTGGTATAACTTCTTCAATGGCTGCGAACAGAAATTATTAGGTCTGATCATTTCAAGGAGAAAAACCAAACTTGAAATGCTGGAAAACAAGGTGAAGGGCCTGAAAGAAATTTTGGAGCCTTTTTTAGATAATGCAGAGTACAAAGAGAAAATGAAAAATATCCAGGATCATATAGCTAAACTTGATAAAGATACACAAAAGAAAAAGATAAAAAAATTTCACAGGGATTGTAATGATTACAAACAGGGGAATGTGTATAAATGGCAGGAGGATGAGACTGAAACCAACACACAATCCCGAGATACCACACCTGAAAGGGAGGTTACTTTCACTTTCCCTTCTGAGACACCTACTAGGACACCAGAAAATACTCCACAGACCCCGGTGAGAGTAAATAGGAATGACACCCCATACCAACAGTCCCCTAGATATAATGTCCCTACACACAACAGGTACGACCCCATCTCACCTATTAGCCCTGCTCCCAGAGAATATTATCAAGATCAGAGATTATATGACCAGCAATATAGACCGCCCTATAGAGGGGATTTTTGGGATCAAGGACAAGGGAGACCACCAGGGAGAGGAAGAGGTGGATACAGAGGAAGGGGACAATACTGGGGCCCACCGAGGGGACAGAATTATTGGAGACCGAGAGGCCCCTACAGAGGCCCATACAGGGGACACAACACACACCCCCCACAAGGAGGAGAGGTAAGAAGAGAGGATGCAGGGGAGGACAGAAGAAAAAGGAAAAGAGATGTATAGGCGCGGGTATTTTTAACTTAAGTAAAAAGATTTTTAATGAGGAGGAATTAGAGATTTTAGATAAAGGATTAAAATATGCACCTCCTAAGCAGTTAAATAAATTTAAAGTTTTTATTGATTTACACAAGTTTGTTAGAGTTTTAAATATTAAAAAACATTTTTTTAATAAACCAGCCACTAGCACTTTAGTAGAGGATGAATACATCCATAGTGGTTTAAGAAACAAGTCCACTTTTAACCCCAAGAACCCCAGAAACCAATGTCTAGAAGTCTTCAAATTGATGGTGGAACAGGATTTAGAGAATATATCAATACACCCCATAAAAGGTAGTAAAGTAATTAAGCAGAGCATAAAGAAATTGGAAAAGGACAATGACATAATTATAAGACCTGCGGACAAGGGGGGGGGAATTGTGGTTATGGATAAAGAACATTACATTAAAGAGCTTAACCGTCTAGTTGAAGATAAAGAGACATATACCAAACTGAAAGGCGATCCAATTAAAAAATTGAAAGCGATGTTGACAAAGAAAATTAAGAAGGCACAAAAAGAAGGGATCCTTAACAAAAAAGAGGCCAGATATCTCATTCCAGACCACCCAAAAAAACCTATTATTTATCATAACCCGAAAATTCACAAAAATACAGTCAACCCACCGGGGCGCCCCATTATTAATGGGGTGGATTCAGTATACTCCAGGGTAGGAGAATATGTTGACTACCATCTCCAACCACTTGCACAAAAATGCCCGGCGTACCTAAGAGATAGCAAAGATCTGATTAATCGTATAGCAGACGTAAAGGTTACAGAAAACACCATTCTAGCTAGTATAGACGTTAATTCGTTATATACTAACATCAAACAAAAAGATGCTAGCAAAGCTGTAGAATGGGCATTAAAATTGGATAATAAACTCCCGCAGAAACAAATAAATTTCATATTGGAAATTTTAAATATGGCCATGCAAAACAACTATTTTTGGCATGATGGCCAATACTATAATCAAACCAGAGGTGTAGCCATGGGGGCTAAATATGCCCCCACGGTTGCAAACCTCTTTATGAGTAAATGGGAATCAGAAACTATTTTTAAGAAACCCCATACCCCTCTCAAGATGTATGTTAGATACATCGACGATATTTTTATAATATGGGAGGGGTCACATAATTCTTTTATGGATTTTATCTCTGAAATAAACAACAATGGGTATGGGATTGGTTTTACTGAAAGTTTTAGCACTCAGGAAGTTAGTTATCTGGATCTTACAATTTTTAAAAATGGTGACAATCTTTTCACTAAAACTTATTTTAAGAGTACAGATCGTAATAGCTACATCCCAACCAGCAGTGGTCACCACCCTAAATGGATCTCAGCTGTGCCGAAAGGGCAAATGCTGAGGATAAAAAGAAACTGTAATAGAGATAGAGATTTTAAGGAACAATCAGAAGTCCTAATTAAGAGGTTTGAAGAGAAAGGATATAAGAGAAAACATCTTGAGAAAATAAGAAATCAAGTGGGTGACCTGGAGAGAAAAACATTACTGGCAGATAAACCCAAAACTGTGAATAATAGGAGTTTTGAAATTGCATTCTGCACTGAGTTCAATCAACAATATAAACAAGTGGAGAAAAGCATAAAGAAGCATTGGAGCATCTTACTGAGAGATCCTATTTTTAAAAAAATGTTGCCTAATAAGCCTAAATTTATTTACAGAAGGCCTCCTGTTCTTAAAGATAGGATTGTCAAGAGTATCCCCAACCCCCCAAAGAAATTAGTTACATTTCTGGATAGAACAGGTTTTTATAAATGCGGGCGCTGTGTGGCTTGCACCACCTGCCGTAAGGACAAAAGAAGGAGCATAAAGAAATTTGAATCCTGGACCACAAAAAAAGAATATGAAATAAAAGAATTTATTTCTTGTAGCAGCACTCACGTGACATATTTGTTACAATGTGAATGCGGCCTGCAGTACGTGGGCCGCACCACAAGGGAGCTTAGAATACGTTTGAGGGAACACATTTGTAACATTAAAAAGGGGTTCCGCAAACACAATCTATCGAACCATTTTAGACTTTTTCACAACAAAGATCCCTCTAAATTAATTTTTTGTGGCATAGATAAAATCAATGCACATTGGAGAGGAACACACATGAGGAGAGCAGTTTCCCAAAATGAAACTTGGTGGATCCAACAACTTAAGAGCATGGTCCCCTTAGGCCTGAATGTAGATTTAGATATTAATTGTTTTATAAATGATTTTTAATTTTATACATTTTTATACATTTACATTTTTATATAGTTGTAGTTGTAGTTTGTAGACCACCAACTCAGCACACATCACTTTATGATCTCTTAGTGGAATTTACACAGGATAATTATTAATTGATTTATGAGCCAGCGTCATATGTGGCTGAGTATTGTATAAAGTTTGTAGTAGTATCCAAATTAGAGTCCGATATGGACATATGGGTGTTAATAACTATATGATAGGCTGCTAGGATATTATGGTGCAATATAACATTATTGTGTGTTGTTAATATATTGTAGGTGTGTTGTATTTATTTCTGTATGTAATGTTCATATATAGGGACAATCAGGAAGGAGAACCGGAACTGGACGTTTTTTGATTTTTGATTTTTGATTATAGATACGGTCAAATTAGTTTATCGTTCAGTATATTATACACACCATATGCGTGGCTGGGTTGGCTTAGCCACATATATATACATATTTTGCATATTTCCACTATATACGGCTTGGGTTCCGGGTGGACTAAGATGGAGTATGACAGTCGGCAAAATGGGGTGAACTAAGATGGCGGCGTTCCATTTCCGGTCTTCGTCATTTCCGGTCCGACGCAGGTGTTTATGATAACTTTAAATTGTGAATGATATATATAGTAGTACGTGTTCGTGACGCCCTCGCTTTTGAGAACGCTCTGATTGGCGGAGCGAAACGCGTCAAGCCGTCCGAACACGTAGTACGTCATTTCCGGCTGCAACCTCTTCCGGCTTCCGGCTTCCGGTTACACGGGTGGAACGCACGGCCATTCGTTTGGCGTCCCGTGGGTTTGCTAAAGGCGGATTGATTCTTTTTGTTTTGTAAGTGTATCTTTTTATTGCGTGATAAATAAATCTTTTAGAATATACTGCACGATGATGGCCCTTTTCTTTTCATGACACTGGGGAGCATCACCTGGATATTTACCTGGATATAGAGGCACAGGAGATCTACAGCTTATATCTGTTGGTGATCCATAAGAGGCGGTTACCTTATACAACCAGTTTTTAAGGCGATATTACTCTCTGCTTCTGGTGAGTGTGGGACCGAGAGGGGAGCACTAACTCACAAGGACTGAGCACCGGCACTTTATCCATATACCTTGAGCACGAAGCACTTATAATAGCACAAGAGACTTGCACTTTATTCAGTTTGGAAGATATTTATTGTTATGAACTTTATATTTAAAAATACTTTTGATATATGATATGTTACACATATGAGTTTATTTATAATATTTATGCTGTTATATTTACTATATTTATATACACAGTTGCACAGTTATTCGCACGAGCACTTTATGATGTTATTTATCTATTAGCACAACTGATATTTATGTTTATGGTTTCAGTTTAAGCAGCGCAGGTACTTAGTTTTTCAGTATTGTTTGAAAGGTGTCACCTTTTTTACCTAGCAGCAGCTTATGTATTTAATTTATTGATTTATTACTTAGTTATTAATTTATTTATATTCACCGAACCGAGGTTTCCTAAGCGCAAGCCCCTCACACTCTATTATTTGCATATACCTTGGTTAGCACTAAGTCACTTTATATCTTTGGCACCTGAAGACATAACACTACAGATCACTTTATCAGTAAAAGGAAAAGCATCACACTGACTAGGTAACCGCTTTGTTGCTCTAATTCTAAGGGTAGTGGTGCGCTTCAGGGATTGGCTCTAATGGATCTCTATTTGGGTTGGTGGCAGTGATGTGTACAATTCTTGCTTTCAAGGTGCTCCGCGTGATAAATATAATATTTATGTTTTTAAATAATTAGGTGATGAAAGTGCAAATGTATTAATAAAATCAATCAATGTCGAGAATATCTTAAAATAAATAAATATATGAGTACGGTGTGTATCAATGAATAAATAAATAAATAAAAATCAGAGTGCTACTTCTTTACCAGTGATATCAATAAATAAATTATAAATCCAGTGTTGGTCTTCAATCTGATTCATAAACAATAAAACACATATATATTGTGCTCAAAATAAAGTGCTCCATGCAATTTTCTATTAAAATGGTGCTAGAAAAAATATCTGTGAATAATTCAATTGTGATCCTTCAAATATGAATATTTAAATGAAATAGTCCAAAAGAAAAAGATTATATAGAGTAATCCAAAATGGCTTGTGTGAATACGTTCCTCGCTTATATCCGTGCTTCACTCATGCAATTAAGTGACTATGATCTCCTTCACCTTGTGTGTCACCTCTGAGTGCTCTAGCCTCTCACCTTATAGGCAAGATAAATTTGCCTTTGGTATCTATCCAAGCTCAACGAAAGACTCAATTTATCTCAATCCCGGTCCTTTCTTACTTAGTGGAGCTGCTTTCTTGTCTTGATCGTTTTTTGTACTATCCTCTTTGTCCGATCTTTAGTGTGCCTCAGAGACAAAGACTATTCATGGTGCAGTATATCCAACTCATTTATTAAAATATAAGGATTTACACTTACAATTTAGGCATGATGCTTCAGCATGTAAACAAAAAACCAGCCGCCGCTGTGGAGATCGGGCTCCGTTGTAACGTCACTTCCGGCTCCTCCTAAAGCATCATGCCTAAATTGTAAGTGTAAATCCTTATATTTTAATAAATGAGTTGGATATACTGCACCATGAATAGTCTTTGTCTCTGAGGCACACTAAAGATCGGACAAAGAGGATAGTACAAAAAACGATCAAGACAAGAAAGCAGCTCCACTAAGTAAGAAAGGACCGGGATTGAGATAAATTGAGTCTTTCGTTGAGCTTGGATAGATACCAAAGGCAAATTTATCTTGCCTATAAGGTGAGAGGCTAGAGCACTCAGAGGTGACACACAAGGTGAAGGAGATCATAGTCACTTAATTGCATGAGTGAAGCACGGATATAAGCGAGGAACGTATTCACACAAGCCATTTTGGATTACTCTATATAATCTTTTTCTTTTGGACTATTTCATTTAAATATTCATATTTGAAGGATCACAATTGAATTATTCACAGATATTTTTTCTAGCACCATTTTAATAGAAAATTGCATGGAGCACTTTATTTTGAGCACAATATATATGTGTTTTATTGTTTATGAATCAGATTGAAGACCAACACTGGATTTATAATTTATTTATTGATATCACTGGTAAAGAAGTAGCACTCTGATTTTTATTTATTTATTTATTCATTGATACACACCGTACTCATATATTTATTTATTTTAAGATATTCTCGACATTGATTGATTTTATTAATACATTTGCACTTTCATCACCTAATTATTTAAAAACATAAATATTATATTTATCACGCGGAGCACCTTGAAAGCAAGAATTGTACAAATCACTGCCACCAACCCAAATAGAGATCCATTAGAGCCAATCCCTGAAGCGCACCACTACCCTTAGAATTATATTATTTACTGCTTTAGTATCAGTCCCAGTGGCGCTGCAGCAGGGAGTCTCTAGCCACCTCAGACAGCGCAGGGATCACACACACCCCCTGATCGCTTTGTTGCTCTATTCTATTTCCCAAATAGCATTGCACTGCAACACACCTAATTGTACTGCTTAATTCTCCCATTCTCTGAGCTCTGTTGTACAGGCACCGCAAGAGGTTGATTACAAGTCAAAATTACACTACTTTCTACTATGTAAGAATGTATTTATGATTATATCAGTGCATTAATTTGTGTCTTTTTTATCTGACTGATGTTCAACTTTAATGTAGCTCTGAGTTTAGGTATTGTCCTGTATATATCAGAAATATACTATTAAAAGGGCATTCCTTTCAGAATCAATATTTTAGTTGTGGGTGGACTCTGGAGAGCTAATTTACTTATCGGCTGTATAAATCACCCCTTACCTCCAGCTATGAGAGCTGGAAGCTCAATTTATTGCTATGACTTCAGACAGACACAGTTAAAGTGCTCCTGTGATAGCTCCAAATAGATAAAAAGTATAGGATGAAGAAGAGTGCAGTATACGGTGGATATAGAAACTTGGGTGAAATTATATTTCTGCCTAAGGCTGGCCATACACGGAGCAAATTTCTTTCCTGCAATCATGGGTTGCATGAAATAAATTGGCTTGATTCTCCCAGATAGTGTTGACGCGGGGATCCCTCCTGCTAGGCCATTGTCTTCTCCCAGTGGGGGAAGCCATCCCCGCCAAGAGAAGACAGTGATTATTGCTAGCGGCTATAGCAGCCACTAGAGATAATCGCAGGAAAAACCCAGCATGCTGGTTATACCCAAGTTGATTGATCAATCAACTTGGTACATTCAGCCCACCCATACATGGTTCCTCCTGCCAAGATTCAAACCATGTATGGCCTTTCTTAGTTCCTGACAGCAATAAGGAGCTTGTGCCATTAGCTACCCAAGACTTAAATATTAGTATTAAGTGGGTGGATCCTTTAACTTAAAGTGCAACTTAAGACTCCTGTATAACAATCTAGTGATGTACCAAACCCAGGAAACAAGCCTCACAAAGTGAGCAAAAGACTGTCTTTACCTTCTCTGACTGAGGCTAATGTCAATGACAATGCTGATAGCCACGTCCAATGTATTGGAGGCAGGCACAGCCTACACGAGAATTACATTGCTTCTCTGAATAAAAGAGGAGTGCAGCATCATTGCCACACCCACACAGGAAACTATATTGGGCAGATTTCATTGGCAGACTCAAAAGGTATTTGTGGGACTAAGAGAAAAATCATAAGAGCAGAAGCAATTATAATCACGTTCCATACTACTTAAAAAAAAAAAAAACACTACCGTAACCAATCAGAAGTCAGATTTTTTTTTGTTTATCTACCCCACAAAAAAGACAGCTGAAATCAAACAGGTGACTGTACATAATATTTTCCCTCTACATTCCATTAGTTTTCATAGCTCAGTTTCTGTGCCAGTGATTTGAAATATTGATTCCAAATTTGTTCACTGTGTATGCTGTCAAACACTGGCTTCCTTACTAAAACATTTGAAATCACAAAATTGATTGTTCAGTAAAAAAAACAAAAAACAAAAAAAAAAAAACAATAATGTGCTTTTTATTAAGTCAATCTCTTTGCCTTGCATGAAATAACCTCTCTTGGCTAAAGAGCATGGCAAATTACCTTGTTCAAAGAGATAGCTGAGGCATAATTTTCGATCTGTATTTAAAAGTAAGCACTTTATTTACACATGAAATACTGCTTATTTCCATATTTTCCCCAAATGCCTAATTACTATAAATGTGTACTAACATGAGCATTATCTTTCGTTCTACATTCACTACTTCTGCTTGTTTGCTGATAGAGGACCTAACAGATGGAAATTTTAGCAGAACGGTGACTGATGTGGAAAAGATTATACAGTTCTGCCGTCCCAGATATTTCTATGCATGATATGGAAAGGCTCAAAGCAAAAGAACAGACTGATAGGCTGAGTTCCAGGAAATGGCAGCAGAATAGGATGAAGAAAAAAGTATTCTTATGAATAAATCAGAAAATAATTTCAACTGTTAAATGAACTGTTTTCTAAAAATGAAAATATAGACAAGCATAGCGTTCAAATCATCTCGTTTGCTGCCATATAACATGTCATCTGATTTTGAGTATGCATCTCTTTTAGAAGCATTATATCTTTTCGGTATTTGCGTTTGCTGTATGTGTAGACTATAATAAGGTACACTGTTAGACTGTGAAAAGATTAACTTTTTCTACATCATACAAGTGAAAATAAAACACAAACTTCTAAATCATTTGATCTATCACATACTTTTACAATATAGCTGACATGTGCCATTCATAAACAAACAAACTTTTCAATAAATACCCAACAATACTTTTCCGATGCTTTGGCCCTTTAAAATGACCTGAGCCAGATCCAAAAATCCTTGCTGCCTGTTTTGTTAACTTTACTGACATGTGCGGAAGATTCAGGTAATGCTGCCAATTTTAAAAGGTGGAACTATTAATTCACCAATTTTTTTAATTAATTAACTCTAACTTGTAGATAATGAACCTGGAGGTAATTAGGACAAAGTATAGGATGGGCAGGGTGCCTTCCCAGTACGCAGTGTAGCAGAGATGTGTACTTGCTGTTGCTACGCCCCCTGTCACTGGTTGGTGAAGTGGTTCTAAAGGCTCAAGGTTGTTTACCTTTATGCATTCTATGCATAAAGGTAAAAAATCTTCTCTGTGCAGTCCCCGCTAATACTTACCAGAACGCCATCGCGATCCAGTGATATGGATGAGAGCTTTCGCTCTCCAAGGACTATCCCTCCTCATTAATAGTAATAAAACAGAGCACTAAAGCGACCTCCAGCATATGGGAAATAGATGGAAAATCCAAAAAACAACTGAAGACAGGGTAGGGGGGAAAGTGGGGGAAAAGAGGGCACTGACAAATAATAAAATTATACTAAAAATGAACATGAAAATGAAAATGAATACGGTACAATACAATTAGGCTCAACAATGGTACCATGAGCAGGTGGATGATCCTAAAAGAAAATGTCCAAGGCACTGAGCAGCTTTTCCACAGATGAGGAGGAGAATCTGTATAGACAAAATTGGCTCCCGCTGCTGTCAATCCCCGCCAGTGAGCCAATGAGGAGAGAAAGGGGATGGGGCCTAACTCTGCGTATGAATGGACATGCAAAGCAGTGGCTCAGGAGTGATCCTGCTTGGATGCCCAAACAGCAATCTGTTTACAACAGGTACACAAATCTGTCACCTGCACTAATATTATTTGTCGTATGAAGACATGTCAGGATTCTAAAAGGTGTTCTAAACAGTCTTTATGAATTCCCCGCATTATATCTTTCTCATAATTAATATTTCTATTGATTCTATCCTAAAGATGATTTTATATTGTGATTGTCTGAATTCTTTATCTAACATAAGGCTTAAAAAAGCTCTGAAGAGCAATGTGTACATAAAGGATTTACAGGGCATTTGGCATACTTTCAGCTCCTTTAAGCACCTTAATCAGAAGTACTGGCTTTTACAGAAAAAAATATATACAGTAGGCTGCCTTTTTTTGACTCCTCCTTCTAAAAACACGACTTACCTGGCTGACATGCTTTCGTTTCGGTGATTTCTGAATCATGACCAGGAACAAGTATAGCGATAAGGTATGCTTTTTTCTGATACTCATGTGCTGCATGCTGTTCCATATATAGAGATATAGCAAATGTAATGCTTAAATATTTGTTAAAATGAATGTATAGTTTTTTGACATATTAACTACTTCACGTGATTTTGTTGAAGTAGTTATACCGAGGGGGGGGGCGGAGGGGGGGGCATCACCCCGGTACCGTTTTTTTAGAGGTCAGATTTTGTGGGATAACAACTGATGTAGCTAAATAGTCGCTCAGCCATTATCAGAAGCAGCATGAGGGGACGGGAGACCCGATCGACCAGCCGGCATGTCCACCAGCTGGCCGGAGTACCAAAACAAAGCCGGAATCGGCTTTGAAGGGGGTCTACGATGTAGTAACCTGTAAGCAACGTCACAACGTCAATTCAGGGTACTTGGCAGCCAACGGCACCGATTTAAAAAAAAATCCATGGTATTCAAAAATGCCAATTTTGGCGTTTTGAATACTTTGAAGTGCATAGGAGGGGTTTGGGGTCTTTTAGATCCCAGATCCCACCATAAAGAGTACCTGTCACTGCCTATTACTGTCACAAGGGATGTTTACGTTTCATGTAATAGCAAACAAATGATCAGAATTTTTTTTTTTTAAAGGAACAGTGTAAAAATAACAAAAATAAACAAATGAAAGTGCCCCCCCATCCCCAAGTGTGCACCCAAGAAAATGCATACGCAAGTCGCACCCGCAAACGTAAATAGTGTTCAAATTACATATATGAGGTGTCATCGTGATCCTCAGAATGAGAGCAAAAAGTTTAGCAAAAGGCCTCCTCTGTAACTCTAAACTGGTAACCGTTAAAAATGTTTAGAGCGTCACCTATGGAGATTTTTAGGTACCATAGTTTGTCGCCATTCCACGTGCAATTTTAAAGCGTAACATGTTAAGTATTAATTTACTCTACATAACATTATCTTTCACAATATATAAAAAAATTGAACTAACTTTACTGTTTAGGTCTTTTTTTTTCAATTCAGTGAAGTGTATTTTTTAAAAAAAAAATTGTGTGAAATATCGCTGCGCAAATACCGTGTAACATAAAATATTGCAATGAGCGCCATTTTTTTTTCTATAGGGTCTTTGCTAAATATATATATATATATATATATATATATATATATATATATATATATATATATATATATATATATATATATATATATATATATAATGTTTATGGGTTCTAAGTTATTTTCTAGCAAAAAATACTGATTTTAACGTGTAAACTACAAGGGTCAGAAATAGGCTTGATCTTGAAGTGGTTAAATACAATATAATATTTTATTATGTTAAGCACAAAATGACGCAATAAGCTGTTTTCAGCAAAGATGTTAATGGTAGTCTGCCGGACACTTGAAAAATAACTGCAGGCTCAGTTTCACATGTCCGCCAGGCTAATGTTAATATCTTTGCAGGAAAATGGCTTGTTGCATACAAAGATCAACAGCTGAAGCCTAAAATGGATGTGAACCCTCGCATATACCCTGTGAAGTGAACAGCCTCAGATGATACACAGAGTAGGAACAAATCTCCCTTTATAAGTCTTACTTGTATATGTGCTGTCTTCAGCTTTCTAGACTGTTTAGAATGTCCACGTTCTGTTAGAATTTTCTCTTCCTGATTCCTGATGTGGGAGGGAAGCTTGGCCATACACTGTGAGACAGCTGACTGGAGGAAAAGGCACACAACCCCTCTCCGCATAGAAGAATCATGAAGAGCTATGCCGTGAATAGACCAGCTCTCTGCTAATCTATTTATAGCACCCACCACTACACAAATTTCAGCTTGGTTTTATCTCAGTTGACGGAGAACTTGCCAGAAGTTATGCTGATAACAGAAGAACGGAGCAGGAGAAATCCACAGGACTTAGGGCTTTGAAGAGAGATAAGAAAACACTACAGATAGATGTGCCCAGATCAAATTTCATGAATGGGGTTTACCTCCACTTTAAAGTAGTATTAAACCAAAAAGAAACATTCATTATAATGCAGCTTAACAATTCTTAGATGTGATGGCTGCATTTGTTTTCTTTTTTAGGCATTCTTTCTTTTATTTGTATCTGGTGACCCAGCCAGTAAGTCTGTTGTGTTTTAAAAGAGCAAGCTCTCCTACAAACTTATCAGTTAGGAGTGTTAAGACAAACCATTTACCGCTGACAGGGGTGCTTAGAATGATCAGCTTTTATTAATAATGTAAAACCTTTATTCCAAAAATGAAAGAAACAATTGCTGTAACTGCATGTATAACTACAGTGTGAGCTGGAGATAGGATTCAGCTTGTTAGTGTAACAAAATCTGCAAGTGCATCTAACACTGCCCCCCCCCCCCCCCTCCAGACTGACAATACTGCTGTCTGCTGTGCTTCGTGTGCTCCTTCATCCAAAGTGGGGGCCCTCTGATACAGGAGGTATATTACTGGTCAGATCATCAGATGAAAACAGAGGAAAGAAGCTTAAAAAGAAAAACAATGCAGCCATCACATTTAATAGTTTGTAACCTACAATATTGGTTTTGATTTTGGTTTAGTACAGCTTTAAATTTTTCACACACAGCTAAATGATTTAGGTCTTGTTCACATAGGGCATAGCAATGTGTACCCTATGCAAGAACTGTGTTTACTTGCACAGGGACATACAAAAGATTGGTGCATCCCCATGCAGGCAGTCCCATTGATATCTATTGGGATGCAGCGGCTGCATAGACACAGCTGCTGCTCCAAATCGGACATCTGTGTTGGAGAAGGCACAGCCTTCTATGCATTCTATGCATTAAGGTAACAATTCTTCTCTGTGCAGCTCTGCCCCCAGCCTCCCTAATACTTACCTGAGACCAATCTCGATCCAGCGATCTGCTCTCCCAGCTCTCTCACTCCTCACTGGCTCAGGCACAGCAAGGGGAGCCATGGGTCCCCACTGCTGTCAATCACAGCCATTAAGGAGGAATCGGGGGGGGCAGGGCTGAGCCCTATTCTATGTGTCAATGAACACACAGAGCTGGGCCTAGGAGTGAGCAAGCATGAGTGCCCCCATAGCAAGCAACTTATTATGGGGGCACTCAGTAGGGGGAGGAGCCCAGAGCGCCAACGGAGGACCCGAGAAGAGAAGGATCGGGGCTGCTATGTGCAAAATGGTTGCACAGAGCAGGTAAGTATAACATGTTTGTTGCTTTTTTTTTTTTATTTCTTTAGTATCACTTTAAATGTAAGAATAAAATAAAAGAGAAAACATTATTTTATTTAAAATGTATAAAACTAAAAATATAACTATTTTGACATGAAATTATTTCAGTTTTCCTTTACAACTGATTGGGAAAATTGATCAGCCTACATCCACCATAACATCATCTTTGGCAATTGCACAAAATCCACAAAGTATACCAGTACCAAGATGCAAATAGAGAATATCAGCTTTAGTGAACAAAATGTGTTCAAACCCAAGCCCACCCAGTTGTGTGACAATAGCGAATGAATATTCTCTATTGTCACATGGATTCTCCTCCTGGCGAATCTGGAAGCGGGTCCTGAGACCCGTTTCCCGATTGGCCGAAAGGAGAAGCCATGCTATTGGCCAGGGAGGAGGAGGAGGGAGGAGACACAGGGGAAGCCCGACCCATGGAGGAGACTGACGGGGAAGCCGCCGCCCCTACCTGCACTCCACATGTCAGTCCAGGGTGAGTGAGCCGGAGACCGGGGGGTGGTGTGGTCCGGGGGGGGGGTATGGTGTGCGCGTTGGAGCTGGCGTGGTCTGGGGGGGGGTATGGTGAACAGGCTGGAACTGGTGTTGTCCATCTGCCGCCCCCCCCCCCGACCCATGGAGCACCAGCCGCCACTGATGACTTGTTGACTTTCCTCTTTCATTATCTTGCTTTCTTCTGTAGCAAGGTACTATAAAAAGTAAAGCTCACAATCATCTCTTGATAACTTACATAAATTGCCAAATAATATTGCAGCTATTATACAGCCTTGAAAATGGTTTGATTTTGTTTTGAATTGTTACCTCAGTCCTATGTATTGCCTGAATAACTCTCCCATCACTACTGCAACAAAGATAGACAGACAAAGCGTAGAGCGTACAAATTTGCTAGTCCTTTTCTCATTAAGAATTACCACAAAATGAGGCTTACATCCCTGCTTAAACAACCTTTCAGCTTAGGGCATATAATTATTCCATGCAATGTGTTACAGCACCCTTTCGGCTAGTAAGCCTCCTGCGATTTCTTCAGTATCACTCTATAAAAGCAGCTGCTCAGCAACATCTAATCTTGTTACAGAAAGATTCAAGAAAGTATTCCAATATGCATGGACATTTACTAAGTCTCATATGGGAAGGGATCCTAATTAAGATGCTAACTTTAACACATCTAATTCGATTACTGTTAATTTATATTTCATAATAAATATTAAATCAATGTACTGTTTTCCACTACTGTTCTTGCCAGCAGCTTTTATTATATATGTGTATTGATATGGCTTATTTCTGCCTACCAGCTGTTCTGTGTGCAAATGGCTTCCTTAATGCACTATTCTCGTTTTCCAATACTGTTCGTTGTTCGAAAGCATCTGGTAGTTAACAAGTTTATTAATAACATTAGTCACTTTCCTTGTGGAAGTGTTAGGATACATTAGTTAATTGTCTCATTTGCCAACTGATGAAAGTGAAAAAAGCGGTTTAGTTTACAATGGCATGGTACCAATTTGGGACATTATGAAAAAAGGAGGATTGGACATGATCAAAGCATATTTTTACTGGATGAAATGCTTTTTAATAATTACAGGACCTTGTGTATGAAAGTACTTTTAGTATAGAACACACCTACTGACGAACTAAGACTGATTAAGTGCCAGACAAAACCTTATTGATGTTAGTAATGGATGTTTTACCACTTGTACCTACAGACAGGTAAGCCTTATTACAGGTACTGTGAATATCTCCTAAACTTTAACTGTTTAGGAGATATTTACACTGCACGAAGCTGGTGAGGTCAAACGTTCCAGTATACTGTGCCAGACCTTCAGTGCCTGTGCTGTAAACAGTGACTCCCACGCATGCATGGGAGTGATATTATCGCGTCACTGGTCCCTCATGTAGCCAGAAGCCATGAACCCAGGACGAAGACTGGGTGAAGATGGCAGTCCTGTCAGCGGTGGCAGCGTGTCACTGGAGGAGTAAATTTTATGGTAAGTCTCTCACAATGTGCTAGTAGCACATTATGATATTGCCTTACAGGGGAATTTTTTTTTTTTTTTTAACTGTCGTTTACTACCATTTTAATGAGTAGGGACTGTTAATTTACCAATCTGACTGTTCATTGAGCTCAGCAGATAATCAACCAATCATGTAAAATAATAAATCCTGTTTTTTCCCCCCATTGCATGAGTAGAGATTTATGACTGGATCTATGGTGAGTCATGTGAGCCTTTGGCTTTCTACATCAATTTAAGAGGAAAACAAACAGATTGTGAAAGATCATTACAATGCCTGATTACGCTTTGCAGGACATTCCATAGGAAACAAGACTTGCAGGTACAATAGTAGCATGATTACATGTATTAGGAGGTATATAATTTACCTCCATTGTGTAGTCCATGTACACTGGACACTGGTAGAAATCAGTCCCATCTGCAGGTTGTTTGACATTCCCAAGGAGGGTAGGAATTATGATGACATATGGTAATGGATTAAATGTATTCCTGTAAGAAAAATATAATAATAAATATTACTTGCAGCAGAATGCAACAATGTAATGTGTCAACCTCTAGAAAACTGAAAATAGTATTGCAAAGGTCATAATTACACATTTTTAAAGATGGAACTGTTAAATTACATTGCCAATAGCTGTAAAAACTGCACAAATTGACTTACACCTACATTTATCAAATGAAATAAGTATTTATATAAGAGGGTGAATGTGTTTGAGAGTGTGTGTTTGTCTCCAAATGCAAACTCTAAAAGTCAGCAAACAACAATGAGTACCTGGAATCTACAAAGTGATTTTTTTGGAAATCCCATTCTGCACCTTGTAATATGAGACCCTCAAGACAGAGCGTATAGACCTCATTGTCTAGTTTATAGTCTGGATATTCTTTTATATGACATTGGAGTACCACCTGCAGGTGAAATCAATACAGTGAAATAATTTATTATAACGTATCAACAGCATACATTGCAGATTACATTTTTATGTTCATAACTAAATAAAATAGCAATAAAAATAGAAATACAATATCAAGAAAAATATAATATTAAAATGCATATAAAAATAGACACCGTTTAGGATTAGACAAGTCTTAATGTAGCCAAACTGAATTGTGAAAATGCGACTTAAGTTAAGTTTACTTTCACAGTTACATTGTTAACCTATTGTTTCATAGTCTCTTGTTGACAAAAATGTATAAATTAAATGAACCTGTGTTTTGCCCAGTTGACTTCTCTTAACTCTACTTCACCCCCCTTTGGGAGGCTGGGCTCATGGCTGAGGACCCTCCTTATCTCCATGCACTAGCACTGTCATGTGGTAGAAGAGGGAGTCAGATACATACACCTCATGTAACTACACTTGTGAGAGTAGAGATGGTATATAAACTGTTAGTGTGACTTTCATTAAAGTGAAAATGTTTCTATTTGCTTCATGAGAAATAAATATATAAATAAAACTACCTATTCCTTAACTGACCTTACACAGTCCAGTGTGTTTTTTCAAGATCAAAAATGCATTGACAGTAGGTTATATGGGTTTCAGTGGCATAGTTCACACCAGTGCAGTGAGTTCCATTGTGTTCCAGTGCAGTCAAAACAATTAGAATATGTAGCATTATTTCTGCACTGAACTGTACTGGAACATGGTAAAATGCATAAAAAATGCACTGGAATGTGTTTTTGCCTGCAATTTCTGTTGGTTGTTAGGAGCCGGTATAAGTCATTGGTTGTTAAAGTGGAGTTCCACCCTCCGCTTTAGGGAGTCCTGACCCCCTGACATGCCACATTTGGCATGTCATTTTTTTTGGGGGGGAGCGGGTACCTAGTTTTGACAGGTACCCGCTCCCACTTCCGCTCAGAGCGCCGCGGCGCCCTGAACGTAAGTTCTCCTCTCCCCCTCCCTCCCTGCAATCTTCTGGGATACGTCAGAGGTCCCAGAAGATTGCCGGCCAATCAAGACGCGCAGCGCGACTCGCGCATGCGCAGTGGGTACCCGGCTGTGAAGCCGCAAACTGTCACAGCCTGGTTCCCACAGCAGTGATGCCGGCGCCGAGGGAGAGGATCGAGGCTTCGGGCGGCCGCATCGCTGGACCGTTGGACAGGTGAGTGAATGGCTGGAACTCCGCTTTAAGAAGCCAGCACCCATCGGTGTCCTAACAGCAATGAGTCATCCCTGCTGTCATCAGCAGCGATGAGTTATCAGTTGTTAAGGAGTCGGCACCCACCGGCTTCCCAACAAACATGATTAATTCCTGCTGTCAGCGGGGATTCCGTACAGACAACAGAATGTAAACAAAAGAGCTGACATAAAAAAAAAAGCAGCATGAGGGCCCCCCTCATCCCATACTAAGTCTAGTATGGATTTTGAAGGGCACCCCACACTAAAAACACACCAAAAAAATGCATGGGTCCCCCCAAAATCCATACCAGGCCTTTCGGTCTGGTATGGTTTTTAGGGTAAACATAAAGAAATGGCTTGGGCCCCCCCCCTCAAAATCCATACCATACTGTTATATAGACATGCAGCTCAGCAGGCCAGGAAAGGGGGGACAAGCAAGGGCCCCCTCCTGAACTATACCAGGCCACATTCCCTAGCAACTTAGTTGTGAATCCACTGATTGATTACTTTTTTATTATTATCTTTACTATTTCTCTACTGTGGTGTCCAGGCTGCACAAACATGGCCCTGGTCGGAATTAATTTTCTTTTCTTTTTTAGAAATAATTTGTCTATATTGTGTTCTTGTAATAAGTGGTAAAAAAATGTTGGGATGGTTGCAATGCCTCTCTCTGGCCACAAGATGTCCTCACACATGCGCCTTGGCTCCCGTACCCTGACGCAGCCATTGTGACTAATTGGCTGTCTCGGCGGTATAAAAATGGAGCGATGTATGGCGTGATTACGTCCTGAAGAAGCGTGCATCGGCACGCAAAACGCTTTGACATCACGAGTTGGGCTCGTCACTCCACCCTGCACTCCACAGTGCCCGCCCCCCACAGTACAGTCTGGAATTTCAAAGTCATCTTGATTGGCTAAGGATACATGGAAGGGCCGTTACAGTGGAATATACCCACATGAAACCTCAGGCTACAGTTCAGCTCCAGCAGTGCCTGGCGAATTTGAAAGTGATCTGAGTCCAGCCTGGTATGGTAAATTAACTGCCTATCAGCAATGTACATCCCTATTATTCTACTGCGGACTGGTAAGAGAGTTTATGATTTCAACCACTGCAGTGAAAAGACAAACAGGATTTGACTGCAGACTGTGGGCTATCAACTCATCGGACTGTCTGGTTGATTGTCAGCCCACAGTTAGCACCTGTATTTGAACCATTAGGGGGTTGCATTGAGGCTGGGACCATTTCCAACTAGCTGAGCACTGTGACACACAATGACGGAGTTAAAAAACAGGGTGTGAGTTTGTTCAATTATTGAATCCTTTGCCCCCAATTTGCTGCAACTTTAATCTACTGCATTGTCCGACCCAGTGGAGCCAAAACCATAGATACTGTTTGATGAAGCAACAACTTTGATCTATTATTGACGTAAAGTGTCCCGCTATATTTTATATATCCATAACCAACTCTTGGAGTCCTGTAGGAGGTCTTGACACCTATAAACGGAAAGTTTGAGTACATAACATAGCAACTTTTTGATACAAGGGGATTTGACTGTCCCCATCGATTGGTGCTTAGTGGGGATTATCATTAACAATTTGATTACTCTCTCTCTCTTGTTCAAGGTGATAAGCCTCTAGGAATTTGGGCTCTGTTTGGTGATTCTGCACTAGGAGGATATGGAAATATTTACAATTGCTGATTCATTCAGCATTCTACAGTATTCTTTAACAATTTTTCTGTTGCTGATTTTCTACATGTATGGTTTACTGGTGGGGACTGTGGTGCTGGTGGGGAGGGATCTTGAGTGCAGGGTGGAGTGTATAGGAGCCCATTAGTGTTTTTAAAGTGTTTGTGCATGTGGTTATTCATTGGTGGCGTTCTCACAGGTCTTATTACAGTCAGGCTGCATAGTTGTGGCTGATTTTTTTACACTGATATTCTCAATAAAATTATTTTTGAATTTTCATTAACCAGTGTTGAGCTCACGTATTGCAACCCCTTTGTTTTTCTTTTTTCTTTTTGTGACACAATGTTTATGGTTGCTGGGCTTCCCAGGCCTATATTGACCGTTTGGTATGAATCATGGCAGGTGTAACCCCTGATCTCAATTATTGAGTAGGAGTTTAAGGTACCCGAGGACATCTTTCTTGTTTGGCCACATTCCCTCGACATGGAGGGGGGAATTTTGCCAGGGGGGCATTTTGCCAGAAATCCCCACTGACAGCAGGGATGACTCATTATTAGGAAGCTGGCAGGAGCTGGCTGCTTACCAACTGATGACTCATTCCTGTTCAAGATAGCAGGGATTAGTCACTTGTTGTTAGGATGAAGGCGGGTGCTGGCTCCTAATAACCAAAGCACAGAAAACTATAGTGAAGAAAAAAAAAAAAACAAGAGGGAAAAAACACACTAGAACGCTTAGAAAATGCACCAAAATAGCATGTAAATGCGCATGCAGAAAGGCATCTGGACTGATTTTCTGAAGTGTGAACAGGCCTTTACTATGATGGGCTTTTTTTTTTAACTTGGTATAAAAGGAACAGAAATGTACAATATGGCAATACTATCTTGATTTTCAGTGCATGCACCATGCAAAACTGTTTTTATGTTTATATAGAAAATGTTTACTTAATTAACACTGTGAACTACAAAAAAAGAAGTAATGCAGCAGCATTATATCATTCGCTGCCTTATTTGTACAGTATCTCACAAAAGTGAGTACACCCCTCACATTTTTGTAAGTATGTTATTATACCTTTTCATGTGGCAACACTGAAGAAATTACACTTTACTAAAATGTAAAGTAGTGAGTGTACAGCATGTATAACAGCCTGTATAACAGCCATTAATGTCTAAACTGCTGGCAACAAAAGTGAGTACACCCCTAAGTCAAAATGTCCAAATGGGGCCAAAGTGTCAATATTTTGTGTGGCCACCATTATTTTCCAGCACTGCCTTAACCCTCTTGGGCATGGAGTTCACCAGAGCTTACATGTTGCCACTGGAGTCCTCTTCGACTCCTCCATGACAACATCACGGAGCTAGTGGATGTTAGAGACCTTGCGCTCCTCCACCTTCCATTTGAGGATGCCCCACAGATGCTCAATAGGGTTTAGGTCTGGAGACATGTTTGGCCAGTCCATCATCTTTACCCTCAGCTTCTTTAGCAAGGCAGTGGTCATCTTGGAGGTGTGTTTTGGATCATTATCATGTTGGAATACTGCCCTGGGGCCCAGTCTCCAAATGTAGGGGGGTCATGCTCTGTTTCAGTATGTTACAATACATGTTGGCTCAATGAACTGTAGCTCCCCAGTGCCGGCAGCAGCCCCAGACCATTACACTCCCACCGCCATGCTTGACTGTAGACAAGACACACTTGCCTTTGTACTCCTCACCTGGTTGCCTCCACACACGCTTGACACCATCTAAACCAAATATGTTTATCTTGGTGTCATCAAACCACAGGACACAGTTCCAGTAATCCATGTCCTTAGTCTGCTTATCTTCAGCAAACTATTTGCAGGCTTTTTTTGTGCATCATCTTTAGAAGAGGCTTCCTTCTGGGACGACAGCAATGCAGACCAATTTGATGCAGTGTGAGGCGTATGGTCTGAGCACTGACAGGCTGACCCCCCACCCCTTCAAACTCTGCAGCAATGCTGGCAGCACTCATACGTCTATTTCCCAAAGGAAACCTCTGGATATGATGCTGAGCACATGCACTCATCTGCTTTGGTCGACCATGGTGAGGCCTATTCTGAGTGGAACGTGTCCTGTTTAACCGCTGTATGGTCTTGGCAACTGTGCTGAGGCTCAGTTTCAGGGTATTCTTCTTATAGCCCAGGAGGCCATCTTTATGTAGAGCAACAATTCTTTTTTTCAGATCCTTTAGAGAGTTCTTTGCCATGAGGTGCCATGTTGAACTTTCAGTGACCAGTATCAGAAAATTAGAACGATAACACCAAATTTAACACACCTGCTCCCCATTCACATCTGAGACCTTGTAACACTAATGAGTAACATGACTCCAAGGAGGGAAAATGGCTAATTGGGCCCAATTTGGACATTTTCACTTAGGGGTGTACTCACTTTTATTGCCAGCGATATAGACAATAATGGCTGTGTGTTGAGTTGTTTTGAGGGGACAGCAAATTTACACTGTTAAACAAACTGTACACTCACTAGTTTATATTGTAGCAAAGTGTAATTTCTTCAGTGTTGTCACACGAAAAGATATAATAAAATATTTACAAAAATGTGAGGGGTGTACTCACTTTTGTGAGATACTGTATAACCACTATAGTTACCAAAAGAGGTTTGAAAGCATACCTCATGCAGTAAATATCCATGACGAACTGCAAACTCAGTTCTCAGTGCCAACAACAAGCCCTCTGGGTTATCCAGAACTCCAGCACTTATGGAAGTCAAAGCTTCCTTTTCACTCTTGGCAAACGGTATTAGACCTTTCCTCACCCACTGCTTGAGCTGTTTATGTTTCTTTTGCAGACCTAGAAGAAGTAAAATAGACAAAGTAATTGCCAAATGTTATGGAGTCACAACAATATAACTTTATGTGCTGCAGTTACAACACAAGAAAGATTTATTGGTACATTAAGCTCTCAGGCAGCGACAAGAAGATGTTAAAATGGACACCGGACAGCTTTTTTACCATTCAGTGTTCACAGCGAGACATTCTTACTGAGTGCTATTTTCAGCCAACTTTAGCAACATGCTCAAATAGGTGAGAGGCTAAGTAACCTCAATGCACAGCAGCTTTGTTGACTTTTTGGCACAGGAATTCAGCATTTCTTATGTAGCAGGATACTGAGCCAAGCTAACAGTTTGACATTTAGATGGCCCATCTGTTTGTTTGAATTGTTGTCCATATCTGAAAAAATGGACCAAACTTGACAGGATTGATAACATTGATATAAAAGACATCACATTCTTACCTGGATTGAAGTGGTGACTAAACTGCTAAAAGAAAATAATTTCTTCCAGCTTATTATAATGTGTTCTTGGCCTCGTTTTTAAAATCTGTAGCTTCTGCTGCTTTGCTAATCTAAAAAATTTGCAGCAGTAACTTAGCACAGATGGTTCGGTCCCCTTCTCATATCAAAGACAACATTGCCTATTAGAGTAACATGTTAGTGACTGAAGCTATGTTATGTCTGCTTTCCATATTCAGCTGTAGAACAGAAAAAACTAAAATGGCACTTTGTGATAAGATTAGTCAGTGTAGATAAATTACTGCAAGCACCATGTTGTATAAACCGTGTTCTAATTTTATGCATAAGCTACATTAAATAACAAAACAATTTAAATGTAGTAGTTAACAAATTTAAGAACGCTTGTGACCGGTTAATAGTGACACCCATGACTGAATTTTAATTATATGCCATCATAGGTTTTTATTGCTTTGCCTCCCCAAGGACTAAAGATCAATGCTGCCACACAGTTTAATGAATCTTAAATTAAATAAATACATGTAATATTTATGTGATAAAATATAAATTATTTACTATTTTGTGTCTGCTGGAAATGTAACGATAAGGCAATATACATATTTGGGCCAAGAGACACCTGTACTGTACAAAAGCCAAAGAAAATATACATTGTTTCAGCCTGCAACATTTTCCCAAGCATGTGAGTTGTAAAAATAATAAGAAGCTTAAAAAAAAAAATCTACAAATTCATGACAGACACCATGTTAACTGGTTCATTCCTAGCTTTCTCCCCAAACTACACAGGGTCTTAAATGCAAATACTCATAGAACAAAGCCTATTGTCTGATATTTAGCTTGATAAATGAATCATGATAAAAAGTGGAAGACGTGCTATGTCACTATGAAGCCACGTAGGTAAGGGATGACCTATTTGGTCAGAATTTACAAAGCTGCCTGACCAAATTTGAAAGTCTGTGATAAGCTACCTGTCGCTGCATCGTGTTCATATTCCTCATTAACAACTACATATCACCTATTAAACTGTATTATTTGTGGTTAATGTAATTTTTTTTCAGACATTGTTTTTTTTTTTTGTTTTATCTGTGTGTGTACTAGTGGTTGCCAAAATTAACTACATGGCCTGTCTTCAGCTAACATGTTGAAGGTAACACAATAAGAGAAATCCCTTTTCTGTCGACTGTGAAAATGATTACTGCTCCATCCATTCAGCCAATAATCATGTCATACATCTTGCTGTCAGGAGTCACATCATTAGCAGCAGCTCACTGCAGTAAAATGATGGTGGGTACCTGGCATGCTGTACAGTAAATTGGAAATTTATGTATGAAATAAGAATAACTAGTTAATGAACCTATATGTTACATGACTTGCCTTCCAGCCAAGTGCTGATATTATGAGATGTCTGGCAGCTGTGTGAAGTAAGCCAAGATTTTGGGACCTCTGCTCTCTGTAAGGAATCTGCAACGTCTCTCAGATTTTCGGGAATTGCTGTCAGTCCACCCAGCAAACACCTTGACAATGAAGAAATGTTGTGTTTGATTTGTTTAAGGGAATTGTTCAAACAGTTGCACTCCTGTAACAAAATAATAAATCATGACTGGTTAATAAAAAATTGTTAATTATGCATTAACAAATCATAGATCATACAATTATTTATATATTAAAATAGAGCTGCAGACAAAAAAAAGATAAAAATAAAGATAAGGTAAAAGATAAAAAAACCAAACCAGCTTTTGCTGTATTATTCAGGTCTCTTTTTCTGTTGCTAAATGTTCAAGTCTGATGAGCAGAGACATTCAACGGACTTCCTCCAAGCCTAATTTCTTCTGGAACCATCCCAATCAATAATAACCCCAATCAGTAAAAGGAGAGGCAGCACAGTAATCAGCTCACCTCTCTAAAAAAAAAAAAAAAACTCTATTTAAAAGGTGCTGGGATTTTAATGCGTATTCAATGGTACAAATGCAGGGACACTTTTAAACAAGCTCTCAAACACATGAGCCTCCTCAATCAGTACCCATAAGCAACTCAAAATATACACATAAGCACCAAACCAAAAAGTGAAAAAGTGAAAAGTGTTTTTTTTTTTTTTTTGTTTTTTTTTTTTCTTTGGTGCTCCAGGTGAGGCCCAAAAGTTAAAAGTGTTTTAATAGTTTATAATACCATTGCATAAAAACCTACAATCCCCGGAAGACTGGCGCAGACAGATTTAGAAAAAGTGTCTTATGCATTCTAAAACTGGTGCGCCAGATTTATGCACCTGTCTAGAACTTGTTCTTCAATTTGGTTCATGCTGCACCACTTTTAGAATGCACGACAGAAACTTTCACAAAATCTGTCTAAGCCAGTTTTTCTCTCTGTATGCCAAAAGAGAGTTGGTGTTAATTACCTCCACTGTTACAATTGGCGAATTCAATGTGACACAGAGTAAAAACGATGCATTAAATGTGACACAATGTAAAAGTGGCACATTTTCAATCTATCTAAATTTGGTGCACAAGTCGCTGTCAGAAACATAAGTGTCGCAAATGTTTCATGATATTGGCACAATACATTAACAAGAGAGAATGACACCAAAAAAAGTGGCACAGCTGCTTTATTGAATTCCCCCAATGTGTTTTGGGGCAACAAAATTCCTCCTTTTTTAAGGCTTAGAAAATCTCAAAAGATTATAAAAATCTCCAGATCTTTGTCTAATTTGGTGGAAAACCACTTTTTGGATGGAAATTATAACAACTGTGACAACATAATCAGTGGCTGCTGCACTCTACTTTATTCTACTCTACTTTCTCTTTCTATCAGCATGCTTCTTATCAGCAACTTGTTGGCTCCTTGTACTACTTCTTCCTCTTAGGGTTCGTTCACATTTGTGTCAATACCCTGTGTTTATGCAGCATTTATTCAGCATTTTTAAAGCTTCATAACACCCTTCAATGCTTGAATTGAATATTACTATGGCACCATACAATGTAATCAGCAGCTGCTGCACTCTACTTTACTTGACTCTACTTTATCTTTCTACCAGCATGCTTCCTGTCAGCATATCAACTTTTTGGCTCCTTGTATTACTTCTTCCACTTAGAGCTCGTTCACACTTGTGTCAGTACCCTGTGTTTATGCAGTATTTATTCAGCATCTTTAATGCCTCATAACACCCTTCAATGCTTGCCATGAATAAAACAATGGCACTATACAGTGCTGTTCACACATGAGTGGTAGCATTTTGTTGTGTCATGTTACAAATTAAACTTTTCTTTGGTTTGAGGCACCAAAACTATTTCTACCACAAATTAAGCAACATATTGCTTTCATGAGGCATCAATGCTTGTCAGCCGCCTCTATTGATTTCAATATTAATGCTCTGTAACAGCATTGTAACAGCACCTAGTGCATTTATGGCATGTTAGTGAAGCATTTATAAAGTGTTAGCTGGGCATTGGAGGGGAGGCAGCTGAGATTCCTGTACCCCAGAATGCACTGGGAAATAATAGAGAACTAGGACAAGGCAGTTCCAGCCACTTCCTGTTTGTATAGAAAAGCCATGTGGTAAAACTGTTTACTTCCATGTGCAGGCAAAAACATCAACCAGGCAGCAATACTGAAAGTGCCAGGCAGGAGCAGAGGCATTGAGCACTATTGCCAGTGGTAAAGCTTTTTGTGTCAGCAAAGTTAAGCTGGACCAAGCCAAGTGTCAATGAGATCAAAATATACCAATCCATCTTGCAGAGAATTAACAAAAATGTCTGCTATCACACCACAACCTAACCTTGCCTCAAAGTAGATAATTTCCTCTACATCACTTCCCCTTTAAACACTTCCCACAATTTTTTCCCCACGTTTTCAAAGCTTCATAAACACAACAAAAACATGTCATAAACACATCATTAATTCTATAGGCTCATTTATGAGCATTGATTCATTCTTCATAATTGACACATGAATAAACAAGCCCTAACGCCTGGTACACATGGGACGAATATGGGCTAGTATCGGCCGGTTCAAAAGAAATCAGCCGACATTCAGCCAGTGTGTGTTTGGCAGCCTGTCCGGCTTCTGTCAAAGGAGCATGCCAGAAAAAACATCTGCCAATCAGCATCCAATCAGTACTCTCAGCCAATGGCTGCATGTGCTGAATGGTGCGTTCCGGTGTGTGGGGGGGGGGGGGGGGCAGTCCCCCTATCAGAACACAATAGCTCAGCGGGAAAAACGCTGTACTAAGATTGGCATGTGTTACTTTAGCTGGCAATTGCTCGGTCATGCAAAACTATACCTAAATTAAATTTTATATTTTTTTTCAAACAAATAGATTTTTCTTTTGATGGTATTTGATCGCTTATTTGTTATATAAATGAAAAAAGACCAAAGATTAAAAAAAAAAAAATTTCTGTTATAAAACATATCCTATTAAATCAAATGTCTTCATTAAGTTAGGTCAAAATGTATTCTGGTACATGTCTTTGGTAAAAAAAAAACTGCATTTTTGGGGACACTATACTATTGGGGACACTAGTATCGTTCTCATTGTGATCAAGATACTGATCCGTACAGGCACTATTCTAGTAATGGCAATGATCAGTGACTTATAGTGTGACTGCTATGGCGTGTAAGGCAATCCGGCACTAACTGTTACTGGCTGGTAGGGACACTAACTGACACTGATGTCACTTGTGACACTAATACAGTGATCAATGATAATACTGTAAACTGTAAATGTACAAATTACACTGGCTGGGTGACAGGGCAATCAAAGGGTTACTGTGGATGGCAATCAAGGGGTTAAATGTGCCTAGTAAGTGTATATGTGCTACTTGTACACAGAATATGGCTGGCTTCTCTCTCTCTGAATGAAAAGATCTCAGAGATTGGAAGAAACCAGCCAGATCCAGTGTGTTCTATTTACAAATCAGGTGTGCTGAATGCAATTATCAAGAGAATGCTAACAGGACATGAAAACAAAGGAATGACCCCATCAGCCTACTGTTGAGCCTTTAGCCCTTGTTCACACTAATGGCTGGTTTGAAATCCTAAGAGCTCAACTGAACTTGCACGATTTCAAACCTGCATGTCAGTGCGAGTTTGATGGCTATTTGACAGACATCTGTGTGAGTTCCAGGACAGATGTCTATTAAAATAGCGTCTGAAGTAGCCAAAAGTAGTGCAGAAGCTACTTTTGGAAATCAGTGCTGCACTGCAAAGCTGCGGGCAATGGGCTCCAATTTGGCATGCGATTTGACATGTCAAATTAGCCTAATGTGAATGGGTTTTACTGTCAGTCTGTATGCCTGAAATAGTGAATCGGTGGCACTTGAGCCTTAGGTCAATAATGCTTTTGTACTTTTGGTAATTTATGGAAACTATATTGATAGCATCCCAATGGACATCTGGGTCAGAAAGTAATGCTTTATTTGAAGATTAGAGTCCAAAATGTGGTTTTATTTTAAATACATAATGGGTGCAATAGCTGACACATTATGGGGGACCAAACATTGTCTCCTTAAGCAGGGCTTAATAGGATATAGAATCAGCTGGTATTGGCTTCAACTGTTATCCGAACTCTGTTTTGAAAAAGAAAAAGAAGCTGGTTTAGGCTACCAAAATAGTAGGCAGAAGTGACCTGGCTGTATTGCTTAATTGCAATAGAAAAATGTCAGGTAACCCACTTTGCTCTGTTGTCAGAGCTATGATGACCTTGGGATCAGAGGGGCAGAAACACAAATCCTTTGGCAGGTAAACCAGTTCTTATGGGTGTATTTCAATAATGTATTTATCTGTTTGTCTGAAATTCAACTTTAACTACACAAGATTGTAATTTTCTAGTGGCAAATGCTTAATAGAAAATATGTTTACACACTGTTATTTGTAGCTAAAAACTCTTGCTTGGCTAGAAGGACCCATTTTCTCAGTTACCCAGGATACAAAGGTCCTGTGGCTCATTTAAATCAGTTGGGTCTTTACCTTGTTTTAATCAGCTACATCTCTGTGATTTATACATTTTGCCAGAGAATGTAAGATTATTCTAAATTATGACAACTGCTAAGCAGCCAATATCTTTACAATTTTCCTGATTTATTTCTGTACACATGTCCTAGGAAAGGATTGTTAACTTCCTTTTGAGCGGAACAAAGCAGGTTAAAGAGTTTTTCCAATAAATTTTAATGATTTGCACATAGCTAATTTCTCTGTATGATTCATAAGTTGAAAATTATAGAATATTGCAACATGCTAGTTTCCCCTTGTTTTGAAAGGTGACTTTATTGCTCATAAACGAAAGGCAGAAAAAGACTGCAATTTCCTAGACATGCGTTCATGTAAAATTGTGGGAATAGTTCCCAATTAAGTGGTTAACCATAAATACCACTATGGTCATTTCAAGCTGAACATCACAATAAAGACATTCCGTGAGCTATATTCTTTCTATTATGCCTGCAATCTAAAGTGCATTGCTCTGCAACTTCCCCTGTTGCCAGTGATTAATAGCCCATAAGCGGGAAGAGTCCACAAAGAAAAGTGCCAAGAGAAGCAGGTGCAGAAGGCTTTATATTATCATGACTGCCACAAGCTAATTCAGCAGTGTCAGCTCTAACTCTATTCTGATGATAAAATATGACAAAGGTTGATATGGATGTTCTCTTCAGCCCTTATAAGGAAAGAAAATCTTCTCAATGTCATAAGAAACACCAGGGACTGCGATAAAGTTTTTACACTCTAAATATTAACAATAATAATTGCTAGATTTCCTAGAGGTTGACCGCGTCATCTAAATTGTGGTCCTTTTTATATATTTGAATTAAAACACATCTGATAGCTCATTACAGTTTATATTCATGATAACACCATGGGATTATTTCACCCTCTTTTTTGTGATAGATACATAGCAGTTCATTTTCTAAAAGAGTAATTCTTACTCATTGTTACAGTGAACACATGTTGCTTAAAATCCTCCATCATGTGCAAGAACAGATAAAAGTAGGGAGTACATTTTCAAAACGGTTAGATTTTATATCAAAGTCTGGTTTACCACATAAGGATGCCAAAAGGTTACAGCATATCTAAACACAAAAGCAAAAATGTAATATATTGCAAATTACTAATCTTTAGATGTGGTGACTGCATTAATTTTCTTTTTTCAAGCTAAAAACATAGAGTATTTAGCAAGTACAAAAAAAAGACGTTGGTCTTTCCATAAATGCAGCATCTTTGTTACTTCCTGAAAAGAAAACACAAACATCCTTACCCTTCTGCTGAATACTACTAATCCTATAAATAAAAAAGCCTGGAAAAAAGAAAAACGAATGCAGCCACTACATCTAAGGACTGGTAAACTGCCATATATAATGTTTTGAGTTTTGGGCTTAGATACACTTTTCATAAGACCATTACATGAAGTGAATTATTACAACATTGTTTAGGGTTACAAAAGTAAAAACTGTCTAAATAATTAAATGATAGTTTATACCTGTAGGAGAATGTATGTACTAGTTTGCTGTTCTGGTGCAGTCTCATTTTTAATGGAATAGGTATCTTGCAGTGACTTATTAAGATCATCGACCTGCAGCAAAAACAAGAGTAAAACTAAGTAAAACAGTTCAACTTGTAGAATACCAAGGGACTGAATAATAATTTTTATAAATATTTTTATTTTTATAGCCTGATTAACAAGAGTGTGAAGTTAAGTAAAGTAAGTATTCAATTGTGTATTCTAAAAATAAAAAAATACAAGTTTGTATCCATAATTAGATGTTTAACTTCTTCATCACTTTGGATGTACTAAGAACACCCAGAGAGTAAAAGGTGTAACACAAGTTCGTGGCTGCAGAAGAAGCCATGTGCTTGTGTTAAATTTCATTAGCCAGCTCCTGGCTGTCATGTCAAAGGATTCTGGGCAGCTGTGTAGCCACTGGCTCACTTTTAGCCCCCGTTCACACTGGGGTGACGCTACTTTGCCGGGCGACCTCATAGGTCGCGGCGCGCTGCTCGCACCGCGACCTCGGAGCGGCCGGCACGGACTTCATAACATTGAAGTCTATGCAGGTCGCTCCGGGTCGCCCCAAAGAAGCTCCGGACCCTTTTTCTAAGTCGGAGCGACTTGTGTCGCTCCTATTAGAACGGGTCCGCAGCTTCTCTATGGAAGGCGACCTACGGCGACCTGTCAGGCGACCAGGTCGCCTGACAGGTCGCCCCAGTGTGAACGGGGGCTCACAGTGTTACAGACAGAAATGCAGCTAATTAAGCATGATCTGTGTTTCGGTAGCTGCAGTGGAGGACAAGAAAGACACCGGGGGTCTAAAAGACCCCTGATGTCTCCATAAAGAGGACCTGTCATCTGCTCAATGCCATCACATAGGGGCTTTAAAATAAAATATAATTTAAAAAAAATTTGAGTAACCCCGTCATCCTACTCACACCTGCAAACGTGTGTGTGCAATAATTCTAGGACCATTTTTAATGAGTTACTCTAAAATGATGAGCTGTAAAGGCATTTTAAGCATTGCCTAATGATAATTTAGTGTACCATCATTTTTCATCAATTTTGCAGGTGCACATAGTTTTAAGGCTTTACACATTTTGTATCTATTTACTCTATTTCTACTCATTTTTTATTGTATGCAAAAACTGGGGATTAAATTGTGTTTGTGTGCAATACAATTCATTTTAGTTGTATCGTTTCTCCCCTGGGCTGGCTAAATTTAGCGTATGGCTCAGCTGTATCCAGTTGAACTGCAATTCATTTTTCAGGTCTGTTCAGGTTTTCCCTAAGCCGGTGGTTGATGGTTCCTGCCTGCTGCTTGAAGAATGTTTCAGCAATAGTATGACAGGATCAGTCATTGGATTATGAATAGTTATCTGACCTTAGTCAATCCCTAGTAGGCTGACCCAAAAGGTGTGGCAGGGGAAAAGGTAAATGTTTGGGAGGATCTGATCAGTCTTTTTCTTTCCTCTGGGGCTTCTACCCTGGGAGAGGTTGTGTGTGTGTGTTTTTCAGAGAGTTGAACACTTACCTGAAGTAAACAGGCAAGCTTGGCTCAGAGGGGGGGGGGGGGTGCCTTTCACCTGGAGCTCCAGGTCCAGGTGTCAAAAAACTTCTTGAAGATGAGAAGCTAGACGTTGCTGTTGACTGTGACTGCTCTAATAGGATCTTAGATATACTGGCTGTACCCTCTTTCTTTAGTTTTATTTCTGAGGCTGCTATTAAAGGGCCTAATACTGGTGGGATAACTTATATTTAGGAAGCTTTCCTCCAAGATCTGTAAGTGCCTTTGGGTATCATGCCCCCTTAAATCTTCTCCCTGCATTTTTCTCAAGATCGCAAAAGACCCCTAGACTGAGCCTAAATTTGTTGGTGTGCTTCTAGGACTGAAAATTGGACAAGCAGCCTCTGAACAGGCAAGGGAGACTCAGTTTCTTTCCAATGGCCCCTCCGGGGTTAAGTACTGCATAGTATATTTTTTCCTAAAATTATAGATTTGATAAACACAAATATGTACAACATAAACAAAATTGCAACTACTACATTTTGATAGTTCAAGACCTCTGCTTTCAGAGAAAGTTTAATGTTCTGGGGGTTTAGGTAATTTTATAGTCAAAAACACAATTTTTAACAAAAATGAAATAGATTATGCGGAACTTTGCAAAAAATGAAAGAAATTTTGGAGGGGAACAGGTTAAAAGGACTAACCTCACTTCACATTTTTATACATGTCACCATAGTCTCTCAGTTAATGAGTAAAAATAAGCAAAGCTATTTAAAAACAGTAATATTTAATAAATTTGGTTAAGGACTAGCTTTTATAAGGAGCACAACATAAATGCATTTGTTTATAGAACAACATGTTTATATTCTGCATCTGATTAGCAATGGTGAAAGGTAGCATAATTCAACATTTTGTGCACAATGTGTTTTATTGATAAATGATGATCTTCATAATTTAAGAGCATATCTAAAAGATTTTGGTATTAAACACATACCTGTATCAATGTAGGGAGTTGTTCTAACACCTCTTCAATGACAGTACGCAAGTAGGCAAGCTGTTTTACAGTATTACAACTTTCAGTTGTGATCATCGGCACAGAACTTTGCATGGTCTCATATATTGCTGATATGTTGTGCATAAATTCAGTGGCACTAAAATTAAAATCACAGTATGCAATCATTTTTCTACATTTCAACTATTTTAGTTGTATAAACTCAAAATATATTATTTTTATTCGACTAGCAAAAATTATAGTTATGTACAGTATATTTCCATTCTGAACATTTTCTGGAGGTATCTGTAGGAGATGAAACTTCAGATTAAATAAGCCTTGGATGTACAACAGTAGGAGTGATCTATCTTCATCAGCTCCGACAAAATAGTATAATATACCACAGTATAGCTAGTTACGTTTAACTAGACTTGATCTGTGATTTTTTTTTTTTTCAATCATCTTTATTTTAATTTCTTAGTTCTTTACCCATATACAAAATTCCCAAACAATACAGAAAAAAAATAACATATTTAACAATACTGTGGATTTCTTCCCACCCCCACGTCCCCACCCCCCACCAATCAGAAATAGATTAACCACAACACAGATTTAATATGCATTTTAACCTCAGGTAGCAGTCCTAGAACATCAATCCATACTCTCCATATTTTTTTTAAGATCCAATTATATCACCCCGTCTCTTTTAAAATATTTTTTCTCTCACTATTGTATTATTTATTTTCCTCTGCCATTCCCGTAATGAGGGGGGTTTAGATTTTATCCAGTTTGACGAAATTCCCTTTCTAGCTTAGTATAGACATCTTAACACTAGGGATGATCGAACATATATAGGTGTGAAAGGAGCAGAACACTATACTTGCGCTAATTAAATAATTAACACTAATATGGCTCTGCTCCTATCACACCTATATATGTGTAAGTGTAAAATACATATAAGTGTGTGTGTGTATATATACCCCTATACAGAAGTTCGGATGTTTTGCCTGCCTCCAAAGACCCCCAAAAAAATGCCCAAAAAAACGCCTGCAAGAACAAACCTGGGCTTTTTTTTGGCGCTGGCATTTTTTTGGGCATTATTTTGGTTTCTTTGGAGGCAGGCAAAACATCTGAACTTCTGTATAGGGGTATATATATACACACACACTTATATGTATTTTACACTTACACATATATAGGTGTGATAGGAGCGGAGCCATATTGGTGTTAATTATTTAATTAGCGCAAGTATAGTGTTCTGCTCCTTTCACACCTATATATGTGCAGGTGTATATATACAGACATGTGTGTGTATATATACCCCTATACACATGTTCAGATGTCATGCCTGACTCCAAACATGTCCTCAAAAAAGCCCTATAAACGCCTGCAGCAAAAAGAATGCTCACAGGTGAGAAGCCATATTAGTGCACTGAATGTGACACAAGAGAAACAATCTTTTCTCTATAGCGGTCACCCTGATATGGAAGGGTTTTGTCACCCTGCCATAGCAGTCATAGTCAGTTAACCCTACACTACACTACACTACGGTCCCCTTACACTTAACACTTTCCCTACAGAAACTGAATAATTAAAGCTAGCTATAGTGGAAAATAGCACCCTAACTACACTAGATATCCCTTTCCTCACACTAAAAATTGCTAAATGACACTTTGTAACAGAAGTCACAGAACTGCTTCCACTCTCTTCCATGTCCCTGTATAACAATGCTAGGAATTTGGAGGGGGCTATCTTATATACTGGGGGGCGTATTCACTAATGATTGACCTATGGACCCCCTGGTCACTCCAATCACATTCCTAGCATTCTCCTGCCCCCTCAATTGGCTTTTACTGATGGTTCTGGTCCAATCACGGGCTTTAAAAGCCCATTTCCTGTACCATTGCATTTTGGTCAGTTCTGGTTGCCGAATTTCGACCTTTTTCAGCAAAAAGTTCTAAATTTGGCCGAACCTCGAACAGCCAATGTTCGGGTCGAACCGATGGTCGACCCGAACCGTTCGATCATCCCTACTTAACACTGCAATCCGTTTGGGTTTTGGCCCCACATCCCGCCCCAGATGTCCCAGTATACATAATAACGGGTCCATCTGCAAGTTTAATTTATATACCATATTTATTTTATCCAATACCCCTTCCCAGTATCTATGCAACTTGGGACACCTCCATAGCATATGAATCAAATCTCCTTTTGCAACCCTACATCTAGGGCATAATGCGTCTGGCCGTCACCCAAATTGAGATAATCTTTTGGGTCTATAGAATGTTCTATGAATATTATAAAGCTGTGTAAGTCTTTGAGCTACTGATAAAGACAATAAATCTGTCGAGTAAACCACATCTTGCCACTGAGCATCTGTTATTGTACCCACATCCACTTCCCATTTACCCCTACTAATAAACTCAGAGTCCTTTTCCAATACTTTTAAATGGATATTTTTATACAGTTTCGATATCATCCCCTTCAATGAAGTAGACTCAACCACCATTTTTAACAAGGGAACTCCAATCCATTCCATCTTACTCTCTTTAAATTGAATAGTCAATGCATGTCTTAATTGTAAGTATTGGTAAAAATTGCTATTCAATAGCCCAAATTCCTCTTTCAAGACCTGAAATGTTTTCAATTCTTCTGCTCGATATAAATGTAACAGTCTTGCTATACTCTCTGTTTCCAGTTATGAAAAAACTGTAGCCACCCAAAGCTCTGGAAGTTTTTCGTTGTCCCATAAGGGAGTGTATTCTGTATAGCCAACATATTAAAATAATGCTCTAGTTATGTTCCATATCTTTATCGTTAATTTTACTGAGGGACACTGGTTCTCGACTCTCAATGAATTGGCCTCTAGAGCCTCAGATGTAAGATGTAAGTCAACAATGCCCGTGAACTTAGAATATAGAACACATAGTGTTCAGAAAATGTTTGGGACTTTGTATGAGATGTGGCCAGTTTACAGATGATGATGTAAATAATAATTCATAAACACATGCTGGTAAGCACAAAACAAGTATATAATCAATTGACATCACATATTTATTAATATGTAAAAATGGCAGTTAACATCATTGTACAAATACAATATAACAGCAGTAAACAAGCATAAAAGGTATGTATATATAAAATTGAATAAAACCATACACAATATTAAGGACAATGAAAGAAGTTATCCAAATAATAATGATTAGGATGAATGAAGAAGAAGTATATGCATGATGGAGCTTGTAAATAAATTGTTTTGCCTCATAAGCTCAACGCGTTTCGTGAAATAACTTTTCACTTCCTCAGGAGCAGGCATGATCATAATATCTAAAAAAACACATATACATAAATCATATAGCATCCAATGAAAGGATATATTTTGTAATCATTGCGTAAGAGATATAACTTACACATGAGTATTAACTGTCAGTGAGGTTATAAAATCGCCCGGAAACAAGTCCAAGGTGGGAACTGAAAGAGCATAGTCCCCGCACAGGGTCAAAGCGCAAGGTCCATATGTGTAATAGAGATATCAGTAGAAGGTCTTAAAGGGCTCAGCTTGGTAGTCGCATAAAGCTGTACAAAAAAAAATATATATATATATATATATATATATATATATATATATATATAAATATATATATCAAGCCGGTAGTATATATGAGGAGATCATAAACTTATATTAGTAAAGTAAGTGAGCCCAGACCAAGATACCAGAAAAACAAACTGTGTATGGCTGTACATCAGCCAATCCGGATAGAGGGATAAGTGAAGCATTCATGAGAAAGGTGAAATCAAATAGACAAGTAACTCCCATAAACCACCAAAAAAGGGTGCTGGAAAAACAGGTAACAAAAGTAAAGTGACTATCACCGATTGTTATGAAGAAAAATCCCATAGACAAAAGTGCTGTATAGTGTGACTGGAAATACGTGCTCAGAAGGGTGAATCTAGACAAGTAAGTGTATAAAACAAAGGGACCTACACAAAGCCAGAGTGAGGACAGCTCTCAGTGTCACAGTGCTGTTTAGTATGATGGGAGTTCACCAGGCAGACATGTGTTGCCCAAGGCGGTCTCCTCTAAATGAACTCTGATGGAGTCACGTGTGAGGACGCCGATGCCACGTATGACGCCGTGCTCCGCACGGAAGAATGTGACGCAGATGCGCCGCGGCCGCGACCAAACCCCCCCCCCGCCTCCACCCCGGCCAATAGGTCAGAGCGGGGGAGGAGGGCGGAAGTGGACGGGGCACATCGCAGTTCCCGGAAGAGGACCATCCGGGAGATATAGAGACCCAGTGACAATTCGGCTAATGAGATGGCTAATGTCCAGGTTCCATATTTGTCACTGCTAGTCGTAACAAGTGATGCTAGTGTGCATCAGTTAGTCAATGCAGCCTGATCAGTGCCCATCAATGCAGTCTGATCAGTGCCCATCATTGCAGCCTCACCAGTGCCCATCAGTGCAGCCTCATCAGTGCCCATCAATGCAGTCTCACCAGTGCCCATTAATGCAGCCTGATCAGTGCCCATCAATGCAGCCTCACCACTGCCCTTCAATGCAGCCTCACCAGTGCACATCAATGCAGCCTGATTAGTGCCCACCAATGTAGTATCACCAGTGCACATCAGTGCAGCCTCACCAGTGCCCATCAATGCAGCCCTACAGTTCCCATCAATGCAGCCTCATCAGTGCACATCAATGCAGCCTCATTAGTGCCCATCAGCGCAGCATTACCAGTGCCCATCAGTGCAGTCTTTTCAGTACCCATCAATGCAGCCTCACCAAAGCCCATCAATGCAGCCTCACCAAAGCCCATCAATGCAGCCTCACCAGTGCACATCAATGCAGCCTGATTAGTGCCCATCAATGCAGCCTCACCAGTGCCCATCAGCACAGCCTCACCAGTGCACATCATTGCAGCAGAGGAGGAAAGAGGAGCAGATTTAGTCACCCAGCCAGTGAGTGGGAGCAGAGGGATGGGTGAAGCACAGAGACACAGGATGCAGCCAAGATGGCGGCCAGCCGCGAGGGCGGAGAAAGCAGCAGCTTGATCCGTAGGGCAGGCCAGCCGACCAGCTTCAGACAGCCTCAGGGACAGGATGAAGAAGCGCCAAGCTGATGAGTGTGCACTGGGGGATTGATGCAGCTCGGATTGCACAGGAGAAGTCCAAGAAGGCAGCAGGCCACAATTATGCAGCCGGCGGTGGCTGGATTAACACCGCAGATGAGCTGACTGGCCGGAAAATAGTGACTGGGATCAAAGCAAGAGATGGAGGGAGACAAGCTGAGCAAGGAGAGAGGCTCACTGGGTGATCAGAGGCACAGATGGTGCAGGATAAAAGTCAGGATGTTCGGAGCTCACATCCAGACATACCCCCAGCTAGTGAGCCAGGTAAATGACCTTGGCGGGCCATAGTTTGAGGACCCCTGCTCTAGTACATTGTTCTTTGCTCTCACTGGTTAGATTATTATAAAAAAATCATTACACTTCCAAGACGTTTGTTTACTACTCTCATTGATTTGATTACACATCAATGTAATGTGTAAGCAGATGTTGATGAATGTCTACGAACATGAACATATCCTCCAGTATTCAATAGTTGTGTGTCTACAAGCCTAAATCTGTAAAAATTGACCCCAATATACTCTATGTATGAAGGTGAGTTGAGGACCTTATACTGTAAGCTCCGTGAGGGCAAGCACTGATGTGAATGTAAAATAAATATATGTAAAGCACTGCATAAATTGACAACGCTTTATAAGTACCTAAAATAAATAAATAAGAAAGAAGGATCTCTCAATAAACATTGGCATTCCATTCAGAGGAGCTATTGATGAGAGTAGGGGTTTACCTCTGCCCCCATCCCCATCTTGGGGAAAATATTAGCAATTTGTTGAAATGATCTGAGCTGATAGCATTTTCACCCTAGGCCATTCAACAGGGCATGCCTGTGGGATGACCACACACAAAGTGATTATCGCCTGATCTGGTCTAAATCAAGCTGGATTTAGTGAAAATTATTTTATCTCTCTAGTTTATGAGTTCAGGCAGTTGCTGAAGGTCTGGGAGATTGATGTACATTGTTTTTCTGTGACTGTCTGCTTGAGAACATTGTGCTTGAGAAGCTGAGCACTGGACACAGTGGGGGGGGGGGTGTTCTGTGAGGTTTTAGCCTTCCACTGTTGCTTCCTTACATCTTTGAATTTGGAGCAAACTGTTTTAGGTGGGCAACTTGTTGGCTCCTTTGCCTGGGCAGCTTTCATAACATTTCTAGGACTTCATCTGCAGCATCAGTCGGAGCGCTTCCCCTTGGGCATTGTGATCTGAAGTGCCCAGCTTCTCCACAGCCATAACATTTCTTTTCAGAAGTAAGCTTGGCATTGTCTAATTCAGCCTCTCCTGATGCTTTCCCCCCTGGAGCTAAGGTAACCACTGCCCATTGCACATTAGTAAGAGATTTCTGCCTCCCTGCTTGAGTCTGTACCACCTGCACAGCTGTCTTCTGAAAATCAGAGGTTTGGGCCATCTGAGCTATAGTCTGAGCTGGAACCTCGATGACCAGGGGCATTCTACTCTCAATGTCTTCTGTTGCACATGGACTAGTTTGGACTGAGTATACTGTATATTGGTGCTGTGTCCATTCCCCTTTAAAGCATTAGGTTTCTGGGTCTTGGCCGGCATTTTTTTCCCAAATTGTTTTCATCATTTTAGAATAGATCAAATGTGGACTCTGGTCTCTTGTCTGGAGTTTGATTCCTTTTTTCAGGTTACATATGATGAAATCCTCGAACTATGCTCTTCTGATTCCTCCTTTATGAACAAATACCACAACCTCAGTCCAATCAAAAAAAAAGTCTTGGAGACTAGGGATGGTCCCCCCCCCAAAAATCTATACCAGGCACTTTGGGTCTGGTATATATTTTAAGGGCACTCCATTCCAAAATAAAAAAAATGGCGTGGTGTCCCCCCCAAGATTCATATCAGGCCCTTTGGGTCTGGTACAGATTTTAAGGGGAACTCCATGTCAAAAATTAAAAAAAAAACGGCGTGGGGTCCCCCACAAAAAAACTAACACCAGACCCTTATCTGAGCATACAGCCTGGCAGGCCAAGAAAGGGGGGGGGACGAGGGAGCGCCCCCCCTCCTGAACCATACCAGGCTGCTTGCCCATGTTGATAAGGACAAGGGCCTCTTCCTGACAACATTGGGCTGTGGTTGTGGGGGTCTGTGGTTGGGGGGGCTTATTGGAATCTGGAAGCCCCCTTTAACAAGGGGGCCCCCAGATTCACCCCCCATATGAATGGGTATCGGGTACATAGTTCCGGTACCCATTCACCAAAAAAGTGTAATAAAGTAAAAATCACAGAACACAGTTTTTGACAAGTCCTTTATTAAAAAGAAAGAAAAATAGTGTCCCTTAATGTAAATCCATCTTCAATCACGAAACCCGCTGGACCCGGAAAATAGGGATGATCGAACTTTTGAAAAGTTCGGTTCGGCCAGAACATCAGAACTTCCCGAAAGTTCGGCCCGGATTTCAGAACCCCATTGAAATCAATGGGACCCGAACTTCGGTAATCAAAAAACACAATTTTTAAGCCCTAAAACCCAATAAATGGCCCTAAAAAGTCCCTATGGTTCTGGGTCATGCCCCATTAACTATTAATCACACAAAAAAAAGTTCTTAAAAATTGTCATTTTTGATAAAAAAGCCAATTATTGAAAAAAAAAAAGAGAGAGATTTTTTTATTTTGACTTTGGATTTAGTATCCAAAAAGTGTACATGTGAAGTTTCAGCTCTGTAGCATGTCCAGAACCATGAAAAAAAAAAAGATAATTTTTCAGTAGAACAGGGATGTGGGACCCTCCTTTTACACCTATATGATCTTTTTTTTCTGGTTCTGGACATGCTACAGAGCTGAAACTTCACAGGTACAAGTTCTTAAAAATTTTCATTTTTGATAAAAAAGCCAATTATTGAAAAATTTAAAAAAAAGAGATTTTTTGGATTTCGTATCTGGGGGGTCTAAAAAGTGTACATGTGAAGTTTCAGCTCTGTAGCATGTCCAGAACCATAAAAAAAAAAGATTGTTTGTATAAGAACACTTTCAGCTCAGGGGGTTGGCTTCTCTTCTCGGTTTTCACACCTTGCCGGTTTAATAGCAGGCATTTTTTTGGGTTCTTTGCAGTCAGGAAAAACATCTGAACTTGTGTATAGTGGTACTGTGCACAAGTTCTGATGTTTTGCCTGCCTCCAAAAACCCCCAAAAAATGCCAGCAAAAACACACCTGGGCATTTTTTTTTTTGACGCTAGCGTTTTTTTTGGCATTTTTTGGGGTTCTTTTGAGGCAGGCAAAACATCTGAACTTGTGTATAGTGGTGTATATACACACATACATATATTTATATACACACCTAGACATATATAGGTGTGATAGTAGCAGAAATATATGCTTGCGCTAATGAAATCATTTACAGTAATATATTTCTGCTACTATCACACCTATATATGGCTAGGTGTCTATATACATATAATTATGTGTGTATATATACCACTATACACAAGTTCAGATGTTTTGCCTGCCTCAAAAGAACCCCAAAAAATGCCAAAAAAAACGCTAGCGTCAAAAAAAAATGGCATTTTTTGGGAGTTTTTGGAGGCAGGCAAAACATCAGATCTTGTGCACAGTACCACTATACATGTACACTTTTTAGACCCCCCAGATCTGAAATCCAAAGTAAAATTCAAAAAATAACTTTTTTTTTTTTCAATAATTGGCTTTTTTATCAAAAATGACAATTTTTAAGAACTTTTTTTGTGTGATTTCGTATCTGGGGGGTCTAAAAGGTGTACCTGTGAAGTTTCAGCTCTGTAGCATGTACAGAACCATAAAAAAAAAGGATTGTTTGTATTAGAACACTTTCAGCTCAGGGGGTTGGCTTCTCTTCTCGGTTTTCACACCTTGCCGGTTTAAGGCATTTTTTTGGGTTCTTTGCAGTCAGGAAAAACATCTGAACTTGTGTATAGTGGTACTGTGCACAAGTTCAGATGTTTTGCCTGCCTCCAAAAACCCCCAAAAAATGCCAGCAAAAACACACCTGGGCTTTTTTTTTTTTTTTTTTTGACGCTAGCGTTCTTTTTGGCATTTTTTGGGGTTCTTTTGAGGCAGGCAAAACATCTGAACTTGTGTATAGTGGTATATATACACACATAATTATATGTATATAGACACCTAGCCATATATAGGTGTGATAGTAGCAGAAATATATTACTGTAAATGATTTCATTAGCGCAAGCATATATTTCTACTACTATCACACCTATATATGTCTAGGTGTGTATATAAATATATGTATGTGTGTATATACACATATATGTATGTGTGTAGCAGAAATATATTACTGTAAATGATTTCATTAGCGCAAGCATATATTTCTGCTACTATCACACCTATATATGTCTAGGTTTGTATATAAATATATGTATGTGTGTATATACACCACTATACACAAGTTCAGATGTTTTGCCTGCCTCCAAAACCCCCCAAAAAATGCCAGCAAAAACACACCTGGGCATTTTTTTTTTGACGCTAGCGTTTTTTTTGGCATTTTTTTGGGTTCTTTTGAGGCAGGCAAAACATCTGAACTTGTGTATAGTGGTATATATACACACATAATTATATGTATATAGACACCTAGCCATATATAGGTGTAATAGTAGCAGAAATATATTACTGTAAATGATTTCATTAGCGCAAGCATATATTTCTGCTACTATCACACCTATATATGTCTAGGGGTATATATACAGACATATATGTGTATATATACCCCCTATACACATGTTCAGATGTCATGTCTGACATCAAACATGTCCTCAAAAAAGCACTGGCAGTGGCAACCCCTGCAGCATGAAAAATGCTTGCTGGTGAGAAGCCATATTCCTGTCCCGAAGCAACTCAGAGAAATTATCATTTCTCTATAGCGGTCACCCTGCTATGGAAGGGTTTTGTCACCCTTCCATAGCAGTCACTGTCAGTTAACCCTACACTACACTACGGTCCCCTTACACTTAACACTTTCCCTACAGAAACTAAATTTTTGAAGCTAACTTAAGTGTAAAGGAGCACTCTAACTACACTAGATATCCCTTTCCTCACACTAATAAATGCTAAATGACACTTTTAAAGAAAAATTAACAGAACTGCTTCCACTCTCTTCCATGTCCAGTATAACAATGCTAGGAATATGGCGGGGGCTATCTTATATACTGGGGGGCTTATTCACTAATGATTGGTCTAGGGACCCCCTAGTCACTCCAATCACATTCCTAGCATTCTCCTGCCCCCTCAATTGGCTTTTGCTAATGGTTCTGGTCCAATCACGGGCTTTTAAAGCCCATTTCCTGAAGCATTGCATTTTGGTCGGTTCTGGTTGCCGAATTCTGAACTTTTTGGGCAAAAAGTTCTAAATTCGGCCGAACCTCGAATACCCAATTTTCGGGCCGAACCGATGGTGGACCCGAACTGTTCGATCATCCCTACCGGAAAATAGAAAAAGATTGCAAAACACTTAACCTCTTAAGAAACATATACACAACGTTCGACCTGCGCCAGTGAAAGAGTCAAGTACATTCGATCTTATGAAAAAAGTTTCAACTGTGGCTGTAGGTAGTCTTTTTAGGAGGTATGCAGGATAGTTCAATCCCTGGGGTTAGTGAAGTTGGATGGTGGAGGTGGCTACAGGCTTCATACAGAGCTAGAGGGACTCTGCAACAGACAAAAAGGGGTAGGAGAAGAAAAGCAGCGCCACCTCAGTGTAGATTAAAAGGTTATTTATTACATAAAAACAATGTAGTAACTCACACAGAGGAAATAGTTGATCAGCAAATGGTGATGGTTCATCTGCAACACTGTAGGGGTGTTAGGGAAGTACACTCGGGGGGCCGTGGTCCTGGCTGTGCCGGTGGAGTCTGACACTTCTTGTGTTTCTGGCAGCGTTTTGTATCCAGGGTTACATCCAAAAGTGGCAGGGGGTGCTCGCGTTCGGAGCATGTGTGCTCCTTCTTCAGGAGAGCTCTCGTCTGAGGAAGGAGCACGCATGCTCCGAACGCGAGCACCCTCCTGTCACTATTGGATTTACATCTGGTTACTGAACGCTGCCAGAAACACAGGAAGTGTCAGACTTCACCGGCACAGCCAGGACCATGACCACCACAGTGTACTTCCCTAACATCCCTACAGTGTTGCAGATGAACCATCACCATTTGCTGATCAACTATTTCCTCTGTGTGAGTTACTACATTGTTTTTATGTAATAAATAACCTTTTAATCTACACTGAGGTGGTGCAGCTTTTCTTCTCCTACCCCTTTTCACCTCTTAAAAGGCTACCCGCCGTATGCCCGATCTTCAGCTTTGACAGTTCTTTTATAAGCAAGGGGCGGGGCAATCTGTCTAGGTCACCCGGTGGCACTGCCCTCTTCTGATGTCACGTCTGGAATTTTTCATTTTTTCTTTTTCACTTTAAGCATTATTAAAATCACTGCTCTTTAAAAAAATTATCATTTAAAAAAAAGATTTTTGCATTGATATACTGCCCTGGGCAGTAACCAGGTCCCCATACACTTTTTATGCCAATAACTTGCATATAAGCCTTTAAAATTAGGACTTTTGATTTTTTTATGTTTGTGTCCCATAGACTTTAATAGAATTTGCATGTTCGCTGGAACTTTTTCCCTGTTCAAGATGTTCTGGTGTGAACCGAACAGGGGGGTGTTCAGCCCATCCTTATTGGAGACCCTGACTGACAATACTGAACTAGTGATCAAACAAGCTGACAAGGGAGGAAGTATAGTAGTTAATAATAGATGCAATTATATTGCCAAGGCCAAGAGATTTTTCAGTGAACAAAAAATCAGAGATTCCCTCATGACCCCTTGGATACATTGGATTTGAAACTCCTATTGGATGCTGCTAAAGGCAACCAGGTCACTGATTTAACAAAATGGGAATTCCTCTTCAGAGACCTTTAAAAAAACTCCCTATTTCTATTTGATGCCCAAAATCCACAAAGATCCTACTAATCCTCCAGGAGAGCCCTCTATAACCTTGATGGAGAATTTTAATAATGGAACATCTACATACTGTATGTGGACTTCTTTATACAACCTCTAGTGCCATCCCTCCCATCTTTTATCAGTGATTCTACACAACTACTATACACCTCGGAAAATTATACATGGGAACATTCCAATGTGTGGTTATCCTGTGATGTACATTCTTTTTATACCTCTATGTCCCACAGGGTAGGATTGGCTTTCCTTACTAATTTTTTAGATAAAGATTCCAAATTATATCACACTCAATCACAATTCTTTCTGGACAGCGCACAGTTCTGTCTTTAACATAATTATTTTGCCTTTTTGTGTGATTATTACCACCAAATACAGGGCCCCACTATGGGCGCTTTAGTTGCACCCACCTACGCAAACCTTATTATGGGTTGTGGGAGTATTTGGAGGAATAACCCTTTTGCAGCCCAGTTTTTTTAGGAAGTATATACTGTAGATGATGGGATGGTTCCCCATCTGTTATTGACTCCTTTGTTCTATATTGCAATGGCAATAACATGGGCCTTTCATTCACTTATGTTTGAAATTCTATCTCTCTTGTTTTCTTGGATCTCAAGCTTAGTCACAGTGAAGGAAGAATAGTTTCCAAAACACATTTCAAGCCCTCATCAATTCTTATTTGCATTTTAACAGCTGCCATCATCCTAGGTGGATCAATATTATCCCCAAGGGATAATACAGTAGGCTGAGAAGAAATGGCACCCTTTAACCACTTTACCACCGGAGGATTTTGCTGTCTTACGTCCAGGCCACTTTTTGCGATTCGGCACTGTGCGACTTTAACTGACAATTGCGCGGTCGTGCGACGCCATACCCAAACGAAATGTACGTCCTTTTTTCCTCACAAACAGAGCTTTCTTTTGGTGGTATTTGATCACCTGTGCGATTTTTACTTTTTGCGCTATGAACAAAAAAAGAGCGAAAACTTTGAAAAAATAACAATATTTTTCACATTTTTTATATATGAAATTCCCCCCCCCCCCCCAAAAAAAAATGTAAAAATCAAATTTTTTTTACATTTTTGGCCAATTTGTTTTCGGCTACCTATGTTTGGTAAGAAAAATCACAATAATCGTATTTTGATTGGTTTGTGCAAAACTTATTGCGTTTACTAACTAAGGGAAAGATTTCTGTCATTTTTGGTGGGTTTTTTTTTTAATGAGTAATGGCGGCGATCTGCGATTTTTTTTGCGGGACTGCGACATTGCGGCGGACAGATCGGACCCTTGACTGACATTTTTGACACTTTTGGGGGTACCAGTGACATTACTACAGTAATCAGTGCTATAAATATGCACTGTTACTGTAAAAATGACACTGGCAGGGAAGACATTAATTTTATTGGAGAGGGAGGGGTTAATGTATGCCTGGTGCTTACTAACGTGTGTGGGGGGAGGTGACTGAGTGACACAGGGACAGATCGCATGTTCAGCTATGCTGAACCCTGCAATCTGTCACTTCGCCGCTGCTCCTCCCCTGGCCCGACTCCCGCTGTGACTGAATACAGCAGGAGCGAGCCTCCAGCGGCGCGCGAGCGCCGCCCACAAGGGGAGGAGTCCAGCGACGTAGGTCTACGTCGCTGGACGGGAACGAGCCACTGTGCCGCAGTAGAGGCACAGTGACTGGTCGTAAAGTGGTTAAGCAGACTATATTTCACAGAAAGCGTTACTTAGAAATAAGGGGTACAATGCAGAACTTGTTGACAAGGCAACCAAGAGTGCCTCATAGTCTTTACCCAAACTAAAAACAAAAATCCATTATACCAGTTGGATGTCAAATTATCACAAATTTCCACTGCGGGTTTAAACAAATGGAGAAAACCTTTCAATGGCATTGGAACAATGTCCCAATGTCCCAGAATAGAATCCGCTATTTTCCCAAGACCACTGTTTGTCTATAAGAGAGCAAATATCAAAAATATGTAAAAAATATCATTGCTCCAAGTGAGTTGCAGGAATTTTGAAAACCCTCTTCTCACCTACTGGGCATTTTTGCAATTTGGAGGGTATGTATTAATGTAAAAAGAGATTATGAAAATGTGTATTTTTTGTTAACCATTATCAAAACACATTTAAAGACCATAGTGGCAAAGAGAACACCGTGCCTATCTTGCCCATGTGGGCTTCTTTATGTAGGCCACACCATTCGAACAGTTATGCCCCATACACACGTGCAGATTATCTGCAGACTTTTGTCTGCAGACTTACCTTTTCTATGTAGTGCAAGGGCCTGCCGGATTGCATACAAATTGAAAGTGTTTAGGTTTGACCTCATATTATATGGTTTTGGTAAGTCTGCAGACAAAAGTCTGCAGATAATCTGCACGTGTGTATGGGGCATTAGAGCAAGATTCAGTTAACATAGAAAGCTAATTGGGAGGAGACAGTTGATCACAGTGTTCAAAGACATAGGGCCCAGAGTTTGGTGATAGAATCTATTCCCAATAACCTTTCTCTTGCTGATTCTAGATTTTCATGATAAACACCCAAGTTCTAATGGGGTTCAATGGGGAACTGGAGGTTCAAATGTTGGCCCCTGGTACAGTATCTCTCAAAAGTGAGTACACCCCCCCCCCCCACATTTTTTAAATAATTTATTATATCTTTTTTGTTTTGCCATTTTCCATTCATATAAATTGATTGCTGCAGGGAATTTTTTCCATTTAGTTGTTGAAGATCCCCATTGGATGTGACAGCAGATAAATTGCTCTGTGCTGGCCTTCTGGTCAGACTTTTAGTATTTGCTGGAATGGTACCAGCACTGTAAATTGAATACAGGACTGCTTGATCAATAAGCCTGTAAGCAAGGAGCCAAACCAACCAAACACAGAAATACGCCATCTCACAACCATCCTTCTACAACTCAAAAACAGCACCTGGGGCCGGTATATGGGTGGCAAACTACATGTTTCAGGGGCCCTGCCCCCTTTGTCAGGTTTCCCAATGGGAAACAGAGCTGGCTTTAAGGCCGTAGGGTGCAAATAAATAGCGCAAACCGTGGGAGAAACAGACGCCACACTAATAACTTATTGATGCAGCAGGACTACAATAATAAGTATGTTCATAATCAATACAAAAAAATGAAAAAGAAACAACAATGGTAATACAATGGGTATGAAATTAAAACTGGACTATGGAATACCAATATCAAAAATTTAATAATTTACTTTGTAGCAAAGTGTAATTTCTTTAGTGTTGTCACATGAAAAGATATAATAAAATATTTACAATAATGTGAGGGGTGTACTCACTTATGTGAGATACTGCAAATATGTAAAGCGCTGAATAAATAACGGCACTATGTAAGTACTTGCATTAAATAAATAAAAAATAAAATAAAAATGCCAGCGCCAAAAAAAAATGCCCAGGTTTGTTCTTGCAGGCGTTTTTTTGGGCATTGTTTTGGGTTCTTTGGAGGCAGGCAAAACATCTGAACTTCTGTATAGGGGTATATATATATACACACACACTTATATGTATTTTACACTTACACATATATAGGTGTGATAGGAGCGGAGCCATATTGGTGTTAATTATTTCATTAGCGCAAGTATAGTGTTCTGCTACTTTCACACCTATATATGTGTATGGGTATATATACATATAAGTATGTGTGTATATATACCCCTACACAGGAGTTCTGATGTTATGCCTGCCTCCAATAACCCCCAAAAAATGCCCAAAAAAAACGCTTGATACTAAACCGGCAAGGTGTGAAAATAGCGGAGCCATATCCCTTTTCTATAAGTGACATAATACAAACAATCTTTTTTTTTTATGGTTCTGGACATGCTACAGAGCTGAAACTTCACAGGTACACTTTTTAGACACCCCAGACACTAAATCCAAATCTCATTTTTTTTTTTTAAATAATTGGCTCTCTATCAAAAATGACAATTTTTAAGAACTTTTTTTGTGTGATTAATAGTCCCTGGGGCATGACCCAGAACCCTAGGCACTTTTTAGGGGCATTTATTGGGTTTTAGGGCTTCAAAATGGTGTTTTTTGATTACCGAAGTTCGGGTCTTATTGATTTCAATGGGGTTCTGAAATCCGGGCCAAACTTTCGGGAAGTTCGGATGTTCTGGCTGAACCGAACTTTTGAAAAGTTTGATCATCCCTATTGATTATGCACATACTAGTTATTGTAGTCCTGCTGCATCAATAAGTTATAGTGCGGTGTCTGCTTCTCCCCCGGTTTGCGCTATTTATTTTCACCCACCGGCCTTAAGGCCAGCTCTCTTTCCAACTGGGAAATTTGACAAAGGGGGGAAGGGCCCCTGAAAAGTGTAGCTAGCCGCCCATATACTGGAGTTGTAGAAGGATGGTTGTGAGACGGTGCTGGTATTTCTGTGTTTTGGTTGGTCTGGCTCCATGCTTTTAGGCTTATTGATCCAGCAGTCCTGTATTCCATCTACAGTGCTGGTACTATTCCCTTCTGCACACAGAGCTGCACACCTTCTGTCTGTAAGTGTGTATTATTGTTTACAATAAATATGGATACAATTTTACTAATCCTGCACCCTGGCAATTTTGTTTTCCCTAGCGGTATTTTGACTGACACAATGAAGAAGGGCAAAATGACTGGTATAAACATAACAGTATTCTCAAATGCCCATAAGTCAGGTGTGCTAGCCTAGTATTCACAGGCCTTGTATGTTTTTCTGTGTTTGCTCATCACTTCTGGACAGAGCAAAAATCTGCTGTGTGAGGCCCTTTCAGTTCATCAGTTCAGTCACATCAAAATGTATCAGTTTTCCATCCGTTTTTCATCCGTTTTTTCGTCAGTTGTTATCCGTTTTTCATCAGTTGTTATCAGTTTTTTATCCATTGTCATCCATTTTTCATCCGTTGTCATCCATTTTTCATCCGTTGTCATCCGTTTTCATCCGTTTTCATCCGTTGTCATCCGTTTTTCATCCGTTGTCATCCGTTTTTCGTCCGATCCGTTTTTTTGACGGATGAAAAATAGGGCATTCATCCGTTCAAAAAAAACGGACATTGACGGAAGCGGATGAAAACGGATGTTACATGATGATCATCCGTTGTCATCCGTTTTTACATAGAGATACATTGATGTCCATTTTTCATCCGTCAATGGATGGATGAAAAACGGACAGCATGTGTGAAAGGGGCCTGAAAAGTATGCTGGGACTTTGCTAACCACCTCACTAAATTTTTCCAAAACTTTACTTTAACATGTACCTATTTGAACCAGGCCTCATTCAAATCCCAAATACAGAAATACTTCTATTTGGAGAAGAGGTGTGAAATCAGAAAATCATGAACCATTTGTATGTTATAGCAGGAGAACTGTGAATCAGCAAAAAACATGAAAATCAATTTTAATAATTCTACTGTGGGCTCCTCAAACCCATTGTTATACATAGCAACAAAAATTACAGTCCTTTGCTGGCACTTCAGGCAGTTTGCCAATACCTTCTTTACGGCAATAAAACACATAGAAATTAAAGCATCTCATGTGGAACATTCATTCAACAGCCGCAAAAGCCAAATGAATGGTAATTGCTTAGAACACAATGCGGTGGCAATCAAATCAGATTGAATCATGCTTTTAAATATACATCTACATACTGAAGAGCCAAGATAATTATGAATTATGCAAATAAACACAATGGCTCCATGGCAGGGATGTTGTTTAGGTAGCAAAAGGGACATTCATGCAAAACTCGAAAGTCTCTTTTATTTTACTAGTGACTAAGTAAGAAGATGCTTTTCTCATACAGTATTAACTTCCATATATGATTATGAATATGTAATGTGAACAATATATCAAACTACACACAGTATGAAGCAATAGTAAGTCCAATACATGAGCAGCGCTAATTAAAAGGGTGACCCCTCTTAAAAGAAAAAAGTCAGTGAAGAAGCAAAGTCCATGCTGCAAGGATCAATAATCAAACGACAGATGCAGACTTCCACCACACCCCGTGACCCCTAGGGCAATGCTCACTGACCGTACTTAGAAGGTAAAAATCGCCTTAGAAATAATAAGATCAGCCAGGTCAGTCGTCACATCCTCAGAATCATCGGTATCCAAACCAAACCTCTCCCCATTCACAGATCAGGGACTTACACAGGCACGATCTCCAGGCTCATCAAATCAGTGTGTGCAGAGCGAGATAAAAGATAGAGGGCTCATAGGGTAGTATGTAAATACAATTTTATTCACTACTCAGTCCCCAAACAAATCCCCCACTCTATGCACTCACATTTAAAAAAGATATTAAAAGCATATTAAAACCCTCAGTAGAAGTCACCGTAGTGACGAAACATGTCAGGGAGTGAGCGTGCGGCCACCCAGACTGCAACATAGTATTGAGCGCCTGAGGAGTCTCTCTTTCATCCTCTTGCGGCTGATGAGCAGGAGAGGACTGGTGAGCGGTGAGCCTCCCAGCGATACGGCTGTGTACATTCATGCTTTTAATATCTTTTTTAAATGTGAGTGCATAGAGTGGGGGATTGGTTTGGGGACTGAGTAGTGAATAAAATTGTATTTACATACTACCCTATGAGCCCTCTATCTTTTATCTCGCTCTGCACACACTGATTTGATGAGCCTGGAGATCGTGCCTGTTTAAGTCCCTGATCTGTGAATGGGGAGAGGTTTGGTTTGGATACCGATGATTCTGAGGATCTGACGACTGACCTGGCTGATCTTAATATTTCTAAGGCGATTTTTACCTTCTAAGTCCGGTGAGTGAGCATTGCCATAGGGGTCACGGGGTGTGGTGGAAGTCTGCATCTGTCGTTTGATTATTGATGGACTTTGCTTCTTCACTGACTTTTTTCTTTTAAGAGGGGTCACCCTTTTAATTAGCGCTGCTCATGTATTGGACTTACTATTACTTCATACTGTGTGTAGTTTGATACATTGTTCACATTTAGATATTTATAGAGTAGCAGCTACCTATTTTTTACTGCATCTCCGCAGCGCGGGGTGATTGGGATATATATTGGTCCTTTTGTGCTCATTATCTCAGTCCTTTGATTTATTATGAATATGTAATGCTCACAATTAGTGATGAGCTGAACCTACCCAGGTTAGGTTTGAGCAGGGTTCACTAAAGTTCCGGTACCAAATTCAAACCCCATTGACTTCAGTGGGAATTAAATGTTAAAAAAACAGTGATGGCCATTTTGTAGGCTAATAATCAAGGGGTTATCATACAAAAGGCAATGAGAGAACTGATCTGGGGCATATGTACTAAAGCAAACATTTTTTTTTTTTTTATAATTCCGTTAGGGAGTAGTGATTTTAGTAATGTGTAAATTAAAAAATAAAAAATCCTAAATTGTGTTTAAAGAGAAGATTTTCACAGAAGTCACAGACATAGTTTTACTTTTGCATTCCTGTGACCCAGAGTGGGCTGACAGTAGGCTATTGCCCACTGTCAGCTGATGCGGTTGAGCCTCTCTAGGTTCTGGAGGATCCTGACAATAGTCAACTGAAACTACCCCCCTCCCAAGCCGGGTTGTCATGTTTCAGTAAATTTATGAACAGTTAATAAAATCCATAATTTTTGCATCTATCCATGAATGTCTGTAACAGACATGCAGTCTGTGTGTCTGTAATGGACATTCACTGACTGATGAAAAAATTATTATGGATTTTACTATCTGTTCACAATTTTACTAATAGTTGGCAACCCTGCTCCCCGGATTGGCACTTCAGTGAGCACTGGAAGAACACAGTGGAGAGCGGTGACTGACAGTCACTGTTCTCTGCTCTAAGCAGACCGAAGTGCTGAGCAGTCAGCGGTCATGTAATCGTTCAGTTCTCCAATGTGGGATAGCTGTAGAATCACACCAATGCTGCAGAATAGAAATATGTGTGTTTGTTTTTATGAATTCCAAAACTTCACCTTTAAATAACATGTTTAGGGGATGCCCTTGCCCTGTCTGTGAATTGCCACATTTGTGCACTCTATGCAACCGTTTGTAGTAAAAATGGCATTTACAAAGAAAAAATGTGTTTAAATGCTGGCAAAATGACATCACGTTCAGTTTGTAAACAGTGAAGCTGGGGGTTCCATTCATCTATACCAGACACTTATCGTAGATGAGGATCTGATATAAATGTTAATGGGGGACCCCACAGAAAAAAATAAAATAAACTGCAAACCCCTCCAATCCATATTTGGCCCTTCAGATCAGGTATTAATTTTAAGGAGGAACCCATGCAAAACAAAAAATGACCAGCCCCCTTGGTTAAAAGACACTTCCAAGTTTCAATAAGCCCATCACCCACACACCGTTACAACCACAGGGCCAGGGTTATGAAGAAGAGGCCCTTGTCCTCATCAATATAGGGAAATATGCTTTGCCAAGTGTTGAGGGCATTTGGCTCTGGCAAGCAACCACCCCCCCCCCCCCTTCCCACAATGTGAAGGACATTTAGCCTTGTATGGTTTGGGAGGTGAGGTGCCTGCATATCTCCCCTCTCTTTCCTTCCCTGCCAGGTGGCATGCTAGGTTAAGGGTCTGATGTCAATTTTTGGGGGAAACCTCAAGCTTTTTTCCCTTTTTTTTGTATGAAGTTCCCTCTTAAATTCCATACCGGACACGAAGGGCCTGGTATGAATTATGGGGTATTCCCCCGCTATATTCTTTGTTAAGCTATCCTTGGATGCCTTTCTTACTTGACAGGGGATTCTCTGCCATGTAAGTAAGCGTAGCCAAAAACATCCCTGATTGTTGAAGTGTATGTAACCCCAACATTTTTATTTCATGATATGTGGTTCTTTTACCATGTACTTCTAGCAAAATGTATCCTGCTCTCTGTGCATTGCTTTCTTTGTGGGAAAAACCTGGTGATCCTGACAGTCCTCCTGCTTTCCTTTTTCAAACTTACCAAGCTAGGAAAGGAAGCACATCCATCCCAGTGTGGTCAGTTTTCTTCTATGCATTCTACTTGGGAGCAAAACCTGCCTGTAATCAAATGGTTAGACTTGTGCTGACACAACCCCTTGCACAGCTAGTCACTGGGAGAATTAGTGTACTGCTGTTTCTCTGCCTCCTTCTGACGCACACCCCTGCATTCTCCAGCTCTGTAAGCTCCTTACAGGTGAGAACAGAGATCAAGTGAACATAAAAAAAAAAAGAAAAAAAAATAGGATTTATAAAATACACACATTTTATCTAATATACATATATACACATTGTTGGCATGCATTTCAATTTTAAACTGAATAATTGTTTACAAGGTAAGGGTTCACATATACTTTAGGGACTCAGCAGTGCCATCCAAAATGGATTATGGACAGATTCTTGGAGTGTTTCACTTCAAAAAGGTTGTAATGGAGTGCTGGGAGTCTGCTTACCCTATACTCACTAGACTGTAATAGACTAAATTGCTAAGCAAAAATGCCACTTACCACCTATATACACTCACGCTTTATTAGGTACACCTTGCTAGTACTGGCTTGGACCCCCTTTTGCCTTCAGAACTGCCTTAACTCTTCGTGGCATAGATTCAAAAAGGTGTTGATGCTCAGTTGGTACTAAGGGGCCCAAAGTGTGCCAAGAAAATATCCCCACACCATTACATCACCACCAGCCTAAACTGTTGAAACAAGACAGGATGGATCCATGCTTGTCGCAGCTAAACTTGAGACTCATCAGAGCAAGCAAAGTTTTTCCTGTCTTCTTTTGTCCATGTTTGGTGAGCCTGTGCAAATTGTAGCCTCAGTTCCCTGTTCACAGGAGTGGCACCTGGTGTGGTCTTCTGTTGTTGTAGCCCATCTGCTTCAAGGTTCAATGTGTTGTGCATTCAGAGATGGTATCCTATATTTGAAGTGGTTGTTTGGAGTAATTTAATAGAATCTATGAACATGCCCCTGTATATGTGTATGGGTTGCCGACTAAACCAAAACTAGCATATAAACAAGGTATTCTGAATAGGCTACAGAATATTAGTAGGTTATAATTGTCAGCTGTAAATGAGTCGGGGCACACGTATAAGCGTGATCATAGATGTTTATTGACAAAATAAAAATGTATCAATATACAATCGTGCAAATTACAAATTGTGTTAAACCAGTAGAGATAACAAGAAACAAGACGAACAAAACATGTAGACAAATAATAACAAAACCGGCCGGTGCACAATGGTAATGGTATCAAGGATATAATAATAACAAAATGTTTTCCAACAACTGTAATGGAGTGGAATATTCTTGATAGACTCCTGGGGAGGTACGGATCTGTTTGTAATGACTGGGTTAGTGCACAAATGTGCCATGGAATTAATCCAAAAGTAAGTGGATAATGTACTCAGTCATGTGTGGGAGGGGGAGGGGGGAGAGCAAAAAGCCACGTGTTAGTGATGGCTGCAGCGGTATGTGACCATACACGCCAACCTAAATTGGCTGTACAAGTTTTCTTTCAATTCCAACACAAATCTATCTCTGCCCTGCCCCCGCAGCAAACTCTCCGGTGATGTAACTCACAAACAGAAACTCACAACCCTTTTGGGCAAAAGTTCAGCAGAGCAGTGGGAACACATTCACCATTGCACACACAAGAACTCACACAACGTTACGATCCAGGAAAGTAATCACAAGATGCAGTCCAGATAGTACAGGTCACCAGCTCTTTTACATAAGTTTAACACGGACATCTCGGACAAATGCTGGCGTTGCAACCAGGCAACTGGATCCTTACTTCACATTTTCTGGGAATGCCAGGCTATCCAACCCTTTTGGGAAAAAGTTCAGCAGAGCAGTGGGAACACAAAAAGAAACTCCCTTTTACACCAATTAACCCCAAGCCTGATCAGCTGAGAAGAACGATACACAAGGGATCAGCTATCGGGCTACTCACGTCCAGACGAAGCTACGCTACTCTAAGCGAAATGCGTTGATGTCACCAGCCTGGCGACGCACTCTCCACACCTCCTCACAGGCGGCGGATCCCTCGGAGAACGTAAGCCACCCACAGCACCATTGCAGATGACCGGAAGCAACCGACTCCAGGATTTCACGCACGACCAGAGGATAGCCAACGAGGTATCACAGCAAAAAGGTACTGTTTACTCTCAGGGTGAAGAAACAGCCACACGGCTGTCAGAGCTATAGACATACGCAACCGGCCCAACACCCGCCATTACCCCACATGCGGTATGCTATTACTTCAGCACGGGCTACACCGGTTTCCATACTAGTCGCCCAAGGCTCTGCATAAGTCCCCTTCAACAGTAAGATACCTCACAACAGACATCCACCTATCCATCCAGCTGCAGTTGGAGAGACATTCAACTAGCATCAGCCTATTTAGGCTACAGGAGGGGTGAAGAAACGGCACCACTGCCGTCAGAGAGACAGACATCCCTGTCACATCTCTGCTCAATCCCCACACTAGATTGATGCACATTAAACGATCGGTCCTACGACCATCCCGCAGCAACATACTGCAATACTCTCCCCCAATCACAATCTTCCATACCGCTGCAGCCATCACTAACACGTGGCTTTTTGCTCTACCCCCCCCCCCCCCCACACACACACATGACTGAGTACATTATCCACTTACTTTTGGATTGATTCCACGGCACATTTGTACACTAACCCAGTCATTACAAACAGATCCGTACCTCCCCAGGAGTCTATCAAGAATATCCCACTCCATTACAGTTGTTGGAAAACATTTTGTTATTATTATATCCTTGATACCATTACCATTGTGCACCGGCCGGTTTTGTTATTATTTGTCTACATGTTTTGTTCATCTTGTTTCTTGTTATCTCTACTGGTTTAACACAATTTGTAATTTGCACGGTTGTATATTGATACATTTTTATTTTTTCAATAAACATCTATGATCACGCTTATACGTGTGCCCTGACTCATTTACAGCTGACAATTATAACCTACTAATATTCTGTAGCCTATGCAGAATACCTTGTTTATAGAGATGGTATCCTGCATACCTTGGTTGTAACAAGTAGTTATTTGAGTTACTGTTGCCTTTCTATCATCTCAAATCAGTCTGCCCATTCTCTTTTGACCTCTGACATCAACAAGGCATTTTCGTCCACACAACTGCCATTCACTGTATATTTTCTCTTTTTTGGACCATTCTCTGAAAACCCTAGAGATAGTTGTGTCTGAAAATCCTAGTAGATCAGCAGTTTTTGAAATACTCAGGCCAGCCTGTCCAGCACCAACAACCATGCCATGTTCAAAGTGTATATTGTCCATATAATTATCTACTATGATGCTGTTAAAAATGGTACCGGTAGTTCTAAATATATTTGTTCTAAGGGGCCACACTTCCAAAGGTGTGTAACACCTCATACCAGATGAAAATTACATGCATTAACCTTCATTTCTTTAACGTAAGTTGCCATGAATTTCAGGTGCATTACGCTGCAATTCTTTGGGACCCAAATCAGTTGGTTTGAATGAAAACAATATAGGTCAGTGTACCAAGAATGCATTATGGTAGATTTTTTTCCAAAGTGCTTTATGCCTAGTACACAAGATGAGAATATCGGACAAATAATCGTCCATTTTTTTTTTGCATGCTAATCTCATCTCGAAAATGAAGGGTTTACTAAAGTTACAAAAATTCTCGTATGACAGAAGAAAAATTCAGAAGTGATGTAATATGTTTTAGCGTATTTGTATTTTATTTTGGAAGGACAACTGTACTGATTAAATGAAAATAATGCGATCTGGTATCGTACAAGAAAAACGTTTGTGCTTGTCCCATCGAATAATTTTAGATGAACTGTCATGATCAGCTCTCGAAAGCTGTGTACTAACAATCAGATTATCGTACGATCACTTTGAAAGCAACATTTTTCGTACAATTTTCTGATCGTGTGTACGGGCCTTTAGTGTAACATAATGGAGGAAAGGGCCCTAACTAAAACAAACAGATTTCTCTTGTCCCTGTTTTTTTTCCAGTGCAGGAAAATGCAAAACAATGCATGACACTGCCCCCAGTATGAAAAAACTCCTGATAAGCTTACCCTCTATGGAGTTGTATCATAAGCCTGCATTTATCTACAGAGTCTGCATGGTGGCAACAGGAACATAGATAAGATAGGAACAAAATATTCCAAACCAATATGACCTTTTTACACAGAATGAATCACTGATTTTCAATAACTACATAATGGATTTTTCCAATCTAGATATATACACAAGTGCCCACTACTTATCTTTACTACAGTAAGTGCTGTGAGTCTACAGTCACCTTCCTGACACAGCTTTAAATTAAACATACCGCCCGACATATGTTGCATCTATGACTAAATCTTGAAATGTAATGCTCAGTGAGCTATGCATCACTCAGAATGGATAAGTACAAATGGGCTTTCGTCTCTAGAGAAATTCAAAGCAGCCTCTAAAACAATATGTACAATATTTTTTTTATCACTGGGATTATGGCAACTACTGGGCAATGTGTATCCTTTGAACGCAAGGGACATGGGAAAACATATTGCAATTTTTTATAATATCATTACCAAACAAAAATAGCTAGATAATAATGTGTGTGAGTGTGTGTGTGTGTGTGTGTATATATATATATATATATACAGTATATATATATATATATATATATATATATATATATATATATATATATATATATTTTACAACAGTTATACACACACTTTATTACCAAAAGTATTGGGACACCTGCCTGTACACGCACATGAACTTTAATGCCATCCCGGTCTTAGTCCGTAGGGTTCAATATTGAGTTGGCTCACCCTTTGCAGCTATAAAAGCTTCAACTCTTCTGGGAAGGGTGTCCACAAGGTTTAGGAGTGTGTCTATAGGAGTGTTTGACCATTTTTCCGGAAGGGCATTTATGAGGTTTGGCAAAGTCCTTAAAGACATGGATGATCGAGTTTGAGGGGACTTGACAGGCTTGCACAACCCAATAGAACACCTTTGGAATGAATTAGAGGGCAGACTGCAACCCAGACCTTCTCTCCAACATCAGCCTAACTTTACAAATGTGCTTCTGGAAGAATAGTCAAACATTCTCATAGACACACTCCAAAACCTTGTGGTCAGCCTTCCCAGAAGAGTTGAAGCTGTTATAGCTGCAAAGGGTGGGCCAACTCAATATTGACCCTTATGGACTAAAGTTCTATAACTGGGATGCCACTGAAGTTCATATGCATGTAAAGGCAGGCGTCCCAATACTTTTGGTAATATATATATATATATATATATATATATATATATATATATATATACACACACACACACAGTGTGCACTGTATATATAATGTGTACACTAATTGCATAAGTGTTTCATGTCTCCAACTGCCACTTTCATTGTAGATTACAACTCTGAAACTCCATCATGTTTTTAATTGTATATAGTGAGGGGAAAAAATCAAACATTTTCTCAGGTTTTTCTTTATCTCTGTAAACTTATTGGAGAGATTTTTAATGTAAACCTTACAGCGCATCTGCTGTTTTTACCTGACCCGTTATTTTAAATAACTGGGTCATTGTTATTCTCCAAGGAGGAGTCATTTAAACAGTCAGAGCGGGGGTGTATCATGAAATTAGTGGGCCCGAGTGCAACATCAAGGGTGGGCCCTAGACATTAAGGAAAATAAAAATGTGGCGAGCAAAGCGCACCACGGCGAAAGGTGGGCATGGTTTAAATTGCACTAAATATTGGGCGTGACTTAAAGGGGTGTGGGTAAATAGAGTCTGAGATTACCAACATAGTGTGGAATGTATGTGCAGGAGAGGAGTGCAGAGTGTATGGCGGTGGCTGGTATGTGCAGGGAGAGGAGTGTGGAGTGTATAGCGGTGGATAGTATGTGCAGGAGAGGAGTGGGGAGTGTATCGTGGTGGATAGTATGTGCAAGAGAGGAGTGTGGAGTGTATGAAGGTGGGTAGTATGTGCAGTAGAGGAGTGCGGAGTGTATGGCAGTGGGTAGTATGTGAAGGGAGAGGAGTGCGGAGTGTATAGTGGTGGGTAATATGTACAGAAGAGGAGTATGGAGTGTATAGCGGTGGGTGGTATGCGCAGGAGAGTAGTGTGGAGTGTATGGCTGTGATTAGTATGTGCAGGAGAGGAGTGGAGGAGAGGAGTGCAGAGTGTATGGAGGTGGGTGGTATATGCAGGAGAGTAGTGCAGGGTGTATGAAGGTGGGTGGAATGGACAGAAAGAGGGGTGCAGAGTGTATGGCGGTGGGTAGTATGTGCCGGGAGAGGAATGTGGAGTGTATGGCGGTGCGTAGTATGTGCAGGAGGGGAATGTGTATACAGTATATGTATGGGCATAAGTGTTCATGTGTATGTATGTATGTATGCATACAGTAAATGCATGTGTGCATGTTTGTGTGAATGTGTCTAGGTGTGCGTGGGCTTCAGGAAACAGTCCTGGCACATGGAAAATGATTTGTGTGCGGCTAAGTGATGGACATAGCAGTTATGTGACCATGAGCAGATTTTAATTTGTGCAGGCAGACAGATCCTCCCATCATTGGACTCACCAGATCCCTGGACCTCTCATACAGATGCCACCACCAGCACCCTGGGCAGCCTCTGCACTGCCAGGGTAAAAACACAAGACATGTAGGAGGCGAGGCTTTCTCTGCCAGTCAATCCAGCAGCCCGCAGCTCATTGGTCTCCAGGCTGACTGGTGGGCAGAGGGATAGGAGGGGGACAACATCACAGGAGGGGAGTAGTTTTTAAGGAGGTGGGCAGAGGAACAGGAGATAGGCATCATTACAGGACGGGAGGAGCAGGACAGGAGGGGGGAAGCAGGAATGGAGGGGAGTAGTGTTACAGGAGGGGGGCACCAAGATGGGGGGAAGCAGGACAGGAGGGTGGCAATAGGACAGGAGGGGGCGGTGTTATAGGAGGGGGCAGTGGGACAGGAGGGGCAGAGGAAAAGGAGGGGGGTAGTATTACAAGAGGTGGGCAGCGTTACAAGAGGGAAGCAACAGGACAGGAGGGGGCAGTGTTACAGTGTGGGAGCAGCATCACAGGAGGTGGGCAGAGGGGCAGGTGGGGGGCAGCATCACAGGTGGGCAGAAGGACGGGGGGAGCAGCGGGATAGGAGAAGCACAGTATCATAGGAGGTGGGCAGAGGGACAGGAGGGGGAAAGCAGGACAGGATGGGAGCAGCATTGCAGGAGGGGGCAACAGAAAAAGGGGTGAGGAAGTAGGACAGGTGGGGGGCAACAGGACAGGTGGGGGAAGCAAGACAGGAGGGGGTAGCATCACAGAAGGTGGGTAGAGGGAATCACAGGAGGGGGAGCTTCAAAGGAGGGGAGGCACCGTCACAGGAGGAGGGCAAGAGGAAAAGGAAGAGGCAAGTGGGAGAGGAGGAGGACAGTGCTGCTTGAGGGGGACAGCGGGACAGAAGGGGGGCAGAGAAACAGGAGGGGGCAGTGTCACAGGAGGTAGGCAGTGGGACAGAAGGAAGCAGTGTCACAGGAGGGAGGCAGCGGGAAAGGAGGGGGGTAGTGTTACAGGAGGGCAGCGAGACAGGAGGGTGGAAGAGGAGAATCTCTCCAGCATCAGATCATCAGGCAGCGGCGAGTGATGGGGCTTGTGCAGTCCCAGTTACGAGGGTGAACATGGGGGCGAAACAATGCTCATAATTTGGGGGTGCGAGGTCACCACAGGGATGCCGGGTATCAGGAGGCAGAGAGTTTCAGAAAGGCGTCCAGCTCTGACAGCTGCAGCGTTCCTTCTGTTGATCTTTTCCCAGCCCAGTCTTCTCTTAGCAAGAGAGCTGATCCACATCCTTCCACTGCAAAGAATGTACCCTGTGCCCTCTGCTCTCTGATGATCTGTCTCCCCCCCCCTGCTGCCTCCTGTCTGACCCCTGCTCTGTCCAGATGGCAGGGTGGGCAATCTGCATTGATCATCCAGCCGTTCAAACTGAGGGCTGGGCTCCCCGCTGCTGTTTAAATTAGGAGCACTTTTCATTAAGTCCTATCCACTCTCTGGGACCTGCCTCCCCCCCTACTCGATGTGCCGTTGGTAGGGCGTGTAGAGGATTCCTCTACATAGGTGACAGTGCATGTTAATGCTCCACTCCCCCATCTTGGGGCCCTAAGGCATCCATGGGTGCAGTGTGTCAGAGCACAGTGCCCCCCCTGGCCCTTGGGACCGGTGTGCAGTGAACACCCTGTGCCTATGGGTGAAACGCCACTGAGTCAGAGGCAATCATTATTGCTCTCATTATTAATTATTGCCAACTTCTTGCTAAATTATTGATGATTACAAGATGGTTGTGAGGGCAAACCAATGAAAGTTCAACTGCCTTGGTAATTCCTGTTCATGGAAATCTAACATAAGCACGAACTTATGTAACCAGATTTTTGTTGGTGCATTGTGTTAAAATAATATTTGAGAAACAAGCTCTAGTAAATTGGTAATACAGACTGTACCACTATACTAAGTTACCTAAAAAACACACTGTGTGCTATCCTGTAGCCAGAACACTTTATCAGTTATTTTTTGCAATACATATCTGGCAGTATAATTGTTACATTGAGGTTGTGCTGGGTAAAGTTACATCAAAACTATTTTTTTCTCTGTTTTGTCTTTTTTTCATCATGAAGTTCATATCCATATGAATGTGGCCACACATTCCCTCACTTCACATTTTTTAAACTCTAGGTCACCTGTATCCAGACAAAAGATATTAAAATATTTACATATTCTTAACAATCAGTAAAGAGCTTTAAAACAAGCCCCTAATGATCTCCTTAGTTTTATGTACTGAAAATGAATTCGTTGCCACAAGTCCTCACAACAAAGACTAGTGTAACAGCACAGAAACCTGTTGTGTGGTTTCATCATGAGGACTGCAGGCTGCCAAGATCTGCTTTCCACAGAAAGTAAGTGAGAAATTAGATCATATTTCAGTGCCTCTATTATGAATTTGGAGATTCATTTCTCCAAAACACCTATTGCACCATAGGTGAACAGAAGTAGAGACCAAGTGACCAAAAGCTGCAGTCAGTGTCCACTCCTGCTCTTATCTTATTGTAATGTCATTGTGCCACTGCAATTCTGAAACCTAAGAGGACCCTGCTGCTGGGCAGCGAATGGAAAATGACCATATCACCCAAATAGGCATGTGTACATCCAAAAATTGACCTTTCCACTCTGCTGCAGAGAAAACTCAGGATCCTGGGAGTCATGTGACCACAGATTTAGGTAAGGCTTTTAAATTAGGTTTTTCTTTTTTTTTTCTTTTTTTTTTTTTTATAAAATGCAGAGATTAGTTAGACATTGATGGTAAATGTGCCAAAGACCGGAGGGTTGTGAGAGCATGTCCAGAGAAGAGCTTTAAACAAATCAAAGTCCTATATGTAAAAGAAAATGTATAATTTATGTAAAGCTACATTTTAAATGCAAAAAGTTAGGGTGCAAAACTAAACATTTCTGAAAAGGGAAAAATCACTTACTTATCTGTGGGAGGGAGACTCTGGGACTGAAGTGATTATAAAAGTAAAAGCTATGTTAAAGGATAGATATATGCTATATACAACTTACTAGGCATTCTCTGCAGCTTTCTCAGCAGTACTTGGCAAGAAGGCATCTTTTCGAATATTCTTCAAGGACATGTTGTCAAACAACCAGCTAGAGTATTGTTCAGGGTCCACATGAACAGGTGGAATAGGGATGCTAAGATGACTGATGGCAATACATTCTGTAAAGCAACAACACCATACAAAACACATTAAATACCTTTTGTTTATTGCATTCTAATGCACTATTATCCAGTTCAGTTCAGCTCTCACATCTGTAAAGAATCTCTGTCAAGTTTTTACTTTGGTATGTGTTGAAGCATGAATAATGAGGTAAGCACATGTACTATTATCGTAGGTAGGTAAGCACTACTTACCAACAATTACCACCTGCCAAACTTCTAAAGGGGAACCAACAACAACAGACTGTGGATTCCGCTTTAACTCCCCCCCCCTCTCCCCAAGGCTTTATAATTTGCGTTTATACAGGCTAAGAATTATATGAGTGACTCAAATTAGGTTACTGTGTCTCGTTCAATAAAGATGTAGAAGATGGCAAGAGTGGTATGTAGATGATATGCACAACAAATATGGCCATATCATAATAAAGCACATAGACTGTGGAGGAATTGTCCCAGCTGATTTTATTTTGCACGATGAAGTCACTTTTATCTGTAAATATACCAAACATCACCCCAATTTTTAAATATTCAGAGAAACATAATTAATTTGCACGTGTACCGTGCACTAGATGTATTTGCAGTAATTATCAACAAAACAAATGCTTGTATGCTCAATGTCTGCTAGGATTCTAATATCACAATGGGCCACCAAGCCACCAGCTGGATATTGGTGCTATAGACAATCCATGAGTAAAATCCAAGAACACAATTGCCAGCTATTAGTGATACATATTTCTTCATCCTAAAATGTAGTACATTGAAAATGTAAAATCCCAGCATGGATGTAAATGGTTTAAATTGTAGTTAAATTCACAACAAAAAAAAACCTGCATAGCAATGTTGGTTTTAGTTTTTCCAACCAGTCCTTTAAAATGTGAATCAAATGCAGTACAGCTTTCATTTGATGGCTCTAAGGAAAAATAATGATAGCTTTTACAAGGACAATTTGTTATTTATTCCTTAAAAGCAAGATGCAATTGAAAGCTGAATGGATAGTAATGTTTAATTCCAGGCAGCTTTCCATTTCACAAAACCGACTCCAGAATTGATTTTGCACTACGTGTGCAGAAATGCTGACTGACGGTATCACACAGGACCAATAAATCTACTGTCTATTTTGTTAAGTTCTTATTCATCTTGAAGTATGTCTATATTACAAGAATAACAATGGGATATTGCAAGGAAGTACAAATAAATCTTGCTAATAATACCTAGACATTTCAAGAAAGAATTCTCTACATTTCTGGGGGTACCTTAGTACAACAGCCCAAATTGCACTCTGAACTAAAATTAAAAGCAAGCAAACAGAAAATTATAAACATTTTTAATGAAGAGTTTGGTAAACCTCTGCCCACATTTCTGACCAATATACCAACAAATAGCAGAGCTTGCTTACCATAGAGCCAATTCTGGGTACAGGGGATTGTTAATCCAGTGCTGCAGATGTGCCCATGCTTGCTGGTCCCCTACAGTGATGTCATCATTGCAAAAACAAAAGAGAAAACAGGCGCCTCTGAGTTAAGACTGCAGTTTGAATTTAGCAAACAATAGTAAAAACTTACATCAAAGTAAGTGTTAGTAGACAAGGTGGGTCCTTCCGGTGTCCGTGTAGAGGCTTGGGGCTGAGAGTCACCGCTGGGAGTATGTGGTAATCTCATCTCTTCCTGTTCCTGTCTGTCAGGAAATGGAGGGTGTCACAACTGTGAGACTGAGGCTTGGACCGCAGGATGGAACGCAGGGTGACCGTTTTGCTCCTCCACAGGATCTTCCGGCGTGATGACGACGCGTTTCCGAGCATGCGCACTGTGGTGGGGTACCAGTGCGCGCTCCTTTCTCAAGTCAGATCTCGGAAACCCGTCGTCATCACGCTGGAAGATCCTGTGGACGAGCAACACGGTCACCCTGTGGTCCAAGCCTCAGTCTCACAGTTGTGACACCCTCCATTTCCTGCCAGACAGGAACAGGAAGAGATGAGATGACCACAGACTCCCAGCGGTGACCCTCAGCCCCAAGCCTCCACACGGACACCGGAAGGACCCACCTTGTCTACTAACACTTACTTTGATGTAAGTTTTTACTACTGTTTGCTAAATTAAAACTGCAGTCTTAACTCAGGGGCGCCTGTTTTCTATTTTGTTTTTGTTTCATATCTGGAGATTGCTTCCGCTCCCTAATAGGCTGGCCCTGAGTACACAGACTGTTTCCTGATTTCACCTAAAGACTTTATCGTAGCCTCTATGTGCTACTATATGGACTACTGTCCTAAGAAGTGCTAATAGCTTGCGCCACTTGTCTATATGTTTATGTCATCATTGCAGTCTCTCTTCTGGATCCTGAGAGAACCTCAGGATTAACTTAGGTCCTTTTTTGTTTTCAATGCCAGCAATTTGTGGGGAGGTGCAGCTTGGTGCGACAGCAGTGAACACATGGAGTCCGGTTGCAGAGAATAGAGCACTCACAGCATGCAACAGAAATGTGTGCAGAGTAGGTCTTAGCTATACCGCCAGCATCTGTGTTGAGGAATATAATTAAGCCTGGCTGGTCTGGATAGCTTCTTCAGTGACCCTGGAAACCATGGAGGAATCATGTTCCTCTTGACTTCCTTTCCCCTGCAATGCTTCTGACGGTGAGTGCCACCTGCAATGGAGAAAGTAGACTTCACCTGCCTACAAATTAGTTAAAGGAGTGTGAGTGGAGGTTTTTGTGGAAAGGCTGGCAGCCTGAAGAGTAGCCTAAAGAGGAATTATATATTTTTTTAAATATCTCTATTAAAGTACATATTAAAAAGATACATTTAATGTAATAATCTTATCAAATGTGATGACAACATTGAAGATAGTGTACTAAAGGCAAATAGAGTGTGCACTCTGTAAGTACAGTTGTACTCTGCAAGTGCAGTTGCATTCATTTTTCTTAGTAAAAGTAATGTGGTAAAGGTTCACTTTGTAATGAATACTTCATCATTTGCAAGGAAATGTAAAAAAGAATTCTTGCTTGCACGTGATTGGATGATAGAAATGAGCAGATGATGCAATGATCTATACACAAGGGGTTAAATATATATTTATTCTATGCATGCTCATATACTTCTATCTCTCTATTAATCTACAGGATGGGGTCTAGCAGTCTGAAAATTGAAGATTCTGCAGTCTCCCAAGATTGGAAGGTGAAGGACATGTCACCATGGCTGCCTTAACTGGAAACTCGGGAGCATCAGATTTCTTTCATGGCAAGCAAGATGTATTTTTTTTCTAAACCAACAGAGCAATTTGTTAATTCTGACACAACTGATGTGCCCAGTTTAATTTTTTGGGGAGGGGAGGATCCCATGCTGTTTTTCCTAATTTGTTACGTGTACTGTCCTTTCAAAAAAAGCCATTTGGTTCACCTAGGATTTCAAATCAAACCATTATGCAGGCATGCAGCCCCTTTGGGTGACCAGAAAGGGGTGACAATGAGCATGCCCCCCTTCCAGAAACAAACCAGGTCACATGCCTTCAACATTGGGAGAGTACCTTACAAGGAAGGGGGGCAAAAGTTTCATCCCAACATCCTGCCCTCAGAAGGGATGTTGGGATTTGTGAGGGAAACAATATTGGAATCTGGAAGCCCCCTTTGGAACAGACAGGGCTCAATTATGTGCCCCTCCCCCCAAGGGAATTAGTGTAGAGAATAAATTATACCTTGTCCTCATTCCCAAAAGTTAGCAATAAATAAAAACACCCACACCATGACAAAGTCCTATATTCAAAAAGGTAAACAATGTCCCCTGATGTGAATCCAATTTTTTGTGTGATGATGACACAGATACACAGTTGGGGATCTAACATTGTGATAGGTAAACATTGTCAGACAGTAATGCTACTGCTGCAAAACAATAAATACCTAAATATGGGGTTATGTAGGCAAACTGGCCAAATATGTTTAGCCGTTCACTCAACTTCAAACAGTCTGGGTTCAGGACAAACTCATGTTCAACACAAACCTGAAGCCCTTCCTAGACTTGAAATGTGAATGTTAACCATAGGTCTGGTATAAAGGGAACAAATATAAGCACCTCTGGGATAGTGGGCACCTGAGTGCTCATTAGATAATATCAGCTTACATGCATTTACAGTGAAGTGCCTGCTATGTGCTAGCACCTGTTTAGAAATTTTTTATTGATTGTTACTTCAAGTTCTTATACACAATGCTATAGTGCCTGTCCACCACACCAGGGCAGGCACAAACTGAGCAAAGCAAATGGGTATTTGAAGTTGGCCGAATAGCAGGGTGATTTAATGACAGTCCAGATACAAAACAGGCAAGTTTCAGAGTGGTCAGGGTCAAATCCGTAGTCAAAAGGCAAGCAAAGTTCAAAGAATAGTCGATATCTGATTTGAGGTCATAAATAGGGGTTTCCAAACAGCAGAGCAGGGAAAACAGACACTGGACTTGAGCAAGTATTACACATGCTATATCATAAGCATGAGACTGCAGACTTGACTGGCTAAAATCAGGTTTGGTCTCCACCTAGAGACTAGCTACATCAATCACCTTGCAGTGGACAAACAGACAGGGAGAATGTATCACAGCCAAAACCAGGATGCTGGAATGAGGGGCAGGAGTGCAACATGCTCCTGACATTACACCCCTCGGGAGAGGTCAGGTTGGTTAGCAGGCAGAGAGTCTAATGTGCAAAACTGGACAGTAGATGAGAACCAGTAATGTCAGGCTGGATAGCAGGTAATATGTCACTGGAGTCAAGCTGGATAGCTGGAACACAGGCTGGATGCAGAGTGGCTTGAAGGAAAGGTCGAAGGCCCCACTTAACCAAATGAGGCAGTTTTTCCAAAGAATGGTTGGGACTTCCCAGACATGTTTAAGCAGATGCAGTTGCAATAGTTTGAGGCCAAGTTACTAAAAGTCCCTAATATGAAAAAGCAGGAGGCTCGATTGGCATAGGCTAAACTGGAATAACTGGTGTTGAGGAAGACTTGACCTTATCAGCAGGTGTAGAAACAGACTGGACAGCATTGGCAGGTGTAGAGGCAGCAGAACTAGAGGACAAATTAGCCTGGATATGTGCCCAAAGGAATTTAGGGACAGGCAAGAGTAGGGGTAAACCAGGGGGCTTGACTTTTAAGGACCTAGAGTAAACACAGGTTTTGCAAACTTTTACATAGGAACAGGAGTCCTTTTGGAGAGAGGGCGACGAAAGCCCACAAGAAACCGAGGAAAACATTTTAGTAATCCCTGGGTGCCTGGCCGTCTTAGCATCGTGTGCTTCTGAAAGCAATTTAAGCCTAATGTAGAAGAGAACAAACAGCTTTCTAGGAGGTAGATTGGTTGGAGCACATAGATTGAGCCTTTAAAATAGAGCCCAAAAGGTCAGGGGAAAGGGCCCCCATTACTTGTGCCGGAGGTAAGATATTGTAAAACTTTGAGGAAGTTTCCAAACAGGGCTTAAGGCTGTGAAACAGCAGGTAAGTTTGGCCTTTAGGAGGAAAAGATTCTGACTGTGGAAATTGGCTGGAGAGGTGGCCTGAAGAGGATTCAATGAACTCGTCAGTGTATTTTGCTACAACATAGTCATATAAAGGCAAATGGTTATCCAAACTGCAGTCATGCTTGGAAATATTGTCATGATCAAGATCCGAATAGGACTGTAATAAAGGCAAGTGACTGGAATTGGCCACAAAAGAGTTACAAATAAGCAGCTGGTCAGCAGTTTTAATGAGTTCTAGAGGCAGGTCTGACACCAGGACCTAATCTCTCCTGTAGCCCAATCTATGTGCAGTTTCTGAAGATTAAGCCAAGGATAATCTAAGATAAGGGAATAGGCAGGAGAGGTTATTAAGTAGAAGCTGATTGTCTCCCTATGAAATTCCCCAATGGTCAGAGTAATAGGTACAGTGCACAAGGGACCCAGGCCCATGGACAAGGGAGAGTTATCAATAGCTAAGACTGGAAAGGGTCTGTGCACATTAGTCAAGGGAATCTTTAGACAGTGTGCTAGGTCTCTATCAATGAAATTGCCAGCGGCACCAGAATCTATGAAAGCTGAGAGGTGATGAGAAAATGTGGCAGAACGAAGTTGTGCAGGAACAAATAGTTTATCTTGAGGGGACCAGGCACCATATAGTCTAGAGAAGCAGACCCCACTCACACTAGGCTCTTGGCTTTTTCCGGCTTATTAGGGCAGCTGGGGACATAGTGCCTGTGGTTGCCACAGTATAAGCAGAGTCCCTGGGATCTTCTGCTAGCCTTTTCACCAGAGGATAAATGAGTAGCGCCAACTAGCATGGGCTCCTCCTCTTTGAAAGGTTGAGATGGCTCAGGAAGGCCTGATAAAAAAAAAGTAGGTAGCATAGTAGGGGGCAAAGAAACAAACCTCTCTGTAGGCCGTTCATGTAAATGCCTGTCTATATGGATGGTGACTTGCATGGCTTAATTCAATGACATTGGTTCAGGGTAGTGTACTAAGCAGTCCTTGGTGGAGTCTAATAAGCCTAACATAAACTGTTTTCCTGGAGCTGGATCATTCTGCCCTGAGTCAGGTTCCCAGCGGCGGAAATGAAACAGTATTGTTCAGTGGTGTGTGTACCCTGATGTAATGACCTATGGTTAGTTTCTGCTGAGTGGGAAAGGTCAAGATCATCATAGAGTAAACCCAGGGCCTTGAATTATGCTTCAACTGACCCTCTGGCTGGGTTATCTGCAGAGAGACTAAAAGCCCAAGACTGAGGGTTCCCCTGCAACCATGTAATAATCAAGTGAACCCGCTGTGCTTTAGAACTAGAAGAGTGTGGCCTAAGCTTAAAGTATAGCATACAACTTTTTTTTAAAGTTGTAAAACATATGGGGGTCACCAGAAAAACAGTCAGACAAGTTAACCTTGGGCTCTGGCTTTTGCATTAATGCTGGAGGTGCATTCACATGCACAGGCAGTTCCTGGACTTGATGTGTCCGTTTGAAAAGCTCCTCAGCAAATAAATGAGCCTGTGTAGAAACCATCTTCACAGAAATATTTTCTTGTTAAAGGCTTGTAATAATGTCTCGCTTACTCCTAATGAAGGTGGTCAGACACTATAGGTAGCTACTGTGTTCTTCACACATAGCAGCCCCCTTTCCCATAAGGCAAGCAGGCCTAACCATTCTCAGTTCCCCCCAGGTCTTATACACAATGCTATAGTGCCTGGCCACCATACCAAGGCAGGCATGAACTGAGAAAAATGAACAGGTACTTGCGGATGGCAGACAGGCAGACAGACAGACAGACAGTGCCTGGTTCAATGACACTCCAGGTACAAGGCAGGCATGGTTCAGAGTAATCAGGGTCCAATCCATAGTCAAAAGGCAGGCAGAGTTTAAAGAATAGTCAATATCCATTCTGAGGTCATAAACAGGGGAATCCAATCAGCAGAGCAGGACAGACAGACCGAGAGCTTGAGCATGTATTACACACACTATATCACAAGCATGAGACTCCAGGTTTGGTCTCTACCCAGAGACTGGCTACATCAATCACCTTGCAGGTAGACAGATAGACAGGGGGAATGTATCATAGCCAAAACCAGAATGCTAGAAATAAGAGGCAGGAGTGCAACATGCTCCTGACATATGACCAGTGAAATATCCCTAAAATGATTATTCAAGAAGGTCTGTATGCATAGGACAATATTTAATTTGATTCACCACATGCTGTATTCCTATTGCTTGTCCAAATAAATAGCGTCAAGATCTAAAGCGCATCTGTCTATAAAAAAAAATGTTGAGCCTGCAATTGCTGATGTCCATTTGAAAATGCTTTCTTACTCACAGTTTCTGGCTTCATTATTTGCGGAGTCGCTGACTTGGAACAAGCATGCTGATCAAGAATTCAGAAAATCAAAATCAGTACTCTTAATATGTGCGTTTGTTCAATTTTTTTTTTAACTTAGTAAGTGTTGAGCCCACTGGATCATCATGACAGTCAGGGGACTAACATTTTTAGAAAGCAAGGCCAGCAATGGCATGGCAGTCACATTTTGTAAAAAAGGTTATTCTTTCCTGGTCAGTTATATACACTTCGGAGATTTTGGCAGTTCTCATGGCAGAAGGTTACCTGCTTTTGTTAGCCATCTCTTCCTTGCAGAGATGGCTAAGTGGGAGGATCTGTCTGCTATAGTCCAAACATTAGTTTCGGGGTTGTAAAAAAAAAAAAAAAAGATGCATCCCTCTACATAAGCAATATCTTTGGCCAGTATTTCACCAACACGAAAAGCTCCAGTGTTCCCCCTGGATGTCCTGCTTAAAATATTTGCTCAAGCCTGCACATAAATACAGTATACAAAGATGTGTTCCCATTAATCTAAATTAAAAAATTTGCAGTTGATTATAGATGTCACTTGCTAGTGATCGCTTGACTAAACATCTTTACAAACATACTGCTTTAGCATAAAAAAAACTGTGTCAGGTGGCAGAGAGAAACTAACTGCAACACGGAGGGATAAATTAGTGTCAAAATTTGATTCAGAATATGCTGTATTTAGGTTAGTACATTTAATGCAACAGTATTTTTATTTGAACCCCTGCATTTTGAATTATGAGTAGCCAATGGTTTTCTGACATCTGAGAGTCCTGTCCACATTAGAAGATGAACTATATGCACAAGAATTTCTTATTTGGAGGCTGAGATTATCCCTGTGTTTTTGCATATATTGTGACTTACCTTTTTCATGAAAGGTAGATGAGATGATCTCATGCACTAGAGCTTCAATATAATTTGCATCCACAGATGTTAGGGAGAGTCCAGAATATACAGAGTTCACTCTCTCCACCACAGCATCATAAAAGTTGTCATTGCAGACTTTCATTCTTTCATAGGTAGAGAGGATGGCATTAAGGGCCTAAATGCAAAACCATTGTTGTGAATTCATTTTTTCAGAGCAAATAGCACTCTTGACACACTGTAAGATGTGTAATTACAAGCTGGTAGAGTGTAGTTCAGACAAAAAGAATAGTACAAAAACTGATAACAGTTCACATTAGCAGACAATAGCAATAATGTTAATTAGTTCATTGCAGAGGGAGAAAACAAAATGTGCTTTGGGTAAACAGCATACAAAGGTTACACATTCTTCTTGAATTTAAACTTGATCTGGTTAGTACTCTAACTGAGGATGGCAGTGATTTATTATTGTCAATGGTTTTATCCTTTGCATATGGTAAACTGCAATTAAATCATATCATCTCATTTAACTTTCTCTGTCTTTCAAGTTTTATGTAAGTATTGTACATGTGTATGACTTTGCTCTTAGATTCTATTTGAAGGTTGATATTATGACAGTTACAGTACATGCACGTACAATAATTTTAATTCATGTTAGATTCAGTGTTCTTCTACTAAAATCATAACTCAAATAATTGTTGTTTTATATCTGTCTTAAATTATTATATGCAGAATTTTGGGACATCTAATCTCAAGCGGAATTTTGGGACATCTAATCTCACACAAAATGGAAATTTAAAAGGCTGGGAATTGAATTATTATTTTAGACCATTTTAGACAACTCTCATTAAAATTGTTAATTTATCTAGTTTACTAGTGAAATTATTCTACTTCTTTAAGAGGTATATTCCCCTTTTAACATTGTCACGTACTAAATGAACCACTTGCCCTCCAGAAGATTAACCTCCTATCATGACCAGGCCATTTTCTGTGATCATTGTATCCTTTTTTTCCACATTTAGAGCTTTCTTTTGGTGGTATTTGATCACAACTGGGTTTTTTTATTGTTTGCGCTATAAACAAAAAAAGAGCGGCAATTTTTAAATATATATATGTATTATATGTATATATATATATATATATATATATATATTTTTTTTTTTTTTTTTACTTTCTGCTATAAAACATATTCAATTAAAAAAATGTAAAAAAAATCAAAAGTCTTTATAAATTTAGGCCAATATGTATTCTGCTACATACTTTTGGCAAAAAAAAAAAAAAATCCCAATAAGCATACATTGATTGGTTTGTGCAAAAGTTATAGTTATTTATTTATTTATATACTAGTAATGGCAGTGAACAGTGACTTATAGTGGGACTGCACTATTGCAGCAATCGGACACTAACTGACACTTTGTGGGAACCAGTGACACTAGAACAGTGATCAGTGGTAAAAATATGCACGGGCACATGTCACTGGCTGGGAAGAGGTTAAACATCTAGGGTGATCAAAGGGTTAAATGTGTGCCTAACCAGTGTTTATGTGTACCGTGTGTGTTTTTACTAATCAATGTGATGTATTTTCTTTCCATCATATCCCCACTGACAGGATGGGCTCTGCCTTGTTTACATAGGCAGCGCTCCATCCTGTGTCTCGCCTTGCCAATCAGCGGGTGCAAGAGGACATCCATTGGCTTGATACCCATTGATCAGCATCTGCTGTGACTAATTACAGCAGAAGCAATGCGTGCACTCCCTAGGCTAACCTGCAGTATCACATATATATATATACATGATTCTGCACAGAACAGCCACCCTGTAGGAGTAAACCTGATATGGGGTGGTTGTTAAGTGGTTAATTTAAAGTGTATTTATGTAAAATCATATATTCATTTTCACATTGAATTTTAGTCTAGCCTACTCCTAATAATTTGAATGATCTTGATGTTTTTAAACGTATGTTGTGAATATTCTCACACATATACTTCCTTGAATTATGTAACATGTAGTCATTATGCCCTGCGGGAAGGCACTGCTGTGTCTCACATTTCATAGAGCCTGCCTTCTGAACTACAAAGGTGCTGAGAGGAGGAGTTTCAGGAGGCGGAGTCAGTACAGGAAATACTGCCTGCACTATGGGATAGTTCTTAGAATTTGAAAGTAAACCAAAGGAACGAGTGTGGAGAAGCTGCAAAGCATGCAGGGAATCCAGGACATTGCTGAAATAGATGCTCAGCAGATGTCCAGCAATCAAAGAATGAAAGGAGATTTTTCAAGTAAGCTTATATTGGATTGTCAATGATAACTATTGTTTGTATCGCTATTACAATGCTGATGTACTGAAATTAAGGTGTATGCTGTGACCATTAAACCCTTTTAAAGTAAACACTGCAATAATAACTCAAAAGATGTGCTCACTATACTTTCTCTATAAAACTTCAAAATAATCATATCCAATATTTCACATTATCCTACAATGTCATCATATGCAATATTTCATATTATTCAAATTAACCACTTGAGGGATGACAGCTCAATCCTTTCTCCAACACCACCATTTGGCTAAAAACTAGGCTAGGAAGCTGGGGCATACGCGCACCTGCACAGCATTCCCTACTGAGGTTCTACACAGACAACAGCTAGTGATATGTACATTGGTTTTCAAAGCAATGCATTTTGGGGGATAAAAATATACAAGAGTATATTTCCCGTGCCAAGTGGAGAACCTGAGACTTATAAATAATGAATCAAATAAATAAATGTGAGTTTGCAGCTGCTATAGTAAAGTGCAAGTGATTGGATGTGAAGTAATCTGTGTATATAAGATTACCTATAGCGCTTGCTAAAAATTGAAAATATATAATGCGTATAAACCCCGTGTTGTGATGCAATTAATTGTAAAATTTTATATATACTTAGTATGCTCGGAAAATAAATATTGCAATTATTAATAAATATGAATATAAAAAAACAAGTTAATATATATATGTGCAAATTTTAGTGTTCTCATGAGATTTCCTTAAAGTTCATGTACCAAATAAACTTATGTGCAAAAAAGTTTATAATAGTGTAACTTCATAAAAAAAGTTCAAAATAAGGTGCACAGTAAATAGTGCTTAGTGCTTCATAGTAGATGATTCCACTCTCTCCCTGGTGTCCTTCAATGTATTCCACCGTGACAAGATAAATGAATTTTGCACTCACCAGATATCGTGGGTCCTATGTGCCTTAAGACACTAAGACCATACAAGCTTTAGTGACCCACCAGGGTCAGGATACGTTCCCTTCAAGCAGGTGCCTTTTCCTGTAGCAACGCTCCTCCTGTTGTTCAACTCCAGTGGGGGTATATAAAAGGAAAAAAATCTGAATAGTGCAGTATCGTTTAAAACCAATGTTTTATTGCACACAATCCAAAAAATCCATACCAAGTCCCAATAAGAGTATAACAGGTAAAAAAACAGGATAAAAATCAATAAACGCCGTCACATGTATGAGCTACGAGGTGGAGAGCGGTACTTCCGGCTTGCGTTCCACCAAAGCTCATGTGACATCACAATGTGCGTTCCATCTAACGCGTTTCGTCATTGGCTAGACGTCTTCAGGCGTTTTGGCACATGAACTCTAAGGAAATCTCATGAGAACACTAAAATTTGCACTTTATATATATTAACTTGTTTTTTTATATTCATATTTATTAATAATTGCAATATTTATTTTCCGAGCATACTAAGTATATATATAAAATTTTACAATTAATTGCATCACAACACGGGGTTTATACGCAATATATATTTTAAATTTTTAGCAAGCGCTATAGGTAATCTTATATACGCAGATTACTTCACATCCAATGCATTTTGGAGGCCTAAAACAGGGGGCCCGTCCTGAAAATGCTTTGCCCTGACAACTAGTGTACAAATGGCAGAAGATGGCCAGATATAAACAACAGCTGGGCTGCTGTCTGTGAAGAGCCATGGCATGAAATTCTGTGCAGGAGCGGGTGTGCACCATCTTCCTAGTCTGGTCTGTCAACTAAACAGTGATGGAGGAGAAAGGATTGAATCATCCAGCTGCATTGCTCCCCCCTGGTGTATGCAGCATTCCTTCACTTGCTGTGATTGAGTACATAGAACTGTATCTCGTGGAAACTTCTGAGTGTACATTGTTACTGTTTATAAATGTAATAAACTGTGTTTTACTGTGCCATATATGTATGATTCCCCTTTCTCTATTTTTGGCCAGCACATTTTACAGTTGGCTTTCCTTGAAGACAAAAAAAATTTACAATTAAGTGTATGTAAGACTAAGGCTGGCCATAAAAGGTTCGAATTTCGGCCGGTTCAGCAGGACTGCAATGATCGATCAACTTGGGTACAACCAGCCTGCCGGATTTGCTTCCAAATATCACAAGAGGCTGCAATAGCTGCTAGCGATAATCACTGTCTTCTCCCGGCGGCGACGGCTCTCCCCCCCCTCCCCCACCGAGAGCAGACAATAGCTCGGCAGGAGGAATTTCCAAGTCAGCACTATCCGTGTTGATGGTAGAATGATGCAAATTTCTTTCCTGCAATCCATGGTTAAAGAAAAGAATTTCGCACCTTGTATGGATGGCCTAACAGTACATGTAAAAGTCCTACAATTTAAATATATATGTTACAAATTCATATCTAGTGTACCTGGTGTAACTGTACAGGGCTCATATCCATTAGATGATTCAACCCAGTTTTGGGAAATATCCACTGTGTTTGGAGAACACCGTACAACACACAAATTCCAAAGTAGAGTCTTTGACAGGTGGCTGGCATCTTCTTCACCCTTGAACAAGTCTCTTCATTTATCTGATCCATTGCTGACGTGATGGCTAATTTAACAATTTACATAACAATATAAACAATGTCATGTTTGAGGGACATAGCATAGCAATTTGAATATATTAAAACCTAAAAGCATTATTTGTCTTTCTAAATTAAGACACTGCAATTACTAGTAAGGTTGGCCTTTATCTAGAATCAATGAAAATACAGGAAGGGTTATTAAAAAATCTGACTGGAGTAAAAAACAAATGGGATAAATATATTCTGGTAACACATATGGCTATCAGGTGGTGCAACATAGTAAATATACACAGTAAACAAACCTATCAATCAAAGCTTGTCCTGTTTGATGATTTAGTATAAAACAAAACAGCTAGCCACTTTAGTTTTCAATCCCTCTGTTCATATTTATTAAGAAATTCACATTTTGGTTTAGTTTATGCAGTTGATTCATTTGTATTAATTTGATACTTGTGTGGAGCTTAAAGAAAATGGTTTTGTGAGATGTCTCCCTGGTGCTACTGCTAGACGGGATAGAAGACGTATTATTAATATTGTTAAGCAAGCAAAGCAGGAAGGGGACGTGGACGTTCTTGTCCATCTAGGGACAAATGACCTGGCTTGCAATGAAGTGTCAGAGGTGAAAAAATCTTTTATCACACTTGGAAATGACGTACAGGATTTTGCATCCACCATTTCATTTTCTGAAGTTCTGCCTGTGCATAATGTTCAGAATGATAGGCAGAGGCGCATAAAGGAGTTCAACATATGGCTTAGTAAATGGTGTCAAGAGCAAGGATTTGGCTTTGTTTCTCATGATAGCTCTACTTGGAATAGAAAGGAACTGTACAAAAAAGATGGTTTGCATCTTTCTCTCAAAGGAACAAATGTACTTAGTGAACAACTCCAAGAATTTGCGAAAGAGTATTTAAACTAGGAAGGGGGGGCAAAAGAGTGGAATTACAAGAGTCCAATTGCCCCCCGAAACAATGCCAGAACAGGTCAGAATCACAGAGGTTAAGAAATGATAAGCTCAGAGTCCTGTCTACAAATGCTCGCAGTTTAGGTAAAAAAATCAATGAACTTGGGTCAATTATGGCATCTGAGAATGTAGATTTAGTGGCTGTTACGGAGACATGGTTTAATGAAAGAAATGACTGGGACATAACCATACCAGGGTACTCTTTATACAGAAGAGACAGAGAAGGCAAGAAAGGAGGAGGAGTGGCCCTGTATGTGAAAGATAGCATTAAATCTAACCTAATACAAGTTGGTGAAGCCAACATAGAGTCAGTTTGGGTTACGTTGCAGTTTGCTAATCATGCAGTAACTCGTGTAGGTGTGATATATAGACCACCTGGTCAAGTCAAAGAACTAGATGATCTACTAGTTGAAGAAATAGCTAAAATGACAATGAAAGGAGAAGTTATCATTATGGGAGATTTCAATCTTCCAGATATAAACTGGAAAACCAAAATAGCAAGTTCTACCAGGAGTACAGATATTCTAAATTCCCTACTGGGGTTGTCTCTGCAACAAGTGGTTGAGGAGCCAACCTGGAGGGAGGCCATTTTGGATCTGGTATTCACAAATGGGGATTCGGTATATGATGTCACTGTAGGCGAAACCTTGGGATCCAGTGATCACCAGTCAGTGTGGTTTAATATAAGAACTGTGAAAGAGTCACACCACACAAAAACAAAAGTTTTAGATTTTAGAAAAACAGACTTTTCAAAAATGAAATTAGTCATAAATGAGTCCTTATCAGACTGGTACGGATTACATGGAGTCCAGGAGAAATGGGACTACTTAAAAGGTGCATTATTGAAGGCAACAGAAAATTGCATTAGACTTGTCAGTAAAAGCAAAAAAAGGAAGAGACCACTGTGGTACTCAGCAGAAGTGGCCCAAATCATTAAAAATAAAAAGCTAGCATTTTGTAATTATAAAAAAACCCAGAGCAATGAAGATAAGGAAATCTACAAGATTAGGCAGAAAGAGGCCAAGCAAGTTATAAGAACTTCTAAAGCGCAGGCAGAAGAAAAACTAGCTCAGTCTATGAAAAAGGGGGATAAGACATTCTTCAGATATATAAATGAAAAAAGGAAATTAAAACAAGGAATAACTAAATTAAAAACAAAGGACGGAAGGTATGTAGAAGAGAATAAAGGGCTAGCCGACTGCCTTAATGAATCCTTCTGTTCAGTTTTTACAGAAGAAAAAGGAGAAGGACCTCCACTTGAAAGGATGACTAATGAATCGTTTGATGCATGTGTCTTTACAGAGGAAGACGTTCTAAGATTGCTGTCTAAAGTGAAGACAAATAAGTCACAGGGTCCTGATGAGATACACCCAAAATTATTAAAAGAGCTTAGTGGTGAGCTGGCAAAACCATTAACAGATTTATTTAACCAATCATTAGTAACAGGAGTCGTCCCTAAAGATTGGAAATTGGCAAATGTCGTGCCCATTCACAAGAAAGGTAGTAGGGAGGAATCGAGCAACTATAGACCAGTGAGTCTGACATCAATAGTAGGCAAATTAATGGAAACCCTATTAAAGGATAGGATTGTGGAACATCTTAAATCCCATGGATTGCAAGATGAAAAACAACATGGGTTTACTTCAGGGAGATCATGTCAAACAAATCTTATAGATTTTTTTGACTGGGTGACTAAAATAATAGACGGTGGAGGTGCAGTAGACATTGCATATCTAGATTTTAGTAAGGCTTTTGACACTGTCCCACATAGAAGACTTATCAATAAACTGCAGTCATTGAGCATGGACTCCCATATTGTTGAGTGGATTAGGCAGTGGCTGAGTGACAGACAACAGAGGGTTGTGGTCAATGGAGAACATTCAGAACAAGGTCATGTTACCAGTGGGGTACCTCAGGGATCTGTACTGGGACCAATTTTGTTTAATATCTTCATAAGTGATATTGCAAAAGGCCTCGATGGTAAGGTTTGTCTTTTTGCTGATGACACAAAGATATGTAACAGGGTTGATGTTCCTGGAGGGAAACGCCAAATGGAAAAGGATTTAGGAAAACTAGAAGAATGGTCAGAACTCTGGCAACTGAAATTTAATGTGGATAAGTGCAAGATAATGCACCTGGGACGTAAAAACCCAAGGGCAGAATATAGAATATTTGACACAGTCCTGACCTCAGTATCTGAGGAAAGGGATTTAGGAGTAATTATTTCAGAAGACTTAAAGGTGGGAAGACAATGTAATAGAGCAGCACGAAATGCCAGCAGAATGCTTGGATGTATAGGGAGAGGTATAAGCAGTAGAAAGAGAGAAGTGCTTATGCCGCTGTACAGAACACTGGTGAGACCTCACTTGGAGTATTGTGCGCAGTACTGGAGGCCATATCTCCAGAAGGATATAGATACTCTAGAGAGAGTTCAGAGAAGAGCTACTAAACTAGTACATGGATTGCAGGAAAAAACTTACCAGGAAAGGTTAAAGGACCTTAACATGTATAGCTTGGAAGAAAGAAGAGACAGAGGGGATATGATAGAAACTTTTAAATACATAAAGGGAATCAACTCGGTAAAGGAGGAGAGCATATTTAAAAGAAGAAAAACTACCACAAGAGGACACAGTTTTAAATTAGAGGGGCAAAGGTTTAAAAGTAATATGAGGAAGTATTACTTTACTGAGAGAGTAGTGGATGCATGGAATAACCTTCCTGCAGAAGTGGTAGCTGCAAATACAGTGAAGGAGTTTAAGCATGCATGGGATAGGCATAAGGCTATCCTTCATATAAGATAGGGCCAGGGACTATTCATAGGATTCAGATATATTGGGCAGACTAGATGGGCCAAATGGTTCTTATCTGCCGACACATTCTATGTTTCTATGTTTCTATGTTTCTATAGAACTAGTATATATTTAATTTTAAATAACTGGCCTCTAACTTCAGCTATACATTAGCACAGTGTAGAAGAACACAATATTGTTTATTCATAAATAAGATATACTACTTTAAATTAAGTTATAAAGATTTACCTGAAAGCAACAGTTGTGGCAGATGGTCAATATATATCCCATCATTCAATGATGATTTCTTTCTGTCTTTATTCATCATTAGGAGAAAATGCCAGGATACCTAAAATTAGGGGAAATTGGCCAAGTAAGTTCATCACCAACAATGTGGTATAAATGTTATGATATTTAATCCTAGTTCATTATTGTAGTTAACTATTGCATATAGCATAAATATATTTTAATGAATAATTGTGCCATAAATGTGTAGATATTCCTTACAAGTATTTTTTATTAGACTGGTGAAGATGAAGAATTTTGTGTATCTAAATATTCATCCTTGCAAGACAATTCATTCAAAGATAAATGTGACAGAAAATTTGCATTTAAAAACCATTAACATTTAGTTACCCACAAATCTCTTTAAATTATAAGGGATGCCATATCACTTCAGTAGGGCAAAATACTCTGTCCCACAAATATTTTATAAAATAATAACATAAACATGATTTTGCTGAGTTTGCGCTCAAAAGTCATTGAAAGATACTTTTAAAAGTCCATAAAGTGATAGTAAAGGCCCATGATTTTTAAAAAAAAAATAATAAACATGTCATACTTACCTGCTCTGTGTAATGGTTTTGCACAGAGCAGCCCCGGTCCTCCTCATCTTGCTATGGGGGCACTCCTGCAGCTCGACCCCCCCAAACTCCCTCCTCACTGGTTGTGATTGACAGCAGCAGGAGCCAATGGCTCCCACTGTTGTGTCTCAACCAATGATAAGGCAGATACCTGGGAGAGCTGCTGCTCTTATGCACATCGCTGGGTTGAGAGAAGCCTCGGTAAGTATTAGAGGGGACTGCGGGGAAAGCTGCACACAGAGGTTTTTTTTAACTGCATGCATAGAATGTATGAAGGTAAAAAAACTTGAGCCTTTAAAAGCACTTTAAAATTTTAAACCTAGCCTTTTTCAGATTTAAAATATTTATGTATATTTATATTCAAGTGAAAAGCTCTTTGGAAGACACTCTACAAACAGGTATCTTAATTTGCAACTTCCTCTTTTTTTTAGTCCTAGAAAAAGTAAGATTTTGGACTCACCGTGAAATCCATTTCTCTGATGTTCATTGATGGACACAGCTCCTGATCTTCTTAACCACTGGGTTATATTGTCCCCCTACAGGAGTAGGGCACTAGGCAAAAATAAAAATTTGGCTATGCCTATGGGCAGTCCCAGGGGGTATACTCACTTTCTCTGCTATAGGTACTCAGTTTTGTTACAAGCAGTGTCAGAAGAATTACAACTCCACAGAGGGGTGGGTGCTGTGTCCGTCAATGAACATCAGGGAAATAGATTTACAGTAAGTCAAAAATTCAATTTTCTCTTTCATTCAGTGACAGACACAAATCCTGATCTTCTTAACCATTGAGACGTCCCAAAGCAGGGTTAAACATGAGGGGTGGGAACAGCGAAAAATACATTTCCAAGGCTAACTATAGCCAACCAGTTAAACAGGAGCTCATTCAAAACAACTGGAGCTCACCTTAAAAAACAATACACCCTCAAAGAGGACCAGATCCTCTAAACAGCAGCCTGCAAAAACCTTGCGGCCAAAGCAAGCATCCGCAGATGCCAACACATCCACTTTATAGAACTTGTGAAAGTGTGCACCGAGGACCAGGAGGCCACCTTGCAAACCTGCATCACTGATGACTGATGATGGAAAGCCCAGGAGGCACTGAGCGCCTGAGTAGAATGCTCCTTGACAGGGAAAGGAAGAGCCTGACCCTGGATGAAATAGACCTGAACCGCCGTCTGTCTGATCCATCTGGAAATGGTCGCAGAGAAAACGGACAACCCTTTCCGAGGCCCATCGGTGAGCACAAATAGTGAGTCTGACTTCCTAAAAAGCTCCGTAGCTGCCTGGTACACCCTAATTGCCCGATCCACATCCAAGGCATGCAAAGCAATTTTCCTCAGATGTGTTGGCCCTGGAAACAGGGAAGGCAACACAATGTCTTCATTCAAATGAAAATCAGAGACTACCCGAGGAAAGAACGACAGACAGGGGTGAAGAACCACCTAATCACTGTGAACCACCAGTAAGATGACCAACAGGATAACCCTGCCAATTCCGCCACCCTGTGCGCAGAGGTGAAAACCTCCAAAAAGGCCACCTTTTGGGACAATGTAAGCAGGGGAATCTCCCAAAGATTCTCAAAAAGAGGCTTCTGGAGGACTGGGAGCACCAAAGCGAGGTCCCAAGTGGCAACAGAGACCGCACTGGAAATGCCAAGTGCCTAACTTCCTGAAGAAAAGTACACACCAGGGAGTATGTGGCCAAGGGCCGTTGAAATAAGACCGCTTAGACCGACACCTGACCCTTAACAGTACTCAAGGCCAGTTTCTGCTCAACCCCCCATTGAAGGAAGGTCAAGATCTGAGCCACCGAACAAGAGCGAGAATGAACCCAAAGAGACTCCCACCACGCAATGTACGTCTTTTCTACGTACAACGGTAGATCTTCCTAGAAGTGGGTTTCCTAGCTTTTAACAGAGTAGGAAACACCGACTCACGACTGTAAAGCAGGATGGAAGATTGGTCCTTGAACAACAGATCCTCCTTGAGAGGATGCTTCCAAGGAACGTCGGCGACTAGCTGCACCAGATTGGCGTATGAAGCCCAGCGAGGCTTGTCCAGTGCCACTAAGATGACCGGAATCCTTTCTGCCTATTTAGAAGTCTTGGCAGAAGCTTGAGAGGAGGGAAGGCGTAAATCAGACAATACTGACCCCACGGCAGCACCAGCACATCTGTGGCATCTGCCAGAGGATCCCGCAATCAAGCCACAAACCTCTGCACCTTTCTGTTGAGCCGGGAAGCAAAAAGATCCATCTTGGGGATGCCCCACCGGAAACACAACTGATGAAACCTCCTTCGGATGAAGGGACCACTCCTCTTGATCCAATGCTTGCCGACTGAGGTAATCCGCCTGCCAGTTTTTCACCCCGGGAATGTGTACGGTGGAGAGGGCTGGAACGAAGCGCTCTGCCCACCTTAGAATGCCGGCTACCTCCAGAGCTGTCAGGACACTTCTTGTGCCCCCTGGTGACTGACATAAGCCACAGCCATGGCATTGTCCGATGGAATACGCACTGATCGTTCGAAGTTCCAAGACATTGATCAGTAGTCTGGATTTTTCCAGATCCCCTGAGCAGATTATATATACACGTTTGTGGTTTTTATAATCTATCCATGGAATCCGATTGTTGGAACTTGAATGGTCCACCTACAGGATTAGATTTGGGTCCGGTTCTGGGTGTTGACACGCAAGCAGTGCGCATCCGGTTCCGGGGCTCTGGCCCGCTTCCTTCCGGTGGTTGGCACGCATCGGCCTTCTTTTCTGAGTTCCGGGTCAGCTATATGGCGTCCCGCCTTTCCGCCTCGTCCAGCGTATAAATTAAGATGTTCTGCCGCAGGCCACACCCCCTGACGACATCACGTATTGACGAAACGCGTAGGAGGAGCCTGCGGCACGTCACGCTGTGACCTACGAGGGGACGCGGCGGCCATTTTCCGGGTTTGAAACGAAGTCCCAAGGAATTCTCTGAGACACGCTGATTTGTTCTCATATCAATGTGAGTTGCCACTCTTCGTTCATTTATTTTATTAAAGTTCATGATTGTGCTTCACTATGGGAGTTGTCCCTCTTTTTTGCACCTGCATATGTTCCGGTTGGAGCCGATGAGGTGTCATTAGGAGCCGGCTTTCTGTCCATATAAGCATTGGATCTTACACACAGGCTGGATATGATCCCTGTAGTGGAGATCATCGCATTGTGGTAAGGGGCCATTCTTATCTTTTGGTGGCGGTTCCTGCACACAGGGCTTTTGGAGCTTGGAGTGGTTGGCAATTTTTCTTTCGGAGCACCCTTTTGGAAGGACTTTGTTTGTTTATTTCATTTGTTCTATCTGAACACTTGTGTGGACTGTGGAGTTCATTTAATTATTATAAGCGCTACACCATATCCATTACATGTTGTATCTCAGATCTGGTATTTCTAATTCTAGGTCAGGTGTTGGCTGCTATATCTAGTCTTTTGACTCATTTTTAGGGTTGAGCGAACACCTAGATGTCCGTGTTCGACGGGTTCGGCCGAACTTTAAAAAAAAGTCCGGGTCCGTGTCCCGGACTTTTACCGAACTTTTCCCGGACACCGAACCCCATTGAAGTCAATGGGGACCCGAACTTTAAGGCACTAAAATGGCTCTAAAACACCAAAGGAAAGGGCTAGAGTGCTGCAAATGGCAGCAAAACGTAATTAAGAGCATGGCAAGTGCTCTGCAAACAAATGTGGATAGGGAAATAACTTAAAACAACAAAAAAAAACAGAAAAATAAAACAATGTTCTTCTTCATCTCTGAAGGACGAGGCCCATATGGAGTAGGAGGGAGGTTAAGGTGGTGGTGGATGTGGCGGTGACATAGGCGTGCGCACAGGGTGTGCTGGGTGTGCCTGGGCACACCCTAATCACCTAGGGCACATAGCATTGCCAGTGAGGAGATGGGAAAGATCTCCCTGGGACCTGCTCTCTTCTATTTCTCCTTGCCTACAGGTACATGGCCCCGATACATTACTCTCCCTGCTGGCAAACACATGCATGTGTATTTCAACTTTGGGGTGCACACCTTAATGCAATAGGCTGCGCACACCTATGGGCGGTGTAGGTGGAAGCGGCGGTGGAGGAGGACCAGGGCCGGATTAACAGCATCATGGGCTTGGTGCTGAGGATTTTGAAGGGCCTTAGGGCCGTGCCTTGCCATGCACCCAGAGGAGGAAGGGTGCAGCCATGCATGCCTAATTCAACATGGGATGCTGTCTCTGAAGCCCATAAACACATCCATGCATCGCCAACTGTCCCTCCTTGTCCGGCCTTCACGCTGTGTGGGGAGGTTCTGAGGGTGCTGCCTGGGGAAGCGAGCATAGAAGCCAGACTTCTGTGTTTACAAGTGACAGAAGAGCGGTAACAGTGAATATGGCCAACCCGGGGCCTATATAAAAGGTAGGGGCCTGGAGCTGCAGCTCCAATAGCCCCTACATTAATCTGGCCCTGAGGAGGAGGACGAGGTAGCCAACACTGCTTCTTTTCACAAATTTTAAATGAGGGTACACCCCAAAAGAGTGAGAAAGAGCAAAAATGGAACAATGGGTGGGTAAGGTCGGTATCCATTGCTATTCTGCATAAGGTACGGAAAAGTCCCGTGGGATCCATGCCTGGTTCATTTTAATGAACGTGAGCTTGTCCACATTGTCTCTGGACAGGCGGCTGCGCTTGTCTGTTATAACGCCCCCAGCCGTGCTAAATACCCGTTCAGATAATACACTGGCTGCAGGGCACGCCAGTACCTCCAAGGCGTAAAGGGCAAGCTCAGGCCATGTGCCCAATTTGGAGACCCAGAAGTTGAAGGGGGCAGACCCGTCATTCACTACATGTAGGCGTGTGCACACATACTGCTCCACCATGTTGGTAAAATGCTGCCTCCTGCTAAGACGTTCCATCTGAGCTGCTGGTGCTGCTGTTTGTTGTGGCGTGCTGACAAAGCTTTTCCACATTTCGGCCATGCTAACCCTGCCTTCTGAGGTGCTGGCGGTGCCCTGGTTGCGTTGGCGACCTCCTCCTCCTCCTCCTCTGCCTTGTGCTTCCACTGTGGCCCCGCTGTCAGATGGGAATGCCAGCAGCATGGCGTCTACCAGCGTGCGCTTGTACTCGCGCATCTTGCGATCGCGCTCCAGTGAGTGAATTAAGGACGGTACGTTGTCCTTGTAACGGGGATCCAGCAGCGTGGCCACCCAGTAATCAGCACAAGTTAGAATGTGGGCAACTCGGCGGTCGTTGTGGAGACACTGCAGCATGTAATCGCTCATGTGTGCCAGGCTGCCCAGAGGCAACGAAAGGCTGTCCTCTGTGGGAGGTGTATGGTCCGTGTCCTCTGTATCCCCCCAGCCACGCACCAGTGATGGCCATGAGCTGGCCTGGGTGCCACCCTGCTGTGAACATGGTTCCATCTCCTCCTCCAGCTCCTCCTCCTCCTCATCCTCCTCATCCTCCAGAACTGTGCCCCTGCTGGACAATTGCGTCCCTGGCGTTTGCGTGTGCAGGAACCCACCCTCGGAGCCCCTTGTGAATGACTGCCCTGAAAGCCTTGGAAATGTTACCTCTTCATCCTCCTCCTCCTCCTCATCCTGTGCCACATCCTCTTCCATCATCGCCCGAATTGTTTTTTCAAGGAGGCATAGAAGTGGGATAGTTAAGCTGAGAACGGCGTCATTGCCACTGGCCATGTTGGTGGAGTACTCAAAACAGCGCAACAAGGCACACAGGTCTCGCATGGAGGCCCAGTTAAATTAAATAGCGGAATAGAAAATATGATCCAAAAAAAGTGTATGTATATCACACGTACACAACCACACTAGGCCCCAATTACTATTGTTTGTACCCCTAAAAGGCTAGATGAGGAGTAGGGGGAGTATGGAACAGGCAGCACCCTCAAACCTTCAGAAGTATGAGATGAACCCCAACAACTTGGAAAGGTGGATCTCTCTCACACGTACCGACACAGACTATCCCGCAATTCAATTGATCCTCAAAGGTTTTTATTGAATAGCGGAATAGGAAATATGATCAAAAAAAGTGTATGTATCTCGCACGTACACAACCACACTAGGCCCCAATTACTATTGTTTGTACCCCTAAAAGGCTAGATGAGGAGTAGGGGGGGTATGGAACAGGCAGCACCCTCAAACCTTCAGAAGTATGAGATGAACCCCAACAACTTGGAAAGGTGGATCTCTCTCACACGTACCGACACAGACTATCCCGCAATTCAATTGATCCTCAAAGGTTTTTATTGAATAGCGGAATAGGAAATATGATAAAAAAAAGTGTATGTATCTCGCACGTACACAACCACACTAGGCCCCAATTACTATTGTTTGTACCCCTAAAAGGCTAGATGAGGAGTAGGGGGGGTATGGAACAGGCAGCACCCTCAAACCTTCAGAAGTATGAGATGAACCCCAACAACTTGGAAAGGTGGATCTCTCTCACACGTACCGACACAGACTATCCCGCAATTCAATTGATCCTCAAAGGTTTTTATTGAATAGCGGAATAGGAAATATGATCAAAAAAAGTGTATGTATCTCGCACGTACACAACCACACTAGGCCCCAATTACTATTGTTTGTACCCCTAAAAGGCTAGATGAGGAGTAGGGGGGGTATGGAACAGGCAGCACCCTCAAACCTTCAGAAGTATGAGATGAACCCCAACAACTTGGAAAGGTGGATCTCTCTCACACGTACCGACACAGACTATCCCGCAATTCAATTGATCCTCAAAGGTTTTTATTGAATAGCGGAATAGGAAATATGATCAAAAAAAGTGTATGTATCTCGCACGTACACAACCACACTAGGCCCCAATTACTATTGTTTGTACCCCTAAAAGGCTAGATGAGGAGTAGGGGGGGTATGGAACAGGCAGCACCCTCAAACCTTCAGAAGTATGAGATGAACCCCAACAACTTGGAAAGGTGGATCTCTCTCACACGTACCGACACAGACTATCCCGCAATTCAATTGATCCTCAAAGGTTTTTATTGAATAGCGGAATAGGAAATATGATCAAAAAAAGTGTATGTATCTCGCACGTACACAACCACACTAGGCCCCAATTACTATTGTTTGTACCCCTAAAAGGCTAGATGAGGAGTAGGGGGGGTATGGAACAGGCAGCACCCTCAAACCTTCAGAAGTATGAGATGAACCCCAACAACTTGGAAAGGTGGATCTCTCTCACACGTACCGACACAGACTATCCCGCAATTCAATTGATCCTCAAAGGTTTTTATTGAATAGCGGAATAGGAAATATGATCAAAAAAAGTGTATGTATCTCGCACGTACACAACCACACTAGGCCCCAATTACTATTGTTTGTACCCCTAAAAGGCTAGATGAGGAGTAGGGGGGGTATGGAACAGGCAGCACCCTCAAACCTTCAGAAGTATGAGATGAACCCCAACAACTTGGAAAGGTGGATCTCTCTCACACGTACCGACACAGACTATCCCGCAATTCAATTGATCCTCAAAGGTTTTTATTGAATAGCGGAATAGGAAATATGATCAAAAAAAGTGTATGTATCTCGCACGTACACAACCACACTAGGCCCCAATTACTATTGTTTGTACCCCTAAAAGGCTAGATGAGGAGTAGGGGGGGTATGGAACAGGCAGCACCCTCAAACCTTCAGAAGTATGAGATGAACCCCAACAACTTGGAAAGGTGGATCTCTCTCACACGTACCGACACAGACTATCCCGCAATTCAATTGATCCTCAAAGGTTTTTATTGAATAGCGGAATAGGAAATATGATCAAAAAAAGTGTATGTATCTCGCACGTACACAACCACACTAGGCCCCAATTACTATTGTTTGTACCCCTAAAAGGCTAGATGAGGAGTAGGGGGGGTATGGAACAGGCAGCACCCTCAAACCTTCAGAAGTATGAGATGAACCCCAACAACTTGGAAAGGTGGATCTCTCTCACACGTACCAACACAGACTATCCCCCAATTTAACTGATCCCCAGAGGTTTTTGATTAAATAGCGGAATAGAAAATATGATCCCAAAAAAGTGTATGTATATCACACGTACACAACCACACTAGGCCCCAATTACTATTGTTTGTACCCCTAAAAGGCTAGGAGTAGGGGGAGTATGGAACAGGCAGCACCCTCAAACCTTCAGAAGTATGAGATGAACCCCAACAACTTGGAAAGGTGGATCTCTCTCACACGTACCAACACAGACTATCCCCCAATTTAACTGATCCCCAAAGGTTTTTGATTAAATAGCGGAATAGAAAATATGATCCCAAAAAAGTGTATGTATATCACACGTACACAACCACACTAGGCCCCAATTACTATTGTTTGTACCCCTAAAAGGCTAGGAGTAGGGGGAGTATGGAACAGGCAGCACCCTCAAACCTTCAGAAGTATGAGATGAACCTCAACAACTTGGAAAGGTGGATCTCTCTCACACGTACCAACACAGACTATCCCCCAATTTAACTGATCCCCAAAGGTTTTTGATTAAATAGCGGAATAGAAAATATGATCCCAAAAAAGTGTATGTATATCACACGTACACAACCACACTAGGCCCCAATTACTATTGTTTGTACCCCTAAAAGGCTAGGAGTAGGGGGAGTATGGAACAGGCAGCACCCTCAAACCTTCAGAAGTATGAGATGAACCCCAACAACTTGGAAAGGTGGATCTCTCTCACACGTACCAACACAGACTATCCCCCAATTTAACTGATCCCCAAAGGTTTTTGATTAAATAGCGGAATAGAAAATATGATCCCAAAAAAGTGTATGTATATCACACGTACACAACCACACTAGGCCCCAATTACTATTGTTTGTACCCCTAAAAGGCTAGGAGTAGGGGGAGTATGGAACAGGCAGCACCCTCAAACCTTCAGAAGTATGAGATGAACCTCAACAACTTGGAAAGGTGGATCTCTCTCACACGTACCAACACAGACTATCCCCCAATTTAACTGATCCCCAAAGGTTTTTGATTAAATAGCGGAATAGAAAATATGATCCCAAAAAAGTGTATGTATATCACACGTACACAACCACACTAGGCCCCAATTACTATTGTTTGTACCCCTAAAAGGCTAGGAGTAGGGGGAGTATGGAACAGGCAGCACCCTCAAACCTTCAGAAGTATGAGATGAACCCCAACAACTTGGAAAGGTGGATCTCTCTCACACGTACCAACACAGACTATCCCCCAATTTAACTGATCCCCAAAGGTTTTTGATTAAATAGCGGAATAGAAAATATGATCCCAAAAAAGTGTATGTATATCACACGTACACAACCACACTAGGCCCCAATTACTATTGTTTGTACCCCTAAAAGGCTAGGAGTAGGGGGAGTATGGAACAGGCAGCACCCTCAAACCTTCAGAAGTATGAGATGAACCCCAACAACTTGGAAAGGTGGATCTCTCTCACACGTACCAACACAGACTATCCCCCAATTTAACTGATCCCCAGAGGTTTTTGATTAAATAGCGGAATAGAAAATATGATCCCAAAAAAGTGTATGTATATCACACGTACACAACCACACTAGGCCCCAATTACTATTGTTTGTACCCCTAAAAGGCTAGGAGTAGGGGGAGTATGGAACAGGCAGCACCCTCAAACCTTCAGAAGTATGAGATGAACCCCAACAACTTGGAAAGGTGGATCTCTCTCACACGTACCAACACAGACTATCCCCCAATTTAACTGATCCCCAGAGGTTTTTGATTAAATAGCGGAATAGAAAATATGATCCCAAAAAAGTGTATGTATATCACACGTACACAACCACACTAGGCCCCAATTACTATTGTTTGTACCCCTAAAAGGCTAGGAGTAGGGGGAGTATGGAACAGGCAGCACCCTCAAACCTTCAGAAGTATGAGATGAACCCCAACAACTTGGAAAGGTGGATCTCTCTCACACGTACCAACACAGACTATCCCCCAATTTAACTGATCCCCAAAGGTTTTTGATTAAATAGCGGAATAGAAAATATGATCCCAAAAAAGTGTATGTATATCACACGTACACAACCACACTAGGCCCCAATTACTATTGTTTGTACCCCTAAAAGGCTAGATGAGGAGTAGGGGGAGTATGGAACAGGCAGCACCCTCAAACCTTCAGTATGAGATTGTGTTCACTGTACCCCACAAAGATTGAGTTCACTGCACCCCACAATGATTGTGTTCACTGCACCCCACAAAGATTGTGTTCACTGCACCTCACAAAGATTGTGTTCACTGTACCCCCCAAAGATTGTGTTCACTGCACCCCACAAAGATTCTGTTCACTGTACCCCACAAAGATTGTGTTCACTGCACCCCAAAAAGATTGTGTTCACTGCACCCCAAAAAGGATGTTGTTCACTGCACCCCAAAAAGGATGTTGTTCACTCCACCCCAAAAAGATTGTGTTCACTGCACCCCACAAAGATTGTGTTCACTGCACCCCAAAAAGATTGTGTTCACTGCACCCCAAAAATGATTTTGTTCACTGCACCCCAAAAAGGATTTTGTTCACTGCACCCCAAAAAGGATGTTGTTCACTCCACCCCAAAAAGATTGTGTTCACTGCACCCCAAAAAGATTGTGTTCACTGCACCCCACAAAGGATTTTGTTCACTGCACCCCAAAAAGATTGTGTTCACTGCACCCCAAAAAGGATGTTGTTCACTGCACCCCAAAAAGGATTTTGTTCACTGCACCCCAAAAAGATTGTGTTCACTGCACCCCACAAAGGATTTTGTTCACTGCACCCCACAAAGATTGTGTTCACTGCACACCAAAAAGGATTGTGTTCACTGCACCCCAAAAAGATTTTGTTCACTGCACCCCAAAAAGATTGTGTTCACTGCAGCCCAAAAAGATTGTGTTCACTGCAGCCCAAAAAGATTGTGTTCACTGCAGCCCAAAAAGATTGTGTTCACTGCAGCCCAAAAAGATTGTGTTCACTGCAGCCCAAAAAGATTGTGTTCACTGCAGCTCACACACAGAAAAATGGATGTGGATCACTGACACCTGCCTATCTCCAATCCCACACCACACAGCAATATCGATTGTAGTTTGTAGAACACAGTTTCCCTAAAATTCAGCAGACTCTGTCCCTAACAGGATTGAGAAGAGATCGTAGATCAGGATTGAGTGCAGACCCCACCCCCCACACAGCAATATCGATTGTAGTTTGTAGAAGACACTGACCCTATATAATTCAGCAGACTCTATCCCTAAAATGCCTACAACTCGCCCTGCCTAAACACTCCGACCTGTCCCTCAATTCTATCCGGACACAAATGGTTTTTTCCTGCCTATCTTTCCCTAATCAGCAGCCAGCACGTTGATGTGTGCTCTGTCCCTGAATCTAAGCAGCATAATGACGCCGCTGCGGCTGCCTCGAACTTATAAAGACTTGGTCACATGCTTCAGACGGCCAATCACAGCTACTGAGACATTTGCAGGCATGGCTGGGATGGCTTAAGGCACACCAGTTAAACGATTGTTGATTGGCTGTTGAAAGCCCGCCATGAAAAGAGCGCCAAAGCATGCAAAACCCGGAAATAAAACGACCGAACACGGATTTTTACCCGAACATACAGTAAAGTGTCCGTGTCCGTGTTCGGGTACAAAAAATCCAATTATTCGGTACGAACACGAATAATACAGTCCGTGTTCGCTCAACACTACTCATTTTATATTGAATTGTTTTAGTGTTAATTTGAGCGCAGCAATATCCCCATTTTTTAACATATTTGCCAAGGATGCCTCCCCAACCGGACAGGCTGGCATCCATGGTGACCTCTGTCCAATACAAGCATAGGAAGGATTTGCCCAGCCGAAGTGCCAAAGAACGAAGCCACCATATCAGGGACTCTTTCGTTCCCCGGCTCAGCCAGGTCTCATTGTCCAGGGACTGTGGTTTCCTGTCCCATTTGTCCAGAATCTCCCTGCAGGGACCCCGTATGAAACTGTGCAAATGATACCACCTCGAAGGTAGACAGCATCAGGCCCAGCACACACATGCAAGTCCAGAGGGTTGACCATCTGCTGGACAGCAGGAGACAAATTCAGTCCTTAGTTTCTGGATTTTGTCAAGAGGAAGGACCACTCTGGCTAAGGCCAAAATCAGAGTCAGACCCTGATAGTCCAGCTTGTGGATGAAACCAGAGCAGACTTATGAAAATTCAAAATTCAGCCAAACTCCCTCAAGCTCAAATGGTGATTTCAAGGTTTTCCACCAGAGCAGTAGGAGGCTCTGCCCGCAGAAGGAGAAAGTCCAAATAGCCCAGTACCACAATCCCCCATTGGCATAACAATGCTGGCACCGGGGCTAACACTATCAGGAAGACACAAGGAGCAGAGGCGAGACCAAAATGTACTGCCACAAACTGATAATGCTCCTCTCCCACGGCAAAGCGGAGGAAGCGCTGGAGACTGACACATATTGGAATGTGAAGATAAGTGCCCTTGATGTTGATGGAGGCAAGAAAATCCCCCTGAGGCAGGGCAGCCACCACCATGCAAACAGACTATATTCTGAACTTCTGCACCCACACAAAGCAGTTCAGCGCCTTGAGGTCCAGAATTGGACGCACCTTGCCTTCCTTTCTGGGGACTGTAAAAAGGTTTGAGTAAAACCCCTGAAATGTTCGGAAGTCGGAATGGGGACCATCACCCATAAAGTAAAAGGTCTTGCACTGCCCAAAAAGAGCCTGTAAGGGGACCGGGTACAGTCGCACGTTGGAAGGAAGAACCTTACGGGAGGGTAAGAACAAAACTCAATCGTGCAGCCAGACTGAATGACCTTGTGGACCCACCCATTCTTGTACCATTGGAGTCCATGGGTCCAGGAACCAGCGAAGACATCCCCCCACCCCAGATACGGGTGATGGTGCACCTTTCTGCTGAAGGAGCCTTGTCTGCAGGGCTAGAGAAGCCCGGACTTGACTTGCCAGACCAAGTTCGCTTGGATCCTCCAGAGGAGGCCCAGAAGGGCTCTGATCCCTTGTCAGTCAACCCTCAGGGACGAAACAACTGCTTATGAGCTGAGAAGGAGAGTCCATGACTACAATGAGGGTCCTTGCCCTTAGTAGCCTCCGGAAGAAATGTGTTCCCCCCTGTGAGATTTTTAATGATGTCATCCAGGGTAGCATCAAATTTGAGCCAGAGGACCACTGCCAAAACAGAGAGCCGAGCCACTAGGGGAGCCGCATCCAAAGAGGCATGGCAGATAAACTGCAGCCCCTGGACCAGCCTGTCTCCAAGTCACGGTGTAAACGCCTAGCCCACTCGGTCAGAGTCTGCGATACCAGGGCAATGGTGAAAATCGGCCTCAGTGCCGAACCAGGCAGGGCGTACAAATTGCACAGCCCCTGCATCTCTGTCAGCTGGGTCCTTAAAGGCCGGGGGCTATTCTTCCAGAATCATAGTTGCATGCCTTGTATAATCTGGAAACCAGAGGGTCCACCACCGGAGGAACAGTCTGCTTTTTAAGAAGGGACTCCTCATAGGGGTATCACCTAGCAAATCGCTTAGGGACCCCAGGGGAACACTTTGGTCAGCCCTCACTCTTCAGTGACAGTTCTGTCAAAATAGGAGGGGAAGGGGAATCCTCTGCCTCTCTGGATGGCTTGTGAATGCCAAAGGGAACCTGCGCCTCCGTTGCAGCCACAGCTGTGTCCTCCAACCTTAAGTCTCAAGAACAGATACAATCAGTGCGTCCACAAGCACCTTTTTGTGTGTGGTTGAAGAAGCGGAGGAATCCTCCTCACTATCTGAGGGCTCAGGGTGCGTGGTCGCAGACTCAGGAAGGTGATCAACGTCTGCCCCAGCTGAATCAGATTCAGGATCTGAGGAGACAGATGAGGCAGGGGAAGGCGGGGGGCGCTTTATGCTAGCCCGTCGCCCAAAAGCCACCTCCACCCGGGGCACAAGGGACTCCAGGACCGCCACCAGTGCATCGATGGATGGATGGGACCCAGAGGGCCCAGCAGCCCCAGAGAGGGGATCAGGTGCCACGTGATTTCCAGTCACAGAGCACCAATCGATCTTTAGCAGAGAGGGAGAGAACCCCACCAGACTCACCATCCCACATAAACCAGGCACCACAGCCACCAGGAGAATCTGCACTTCACAAGCGGCGATCAGAAAATGAAAGGATCTAGGAGTCAGTACCAGGGGACAAGGAGGGGCTCCCACTGCCAAAATCGATGCCCAGAGGGCCCCACTGTCATGGGCGCCGCTATTTTCAGTGGCAAACCACAAACATGTGGCAAACCACATACATGGCTACCGGGCATTGAGCACACAGGCTACAAGAAAATAATTGGCCCATGTGGCACCACAAGGCTCCCAGGGAACCAGGAGGGATCCCAGACCTCAAGGATAGGCCAAGGCAGGACAGGGGGCCCTCGCAGAAGCTCCCACCAGGTAAAACTCCTCCCGCACAGGGGATCATCTGGTCACCGTCGGTGCACCCCCCACACACTAATCGCCAACATAGCGCCCTTCCCCCACCCCAAGAGGTGGACCAGACCACCCACACAGCCCCAGCATAAGTGGAGGGGGGTAGGATGGGACTGGAAGGAGGGGAACCTGGGGTTTCCAACTGTCCCAGAGAGGGGCCCACGTCCACCCTAAAACTCTCCAGGGGGAGAGGAGGGCAGCTATTTACCATACCAGGGACCAGGCCCCCTCGCCTCACTGTTGGCCAGAAGGAACGCTGTGTCTCGGCCCAAGACCCAGACATATGCGACCTCACAAGGTGTTTAACTCACAGGCTGGCCCCCATCCTGTGGGGTGATGTCGCAGCCAACCTAGCGCAGAGCTGAGGTCTGCACACGCTCACTTACTGGGGTGACCACTGGATTTAGATTATCCAGCACATTGCCCAGTCTGGCAGTTGATTGTATATTGCACAGGAAAAAAACAGGAGAAAAATTCTATCTAAAAAGACAAAATTGCCAGGACCAGAGATCCCAGCAAAGGAACTAGGTCCTTTCTACTGACTAGGCAGAAAAAAACTGAGTACCTATAGCAGAGAGAGGGAGTAATCCCCCTGGGAAATCTGCTTTGCCATGACTCCCAAATTGAATTGACAATGTTTCGCTCCATTTGTAAATATGTAGGTAGTGTTGCTCCCCCAAATATGACCTGTGATATGACTGTTGACTGATCCACTGTAAGTATATGTCAGATGAAAAAAAAATAGAGGTCTTACAATGATTTTTTTTTTCAATTAAATCAATGAGGTAATACATTTTCTTTAGTTTAAATCAAGTTTTCCTTATATTTAACGTATTTAAAGGCTGAACTTTAAATAACTTTACACAAAAATTACCAGTGAATGCCATGATGCGTTCTTTAAAAAAGTATCAAACACATTTTAAATGAAACTAGAATAAATAGGTGACATTTACTTAGCATGGGTCCCCTGTCATTTCCCATACAGAAACACTCAGACCGGAAGTGGGAGAGGCAAGACTTATGTTAGTTGTATGCATTTGCGCTGACAGGGAACATGATGGCAACAAGTGAGAGCAAAAGGATGAGCTCATTAACTGCTGCTGTCCCTTCATTGTCCAATCACATGCTGGGACAGGGTGGTGGCCAATCTTTAATAACTGGAGTACAAAAAAGTCAGGTCACCAACCGTGCTCTGCTGTCTGGCAGAAATGTGTGGAATGGATGGAAAGAGATATAAACCTTTGTCAGGCAAAATATCTTCCACTCATGTAATTTAGGTGTGTAGGAGTATTGTTTGCCTGAAGTTCAGCTTTCACATAAATACTCTCAATTCCCTATATCATATATCAGAGCAAAAGTACTTTGATTGTAGGACTATACACATGAATAACCCAATCATATGGATTTGTATTAGCTATGTCAAATCCAGCATGCTTGGATCTCTATACCCATGAGAATATCTGCCCATGTAGCCATCTGGAATTGCCTAGAAGGTTTACTGAATTTTTTTCCCCATTTTTTTTAAAAGTCTGGATGGTGGATTGTGTTTTATTTACAAATCTGTCTAATACTGGTTGAACCTCTTGTCTTTCTATTTAGTTTATGTCCATAAATGCCTAGTCTTTCATAATGCTCTATGACTTCTATTGGTTTATGTCTATCCTCCAGTTTCCAAGAATACATTGAAAGAAGAAGTGATAGTTACATGATTACATAGCTAGTCTGGTTGAAAAAAGACATAAGTCCATCTAGTTCAACCAATGGAAAATAAACAAAAAAAAACACACTAACTCAAATAGAAAACCTTTATTCAAAGCATGATCGAATTTGCTCAATTGGGGCAAAACATTATTTCCTGATTCCTCAGGGGGATATTCCCTAACTCAACCACCCCTAGTGTTATTACCTATACATATTAGTATCCAGTTGTATTTTGTGCATTTAGGAAAGAATCCAGACCTTTCCTGGCCAAGCATAGTTTTGAGAGAGTTTAATCCACATTTGCACAGCTATGACTGTGAGCAAGTCTTTTTATATTTGGAGGTCTCTGACAAGCTCTGACACCCCCCCCCCCCCCCAGAAGTGCTGGTCCAGCAAGGTCTAAGAGGCTACTGCAAATATGTATAGACACCAATTGTCATCTGCGCTATATATATGCTGCATATTTGTATTTCATGACAAAGTCTTCTTTAGTTTACAGCATTAAATACCCTCTATAGGGGTTAAAAGTGTAGAATGTTGCTATTCTTCTATGTATTCATTTTTAGGACTTATTGCATCACTAACCCTAATTGATATTTGAAAACTCCTCTTGAAAGACATCATTAAAATGCAATAAACAGCAATTAAACTTCACCCACTAGTAGTGATTCATGTTTAATTAACTGCAAGTTATTTCACAGATTAACACAAAGCATACATGATAAATAACCTGTATAAACTCATGAGCATAGCATTTATATATGTGAAGCTCAGTGTTGTTGTTATTAAAAGATTATAGAGTGTGCATTAGACCCCAATTACATGTTGAATGAAGCATTAAGAATAATAGGTTGAGTAGGCTTTAACCGCAATTAAGGAGATTGCCTGAATCCTTCAGCAATATCATTTCATTTCCAGAGATTCCCTAGATAAAATGTGTGGATAATTATACAATTTAGTACTAAATTAATAAAAAATACTGTGGACAAGGCAAGGTATTTTAAATAACGCACTCCTTTTTTAAAAAGACATAGAAGATGAATAAAACATTATTAAAAAGTGACTAAACTTGAATACACACCACCTATATACTGTACATAAAAAATATACCCAATGAATATTCAAATTTAAGAACAATAACATATTTTTCAAATATATTTGCACTTTGGGCTCAAACTTACCAGTTTTAATCCATAGAAAAAAACTCTTCACTAACTTGTCAAAATGTGTAACATAATACTAAATTAATAACACACTCTGCCCTAATAAAGGAAAATTATAACGTGCTTTCTGTTTCTAAAAATTTTATTTTTAGATCTTTCTTTTCCCTTCACTTGCTATATATGTAGACCAGGGGTGTCCAACCTTTTGACTTTCCTTGGCCACATTGGAAGAAGAGGAATTGTCATGAACCACACATAAAATACACTAACAATAAGGATAGCTGATGAGCAGAAAAATTTGGACAGGTTACAAGGTAACTAATATAGATAATGTACCTATCTGAGTAATTAAACATAACTTTGTAATATTTTTTTGTTATAAAAGTAAAAGAGGGTTAACGTAAAACTAGTGAAATATTTGACACTGTTTTGATAAACTAACGCATCAATATTTGGTTCAATGGCTGTAGTAACAGTTCTCAATTAATTCTCAAGGCGCTCACCAGATATTTTGGTTGCAACTTTGCCCTTTGTGTGCTTCATCTTTGAAAATAGATGCTGACAAATATAGGTGCTGCTGAAAACTGATGATATGAATAAGGCAGAATTCTGAGAGAGTGATATTTTTCTTTGGGAAGATAAGACTTTTTTTTCTTCACTTGCATGTGTTCTCTAAGTATAAATGCATTTTTTACAAAAAATTTGCCAAAAAAATCAAAAATTTTAAGCAAGTTTACGATTTTGTGTTGTGCCACATTTATAGCTGTCTTTGCCCACATACGGCCCATGGGCCGCAAGTTGGACACGCCAGATGTAGCCCAAACAATGCAATTAACAACTTTGCTTAACAAGAGATTATAAAAAATCTATTACATTATAGAGTTTTAAAGCTTACCTAATGAGCTAAAAGTAATATATTTTTAAAGTTACAAACTACCTATAGCTTGCAAAATGTACATTTCACCAGCTTTTGGAGATTTTACTGTTTGATTTTTTAAATATTCATAAAGCTTTTTCTAGTGTTATTTTTTTCTGCCTTTATTCTCATTTTAGACTACAGGATTTACCTGTTTTTTCCAGATTATAGCCCAGGGGGACCATTACACTGCAAGCTACATTTTTGGGTGGAATTTGGTATGGTAAAGAATAAGTGTACTTATCGTTAAGAGTTCCCCTTCCTGCAACATTCCTGTAATATAACACACTTGCCTAAAAGTGTCCTTATACACTAAATCATGCACTGTATTTTCGTTTGCTTTTATGGCAGAAATTATTAAATGTATATTTTAAGTTACTGCTGTTACATTATTTGGAGCAGAACAGTTCTTGGTTTCTACTGCAATGAAATTGCAGGGAACATCTGTTACTCACCTTTTTAAGATGTGCTAGGAAGTCTTTAGGAATAGATGCACCATGTTCAGAAGTAAGCCACACACAGTACTGTCTTTCTTCTTTCTGTGTGGCTGTAGACAGCAGTTAGAAACATTTGCAAGTTTATTTGTGCTCTGCTCATAATGTTTATACGTATATAACAGGCAGATGTACTAACTTTATATAATTGTTTTTGACAACTTATATGAAATCTCTATTATACAAACATTTAACATTTTCACATTTCATCTACGAGGCTATAATTTCATAATTAGCTTTGTTCTTACAATACAAAGACAGAACATTTATTTTTTGGATAAACACGGCTTTGTTTTAGGCTCCATTCACACCTGATCATGGGCGAATTTCTTAATGGCACCCCAATTGTGCTGCGATTTTGCTGCGATTGTCGGCAAATCATGCTGCAATCATGGCAAATTGCAACGCACGCCGCTTTCGCCCCCAAAAGTAGCTCACCTTACTTTTTGAGCAACAAGCGTCACACGTTGTGATTGCAGTGCGATTTACCGCGTGACAATCGATCAGGTGTGAATGGAGTATATTGTTTTTTTACATTTTCTATATATTTTAAAGGCAGCATGCAGTACAAGGTAGACATGTGAGTAGACAATTGACCAGTGACAATTTTAACAGAACATGCATTTCTATAGCTATAATTTAATTGTTTATCAAAATCAATTATGTTTTTGGTACAAAAACAAAATTAACAAATTAGGAAGTTAAAGCTTCTACAAAAAATAAATAAATAAAATAACTTGAAATACAAAAAATTGTGCAGAAATATAAAACATTGAATCTGACATCATTAGCTAAGGAGAACAGGCAGATAAATTAGTTTATTAGGGCTAGTTATGGATAGCATTGGGTTAATGAGGTGTAAAATAGAAACAAAATATATATATATATATATATATATATATATATATATATATATATATATATATATATATATATATATACATATACATATACACACACGCACACACTATATTACCAAAAGTATTGGGACGCCTTGACTTTACACACGTGAACTTTAATGGCATCCCAGTCTTAGTCCTCAGGGTTCAATATTGAGTTGGCCCACCCTTTGCAGCTATGATAGTTTCTACTCTTCTGGAAAGGCTGTCCACAAGGTTTAGGAGTGTGTCTATGGGAATGTTTCACTATTCTTCAAGAAGCACATTTGTAAGGTCAGGCACTGATGTGGATAAGAAGACTCGCAGTCTCCGATATAATTGATCCCAAAGGGGTCCTATCTGTGCAGGCCAGTCTAGTTCCTCCACCCCAAACTTGCTCATCAATGTCTTTATGGACCTTGCTTTATGCAAATAAAATTTAATTGGAATACTACACAATGAGGATTTGCTTTCTTGTATAAACCTATCACCCACTGGAGGAGAGGAGAGTGGATAGTGGGAGAGAGTGAGGACAGACCCATATACTCTTGCATTGCTGATTAGAAGAAAGGATATAATATAGCCACCCATGGAGAGGAATTGCCTACACCCTAAATGCTCTTAGACCTTCTGGTCTAGGGAATGAGGTGAGCTGCTAGCACACACAGAGTGGATTGAGGTAAGAGGGAGGAACTTGGTGACATTTGCACAACGGAGATCACTGGACACACTTATTTTGTTCTATAATGGATACTATTATATGAAAATCAAGTCACCAAATTGTATTGTTTTTCTTACTTTATGACTGTATTGATTAATGTTTAACCTATTTTTGTTTATTTGCACATTTTTTGCACAATTTTGCAATATTTGAAGCACTGGTGTTTTTGGTTACAATACCCAGTAGGGGTACTATTTTAATGCTGGATTGTAATAAGACTAAATAATTGTATTTTATTTGCATTTTTTTTGTGCGTCTTGATGAGAAGTTAATTGCAGCACTGGCACTTTGAGTACAAAATCAGTAGATCAATTATTATTATTCACATTATTCAGAGGTAAGACACATGTATTTTATTATTTGCAATTATTTATATAGTTTCATTTTTCTTTTCGTTTTTGAACCATAGCGCCTCTTCATATTTGTAAACATTTGTATTTTGGACGTGGGGACACATTGTTACGTTGTGAGCAGCTGCTTCCTGTTTCCTATAATAAGTGGCAGCGCATAGGATTCTATATCTACAATATATCTACACTATATCTCACCACTACACCTAGTGATGGGAGCCATTGCATCCGTGCACATCGCTGGATCAGATTGGGCTCAGGTAAGAAAAAGGGTGGAGGGCTGCAGGGATCCTGCAGCACAGAAGGGTTGCATTGTATGCATGAAGGTGAAAAGCCTTAAGGCTTTGGAACCACTTTAAAATAAACTGACCCAAAACCATTATACTTTCCTTTCAGAGATGAAAACATTAAACTTACAGTGCACAGAATTGTACCTTTTTATCCAGTTGTTAAATGCCATTGTATAATAGACAGATATCGAATTGCTTTTTTTCTTTTGCTTTAGTGATCCTACTATATTCTTTGGTGTAGGTACATAGTGGATTACAAATATCTCCAACAAATTTATGGTTTTGTGTCAGTGAATGGCTAGTCAGGATGAGCTATACTGCAGTATACCTGTCACCATCTTTATTGAACATAATCCCTATGTGTGATATAAAACTGAAATCCAAGCAAACAGCTAAATACACAAATAAAATACTATGAGGGAACTATTTTACCTGCTTAAGAAATTGCATTTTGCCAATTCAGTCCTCAGTTTTGCACGGCCCTGAGAAGCAGCAAATAAAGATGGATGGCACCAATTACTCTGGTACAGTTAATAATACAGTGGTGTCCTCTTTCTACCCCATCCCAAATCAGACAGTGAATGAGCAGCATGTAATTCCTCTGCACACTCTGCTCTCTCCTCCTTTCATCATGTTTCTTGTCAACATATTTGCTGGCACCATACATGATTGCCTTCTTGTCCTATTCCTCTCTTTCCGAATCTGAGTGCTATGATACAGGGGTTTAAAAGAAACTCATATCACATTATTTTCTTTTCCTTTTTTTTTATTTATAAATGTATACATAGCTCAACTATTGTGTCCTTTACATCTGCCTGGATTTCAGTTTTAACTTTTCTTGCAATAAAAAATCACTGGCATAAACTGCTAAACAAGGTTAGTTTATTAGAAATAAAGAAAGCAGTACAAAGCTGCAAATGTAATTTTACCTTGCATTTTTGCTGCATATTTCAAGATTTTGAATAGGTTCTTTAACATGGCCTTTGAGGCTAGGTGAAGATTTTGTATGATAAGCCAGCCATTCTGATTCATTGTATCATTTATTGCTGTTTCCAACTCTTCTTCATTGTCATTCTTAATGCTCACTAAAAGCAATGGTATGTTCTGCTCCTAAAAAAATCAAATTATATTTATCTACAGAGGTAAAAATAGTGGCGCATGTACTGTAATACACATAGGTATATAAATTACGTGGTACTTTATTTCTACAGTATTTCAAAAAGAACAGGTAGTCTGTTGCTGGCTTAAAACAACTCATTCTAATGAAACCCTAAATTAAATCCTCTCTACAAAAGTAAACATGAAATACTTACCTCTCCTGCTGTCTGAAAATTCTGCAGAATGTGACATTTCCAAGAGTGCTGATGTCCTAGTCCTTTGCTATAGACTGTGGTTCCTCCTATTGACCCCTACATCACTACAGGACACAGTAGTGATGTAGAGGTTTGCAGATAGAAACCAATAAGTGCATTGGGAGTAGCAGGACATTAAAGCTGAACTATACTCATATCCGGTGTCCAATAACTTAGTGCTGGCCAATAACATCTTTGTCAGGTCGTCTTCCGGGTACCAATCTGTGACCACTTTGATTGGCTGAGCTGAGATGACATCCCTACTGCGCACGCAAGAGAGTTCCTTCATTTTGGCAGGTTTAGGCACAAATTGTATATTAACCTTCTCGTGCGGGGAAACTTTGTTATAAGGTTTAATTAGTGACATAGTCACGTAAAACAATCATGTGGCAGAAAATTCACATGTGTGTGTGTTAAAGGACCATTAAGCGATGACATAAGCTATGCTATGGTTGGATGACAAAAGGGTCAATTCACAAAAGCTACACACATTCAGAATTTTCATTACTAAAGATTATTTTTGGGTCTTTATTACTACGACAATATTTTTCTCAATTAGTTAAAGATTTGATTGCTTGAATCAATTGAATTTACCCCATTGACTTTGTTTTATTCATTCATGCTGTATTTTGTATGTTAAGGTCAATTCACAAACATTATAAAACAGAGAATCATTCTTCTGACTAGTTCAACAATGTCATGGGTCTTTTCTCTTCTAGCGCGGAGGCAGCAGTGGGTAGTCCTTACTGCTGCACTGAAAATGTGATTGCCATTTAAGTAACAGCAGTACAGTGTGGCCAGACTGTAGTAAAAAATCTTTAGGGGATGTGTCCATGACAGGCACAGCCTCAGAGGAAGTGGGTTGAATAACACTGGCTGTCACTTAACCTGGCAGACTGGTGACATCTAATGGCAGAAAGGAGGAGCATGGAACTAAAAAAAACAATAAGTACTGCAACAAAAACTGCTTTTACCTTTACTTTTAATGGGCTACAATTTATTTCTGGAACTCTGATTTAGTGGTCATTTCATTTAAGATAAATAATTTGCATTTTTGCATTACACTGTATATTTTCTCTATATTATATGGCAATCCTTTGTAGACAGTTGTTGCATGCTTTGGTTAGTGTAATCAATTTCAGTAATGTCAGGAGTCTTCAAAGCAGACAGACATCATCATGTATATTTTTTTTTTTTTGTGTGGGACATCATTTCAGCAAGGGATGAAAGCAGCAAGATTAATGCTATTTAATCTACATGATATTGTTATCTCAATCAAGATCACATTGTGTGAAGTAAAAGATACTAGCACAGAAAGCAATGCAAAAAATAAATGCTATAAGACACTGAAGATTAACAGGAAGTTTTCCTTCACACTGTTTCTCAGCAAGTTGCTATCTGAAGCACACATCTTTGTGATCTATTGCTTGCTACAATTCCCACAAAGAAAATTCATCATCTCTGAACATTACAATGAATAATGAAGAAACAATAATCTAATAAACATAGTACGATCTGTCATCATTATTCCAAGAAATGAAAATCTTTGGTGTATGCAAATAGCCTGATGTTAGAATGTTTAGAATTAGTTAGACTTAGATATTTCCCAAAATGGCAAGTCACTTACCATTTTAATCACCTAAAGTTTATACACTGAATAAACATGTACTGAAAATCATCAAAGCATACCTGATTAGCAATTGTGCTGGAATTTAAGCATTTCAGAAGATAAAAGAAGTTCAGTTTTGGACTGATGTATAAACATTAATCAACAGCTGATCTAATATATTTAATGTAACAAAAGTTATAATTAGCCGCCTGCTTAAATGCACAACCCGAACTTTCAGTGCATAGGGCTGCATAAGCTACAGACATACAAATGAAGAGTCTTGGGGCACGTCATTTTCATTTGAGCACCCATATCTGCCAGAGTCCCATTCCCAATAAGTCTTGCCATCTTGCAGGTTGTTTAGTGGATTCAAAAACATGTACCACCACTTCAAACATTAAGTGGAATTGTATGAACTGGTATTCTTAAGTACCACCTCATGACTCAATATATCATTATGGATTTATGGTTCAGAGGGCTAGAATTATCAAAACTGGAGAAAAGAAATGTATTTGTGTTAGGGTAAATGCTTTAGGGTTTGTGTTAGGGTAAAACCTTTAAAATAAACTTTAGACAAATGTGTAAAAGTGATTAACCTGATGTAAATAATCTTTTCAGCATATCCTAAAGAGACACTGTCATCAGGCCCCATATACCCTAACAACAGTGTATCATTAAAATAAATATATTATGCTTAACATTACAACCTCCAGTGAATGGAATGTTCATTCTCTTTCAACGTTGCAGGTGCCTACTGGGTTCTTCAGCATCTAACACTCCTGGCTGTGATAAATGCTTGCATCTCGCTGCTGCCTGCTGTGGCTCATCCCCACAGCCCCAGGCACTACAACACTAGTGTGCCCCTTCATACTTGTAAAGTTTGACTAGTAATATAGCAGTTGGTGGGTGTAACATTAGCAGCTGGGAGACTCAGGCATCAGAAGTGTTAGATGCTGAAAATCCTAGTAGTGCCTTTATCCCTGCAGTGGAGTAAAGATTGCATTAATTCCATTCAACTGAGGTGGTAAGGTAAGTATAACAGATGTGTTTTGAAGAGGCAAAATCATGATAATAAATACAGCCTAAAAATGCTTGAATTTTTTTCTGTTTATAACTGTATATGTACAGCATATGTACATGGAGACAGGCAATTTGCTCCTAACAATACATATGTGCTAAAGAATAGTCGTGCTTTGCTGTTAATTTTGCTGTATTTAATAGATTACCACAAATCTGGATCATTAAGCTTGTTAGGATGTGAAAATATATTGCAATATTTACTCAAACTATGGATTTGCCTTAAGCAAACAACATAAGAAATAATTAAACACATGTGTAATAAAAACCTGAGAACCTTACACCTGTCCTCCAGAATAAAAACATTCAAGCAATGTGATATGAATCCACTGCTATATATATATATATATCTATATATATACAGTATATATACAACCAAGGAAACACAACTTTTGCGTCCAGCAGCACAAAGATACAGTTCCAATAATACTTACCAATAGTAGAAATTAGGTCCATCATGAAAAACATAATTTTTATTTCAAGTATTCAAACAACCATATCTTTGTGACACATTATCCAAAAACACTGCACTGAATGTTACACCTTCAACAGATTCCACCAAGTTAAAAAAAAAAAAAAAAAAGCTTAAATCTAACCTGGTGCTATGGAAGCAGTTTTCCTTTCATAAATCTCATTGCATTAACCAACAAGGAATAAAAAAAAAAACAATTACCTTTGCTGTACTGGTGATGGCTTGTTTAGCTTTATGGCTCAAGATTGTTCCACTGTATGAAAGTTTACTGGTAGTAGGAGAAGGTTCAATAACTAAAATACCAAATGTATTTTGATCCAACACTGAAATAAAACATAATTAGGTTAGTGCACATGTAGATACATAGGCAGCTTCAGACACTTACCAAACGGGTACTATTGCAATAAAGAGGCACCCTTTTAGGGAAATTATTTAAAAAAAAAAAACTACATATGCAACTTATGCTCTGTGAGACTTAGAAGTGATTTGTTAGTAGGATGAACATGGCAATAATAAGAGGCATGGGTGATTTCTCTGCCACACAGTGTACAAGATGTCATCCTTTTTAAGGAAGATGTTATCTGCCATCCACTGTTATTGTTCGTGGCAAGATGCAAAAAGACACTACTTTTAGGAATCAAAAGCCTGTCAAAGACTGCCCGCGTGTATCAAAAGAATGTCAAAGCTTGCATATAAACTGTATGGATAAAATTCCTTTAATTGGGGTGGGGGAATTTGGGGTGTTACTTGCTACTTGTTAAGCATGCCTCAGACCTGCAAGTGTCTCTATCAAGCCCTTGATGTCTCCACAGTTAGCATGCCTCTCTTTGCTTGTCAGCTTCCTCACTGAGGAACCTGACAGCCTTAGAGATTCACATTGATGGTTGTCCATGTGGAGAGCTACAAGAATTGGAAGGAGAGAGCCTAAAGAGCTGATTGGTACAGCAGGTAGGCTCTGTTCTGGTGGGACAGCGTTACCTAGGACATGTCCTGATGTTTTCCCACCACTCTGCAACCTGGCCAAGTTCTTCCTATGTTAGCACGTGCATGCTGAAAATCCCAGGGGCTGTGCATCTGTTCTTCACTCAAGGTCAGGATCTGCAGAAATCCCACTGTAGCAGTCTAAGGCTCTATCCTTTCAGTAACAGTGCTTTTCAGAGGGCATATGGCAACCAATGAGGAGGTGTTAAACTGCCTCCTCACAACCTGATTTAACCCTACAATCCCACACCACTGTGCTGCAGTCCCATGCATTGCACACAGTTGTGTTTCAGCCCTATTGAACTCAATGGGAAGTTGAGGCCTGAGTCCTCCAGCATGTCAGTTGCTGCCAGCCAAATGGGCACTGCTGTGCTTAAGGGTTTCCATCGTCCATCAGTGACTCCTCATGAGATTGGACCTGTATAGTTATCACAACCCTCTTGACATTTACCACAGAGACTCAAGTATTCACATTGAGGTTGCTTTATGAAAGGCAAATAAGCAGTTCACTTTGCAAGAGAATTTTTACTTTGAAAGGAAATTTTAGTGAATGAGGTAAAGCTCTGCTGACTTCCATTATTCAATCACATGCAAGCAAAAATATGTTTGTTTTTTTTAATTTCCTTGCACTTGATTGAGCACTCTTTGCAAGTTGAATTTCCACCACATTTACTAAGATAAATAAAAATTGGCTTGCAAAGAAAAAAATTCCCTTGTAAAGTGAACAGCCTATTTGCCTTTACTAAATTTTATTGAGAGCAGAAATAAGGAATTAATCATCGAAGGGAAAACAAATCTAAATAAATAAGCTACTAGGGGGTTCGTAAACATGGATTTTATTCTGTTGAGAACAACATTGACTCCTACCATATCATCACGTATATCTAAATTTAAAAGCAAAAGCGCTTTTTCAGTAAAGAATTCGTAATTTGTACATTTTTTTTTTCTTATAACCAATCAGGTTTATCTAGTACTGTTTTGACTTTAGCAAAGGGAATTGAATTATTCTTAATGAGTTTATTTTTCATTTAAGAAGAGATGGGAATTATTGCCCTTAGCTGCACTAACCAAGTGAGAATACAGGGCTGTTTGACCTTTGACATATAGATAATCTAGCTGCAGAGTCAGTTCTACAAATTACACACCCCTGCTTGTTATAAATAGTAGATTAATGCAATACATGGAAAACGTGGCTTTGTGTGGTGAGGCTTTAAGAGCAATGAGACAGTGTGAACATGTATGTTCTGATGAAGTAAATCCTTCTGGCTCTGCCCTCTGTACTATGCAATAGGGATGATCGAACGGTTCGGGTCCACCATCGGTTCGGCCCGAACATTGGGTGTTCGAGGTTCGGCCGAATTTAGAACTTTTTGCCCAAAAAGTTCGGAATTCGGCAACCAGAACCGCCCAAAATGCAATGCTTCAGGAAATGGGCTTTAAAAGCCCGTGATTGGACCAGAACCATTAGCAAAAGCCAATTGAGGGGGCAGGAGAATGCTAGGAATGTGATTGGAGTGACTAGGGGGTCCCTAGACCAATCATTAGTGAATACGCCCCCCAGTATATAAGATCGCCCCCACCATATTCCCAGCATTGTTATACTGGACATGGAAGAGAGTGGAAGCAGTTCTGTTAATTTTACTTTAAAAGTGTCATTTAGCTATTTTTAGTGTGAGGAAAGGGATATCTAGTGTAGTTAGAGTGCTCCTTTACACTTAAGTTAGCTTCAAAAATTTAGTTTCTGTAGGGAAAGTGTTAAGTGTCAGGGGACCGTAGTGTAGTGTAGGGTTAACTGACAGTGACTGCTATGGCAGGGTGACAAAACCCTTCCATAGCAGGGTGACCGCTATAGAGAAATGATCATTTCTCTGCTTCGGGACAGGTATGTGGCTTCTCACCAGCAAGCATTTTTTAATGCTGCAGGGGCTGCCACTGCCAGTGCTTTTTTGAGGACATGTTTGATGTCAGACATGACATCTGAATATGTGTATAGGGGGTATATATAGACATATATGTCTGAATATATACCCCTAGACATATATAGGTGTGATAGTAGCAGAAATAAATGCTTGCGCTAATGAAATCATTTACAGTAATATATTTCTGCTACTATCACACCTATATATGTCTAGGGGTATATATTCAGACATATATGCCTATATATACCCCCTATACACATGTTCAGATGTTTTGCCTGCCTCAAAAGAACCCCAAAAAATGCCAAAAAAACGCTAGTGTCAAAAAAAAAAAAATGCCCAGGTGTGTTTTTGCTGGCATTTTTTGGGGGGTTTTGGAGGCAGGCAAAACATCAGAACTTGTGCACAGTACCACTATACACAAGTTCAGATGTTTTGCCTGCCTCAAAAGAACCCCAAAAAATGCCAAAAAAAACGCTAGCGTCAAAAAAAAAAATGCCCAGGTGTGTTTTTGCTGGCATTTTTTGGGGGGTTTTGGAGGCAGGCAAAACATCAGAACTTGTGCACAGTACCACTATGCACAAGTTCAGATGTTTTTCCTGACTGCAAAGAACCCAAAAAAATGCCTGCTATTAAACCGGCAAGGTGTTACAGCAGAGAAGCCATATTCCTGTGCTTAAAGTTTTCTAATACAAACGATCTTTTTTTTTATGGTTCTGGACATGCTACAGAGCTGAAACTTCACAGGTACACCTTTTAGACCCCCCAGACACAAAATCACACAAAAAAAGTTCTTAAAAATTGTCATTTTTGATAAAAAAGCCAATTATTGAAAAATTAAAAAAAAAAAAAAAAAAAAAGAGATTTTTTGATTTTTACTTTGGATTTAGTATCTGGGGGGTCTAAAAAGTGTACATGTGAAGTTTCAGCTCTGTAGCATGTCCAGAACCCCCCAAAAATTAGCATTTTCTTATAATTTTTATTAGAACAGGAATACGGCTTCTCTACGGCGCTTTTTCTTGCATTTATCGGGCATTTTTGGAGGCAGGCATGACTTTTTTGGATTTAGTGTCTGGGGGGTCTAAAAAGTGTACCTGTGAAGTTTCAGCTCTGTAGCATGTCCAGAACCAGAAAAAAAGATAATTTTTCAGTAGAGCAGGGATGGTGGGACCCCTCTTTTACACTTATATGATCTTTTTTTGGGGGATTTTGGAGGCAGGCAAAACATCAGAACTTGTGCACAGTACCACTATACACAAGTTCAGATGTTTTTCCTGACTGCAAAGAACCCAAAAAAATGCCTGCTATTAAACCGGCAAGGTGTTACAGCAGAGAAGCCATATTCCTGTGCTTAAAGTTTTCTAATACAAACGATCTTTTTTTTTATGGTTCTGGACATGCTACAGAGCTGAAACTTCACATGTACACTTTTTAGACCCCCCCCCAGATACTAAATCCAAAGTAAAAATCAAAAAATCTCTTTTTTTTTTTTTTTTTTTTTTTTTTTTTTAATTTTTCAATAATTGGCTTTTTTATCAAAAATGACAATTTTTAAGAACTTTTTTTGTGTGATTTTGTGTCTGGGGGGTCTAAAAGGTGTACCTGTGAAGTTTCAGCTCTGTAGCATGTCCAGAACCAGAAAAAAAGATCATATAGGTGTTAAAGTTAAAGGAGGCTCCCGAACCACATCCCTGTTCTACTGAAAAATTATCTTTTTTTTTTTCATGGTTCTGGACATGCTACAGAGCTGAAACTTCACATGCACACCTTTTAGACCCCCCAGATACTAAATCCAAAGTAAAAATCAAAAAAATCTCTCTTTTTTTTTTTTTAATATTTCAATAATTGGCTTTTTTATCAAAAAAAAATTTTTAAGAACTTTTTTTTGTGTGATTAATAGTTAATGGGGCATGACCCAGAACCCTAGGCACTTTTTAGGGGCATTTATTGGGTTTTAGGGCTTAAAAATGGTGTTTTTTGATTACAGAAGTTCGGGTCCCATTGATTTCAATGGGGTTCTGAAATCCGGGCCGAACTTTCGTGAAGTTCGGGTGTTCTGGTCGAACCGAACTTTTCAAAAGTTCGATCATCCCTACTATGCAATGGAGTAAACCCATTTTTATTCCTTTTGCCCCATCTATCTATAACCTCACTAGATCATTCTGAAACTAAATATATTACAAGCAACAATGATCATGAGTAGAGTTGAGCAAACACCTGGATGTCCGGGTTCGGCGGGTTTGAACGAACTTGAAAAAAAAGTCCAGGTTGGTGAACCGGACTTAACCCGAACTTTGTCCCGATCCCGAACCCCATTGAAGTCAATGGAGACCCGAACTTTTGAGCACTAAAATGCCTCTAAAACAAACATGGAAAGGGCTAGAGGGCTGCAAATGGCAGCAAACTCATCCTAAGAGCATGGCAAGTGCTCTGCAAACAAATGTGGATAGGGAAATAATATAAAATAACAGAAAAAACAGAAAAATAAAAAATAATCATCTTGAATGATGTAGGAGGAGGACGAGGCCCATATGGAGTAGGAGGTTGAGGTGGCGGAGGATATGGTGGTGTAGGTGGAAGCGGCGGTGGCGGTGGAGGAGGAGGACGAGGCCCATATGAAGTAGGAGGTTGAGGTGGCGGTGGATGTGGCGCTGTAGGTGGAAGCGGCGGTGGAGGAGGATGAGGTAGCCAACACTGGTTTTTGTTTTTAATTTAATTTTTTTTTAGGGTACACCCCAAAAAGAGTGAGAAAGATCAAAAATAAAACAATGGCTGGGTAAGGCCGGTATACATGTCTTTTCTGCACAAGGTACGGAGGAGTCCTGTGGGATCCATGCCTGGTTCATTTTAATGAACATGAGCTTGTCCACATTGGCTATGGACAGGCGGCTGCGCTTGTCTGTGATAACTCCCCCAGCCGTGCTTAATACACGTTCAGATAATACACTGGCTGCAGGGCAGGCCAGGACCTCCAAGGCGTAAAGGGTAAGCTCAGGCTATGTGCCCAATTTGGAGAGCCAGAAGTTGAAGGGGGCAGACCCGTCATTCAGTACGTCTAGGCTCCACCATGTTAGTGCTGGGTCGTGGTGCTGCTGGTGGAGCTCCTGTTGCAAGGAGAGGATGTGGTCAATCTGTGCCAGCTACATGCACAAGTGAAACACCTTTCTCAGCTGTGAGTAGGTGACAGAACCTTACAGCAGTATTTGGCAGGGCCTAATTCGCCTCTACAAATGTTGAGGCCAGAACAAGTACAGGAGATAGTAGATTGGGTCGCTGACAGTGCCTCCAGTTCCTTCACATCGTCTCCCACCCAGTCTTCTGCTGAAAGGTCAGAGTTGGCACCTGCAGCCGATGTCCATCAATCTTTCACCTCACCCCCTTGCAAATCAGCCAAGAAGTTTTAACCCCAAAGTCATGCAGCAGTCTCTTCTTCTTTTTGATGACTCTGTTAGCATGGTTTCCCAGGGCCATCCACCTAGCCCTGCCCCAGAAGTGGAAGAGATAGAGTGCACCGATGCCCAACCACTTATGTCTCAAGATGAGTACATGGGAGGTCCATCGCAGCACGTCTAGGATGATGACGAAACACAGGTGCCAACTGCAGCAGAATTCCGAATTGTGGAGACCGAAAAGGGTTGCAGGGGTGAAGACTGCGTGGAAGATGATGTGGAGGACGATGAGGTCCTCGACCCCACATGGAATGAACGTCATGCAGGTGACCTGAGTAGTTTGGAGGAAGAGGCGGTGGTTGCACAGAGCCACCAGCACAGCAGAAGAGGGAGCAGGGTGCAAAAGCGGAGCGGCCGTGCCCTAGACACTACGCCTGCTACTGCCCAACGCAGCAAGGGACAAAGCACACCAAAGACAATTCAAAGGAGTTCCCTAGCGTGGCAGTTATTCAGACAATGTGATGATGACAGGACATGAGTGGTTTGCACGCTGTGCAATCAGAGCCCGAAGTGAGGCATAAACCTTCTCAACCTGAGCACAACCTGCATGACCAGGCATCTAAGTGCAAAGCAGGAGCTGCAGTGGAGTAGACACCTCAAAAACCAAGAAAGGTCTCTGGCTTCTCCTGCTTCCTTTTCTGCTGCAGTCTTGGCCTCTTCATCACCTCTGTAGTGAGACCGGCACCTGCCACCCCACAAACAAAGGATCTGCAGGCAACACCACCACCTGGGTCACCAACAACCATCTCCACAATGTCTCGTGGAAGCGTTCAGCTTTCTATCTCCCAAACACTGGAGCGGAAGAGGAAGTACCCCCCCTACCCACCCACGATCCCTGGCCCTGAATGCCAGCATTTCAAAATTCCTGGCCTTTGAATTGCTGTCATTCCGTCTGGTGGAGACGCAGAGTTTTAAAAAGCCTTATAGCGGTGGCTGTCCCACAGTACGTCTTGCCCAGCTGCCACTACTTTTCCAGGCAAGGGCTGGTGGCTGGGCCAGAGGCAGATAGCAGTTTGGTGCATGTCCTTCCACCACCGAGGATTGCAGTGCGCTTCAGTTTGCCTCCTGTTCCTAACTCCTCCTACTCTGCTTCCTCATCCTCTACCGCCTCCTCATCCGGTCAGCGTAACACCTTCACCACCAACTTCAGCACAGCCAGGGGTAAACGACAGCAGGCAGTTTTAAAATTTGCCTGTTTGGGGGAAAAACCACACACTGCGCAGGAGTTGTGGAGGGGCATTGAACAGCAGACCGATGAGTGGTTGGTGCCAGTGAGCCTCAAGCCCGGCCTGGTGGTGTGCGATAATGGGCAAAATCTCGTAGCAGCCTGGGCCTAGCTGGTTTGACACACATCCCTTGCCTGGCACAGGTGCTGAATTTGGTGGTGCAGAGGTTCCTTAGAAATTACCCCGATATGTCAGAGCTGCTGCAGAAAGTGCGGGCCGTCTGTGCGCACTTTCGGCGTTCTCACTCTGCTGCTGCTCGCCTGTCAGCGCTGCAGCGTAACTTCGGCCTTCCTGCTCACCGCCTCATAATTGACGTGCCCACAAGGTGGAACTCCACCTTGCACATGCTGGCCAGACTGTGCGAGCAGCAGCAGGCCATAGTGGAGTTTCAGCTGCAGCACGCACGCACTCTGCACGCACGAGTCGCTCTGCTGAACAGCACCACTTCACCACCAGTAACTGGGCCTCCATGCGAGACCTGTGTGCCTTGTTGCGCTGTAACATATGCAGACTAGGCCGCAATGTAATATTTTTTCCCTAAATGGGTGTTTATTGAATAGGGGAATAGAACAACAGTATCCAAAGGGTGTATCTCACAGTACAATATGCAGATTAGGCCGCAATGTAATATTTTTTCCCTAAATGTGTGTTTACTGAATAGCGGAATAGAACAACAGTATAGAAAGGGTGTATCTCACAGTAAAATATGCAGACTAGGCCGCAAATTTTTTTTTTTCCCCAAATGGGTTTTTATTGCAATGCGCAACACAACAGTATGCAATGGGTGTATCTCACTGTACCATATGCAGACAGGGCCGCAATTTATTTTTTCTCACCTAAATGGGTTTTTATTGCAAAGCGGAATACAACAGTATGCAATGGGTGTATCTCACTGTAACATATGCAGCCTAGGCCGCAATTAACTTTTTTTCCCCCTAAATGGGTTTTTATTGCAGTGCGCAACACAACAGTATGCAATGGGTGCATCTCACTGCAACATATGCAGTCAGGGCCGCAATTAACCTTTTTTTCCGGTAAAATGGGTTTTTATTGCAATGCGCAACACAACAGTATGCAATGGGTGTATCTCACTGTACCATATGCAGACAGGGCCGCAATTAACTTTTTTTCCCCTAAATGGGTTTGTATTGCAAAGCAGAATACAACAGTATGCAATGGGTGTATCTCACTGTACCATATGCAGACAGGGCCGCAATTAACTTTTTTTCCCCCCTAAATGGGTTTTTATTGCAATGCGCAACACAACAGTATGCAATGGGTGTATCTCACTGTAACATATGCAGACAGGGCCGCAATTAACTTTTTTTTCCCCTAAATTGGTTTGTATTGCAAAGCGGAATACAACAGTATGCAATGGGTGTATCTCACTGTACCATATGCAGACAGGGCCGCAATTAACTTTTTTTTCCCCGAAATGGGTTTTTATTGCAATGCGTAACACAATAGTATGCAATGGGTGTATCTCACTGTAACATATGCACACAGGCCCGCAATTAACTTTTTTTCCCCCCTAACTGGTTTTTTATTGCAATGCGCAACACAACAGTATGCAATGGGTGTATCTCACTGTAACATATGCCGACAGGGCCGCAATTAACTTTTTTCCCCTAAATGGGTTTTTATTGCAAAGCGGAATACAACAACAGTATGTAATGGGTGTATTTCACTGTAACATATGAATGAAAAGCTGAAAAATAATTGTCCCCTTAATTGGTGCTTGTTGAATAGCAGATTTGAAATGCAGTCTCTGTCTAAACGCTGTAAGTCACAGTAAAATATGAAGGAAAACATTTTTTTTCTTTTTTAAATGCAGATTAAGCAGACACATATGCACTGAGCTTGCATTAAATGTGCAGCACCGCACACCTAACAGACTGATAAATGTTTTTTTTTTTTCTCCTTTCTCCTCCTCACTGGGCTCAGGTCAGGGCATAAAGATCGTGCACTGAACCCCCACACAATACAATCAAGGTAGATCGCTGTGTGATTAAAGAAGATTGTTCCTATCTATGCTTTCCCTCAAAGCAATCTCCAGCCTGACCCTACAGTAATCTCCTATCTCTCCATCCGGGAAAAAAGATTGTGCACTGCACACCCACACAATCAAATCAATGTAGATCGCTGTCTGATTAAATAAGATTGTTCCTATGCTTTCCCTCAAAGCAATCTCCAGCCTGACCCTACAGTAATCTCCCTATCTCTCCCTCAGCAGAAGCAGAAGGAACCTCTCCCTAGTATAGTTATAGCAGAGTGACGCGCGGCGCTATGTGACTCCAGCTTATATAGACTCTGGGTCACATGCTGCACTGGCCAAACACAGCCATGCCATTAGTAGGCATGGCTGTGATGGCTTCTAGGGCACACTAGTTAAATGCTTGCTGATTGGCTGCCTTGCACCTGTTGAAACCGCGCCATTAAAACCGATCCAAAACAACAAATAACGTTACCGAACAACGGACAGTACCCGAACATACAGTGAAATGTTCTGGTTCGGGTCTGGGTACCGAATACCCAAAAGTCCGGTACGAACCCGAACAATACAGTCCGGGTTCGCTCAACCCTAATCATGAGCATACAAATGGGACTTTTAAATCTATACCATTTGAATAAAAGCATATATCTAGCCCTTAGAGACACTTTATTGTGGTTCTGTATTGACCGTTCACCAATTTTTATTTTGTTTTTTGCAATTAAAGATTGACAAGGGATAGGGTATTTTTTTATATGTTATAAATAAAGGATTTTAAAATTAAATGAAAGGAGCCATCATGTCTAAATACACATTTATTATTCAGGGCTATACTAACACAGTCAGCCTTTATCTGAATGGCAACTACATCATGAGCTGCATAGAAGTAGCAAAGGATAACTGAAATAGTCAAGGTCTCAAACTAATTTTTTGCACCTAAGTGTTCTTTTACTGGTTGTAGCAGGAAGTATGTCTGCATAATTCTGTTTAGCTTATGAAGCAGTACGTGATAGGGAGAAATCAGTAACTTATTTATTTATTACAGATACTTATATACCGCCATCAATTCACACAGCAATTTACATATACAGTATATATGTATTATATTTTTCTAAAATCCACAAAAAATATGGATATGATTTGTGATCATTAATGGGGGTGCAATCCCTGAAACCGATCCCTTTGTGGCTTCCCCTGCAGCGCGCTTCTCTGTCTTCCACCTGCTTTCAGCTACTGCAGGGAGAGCCACAGCGAGATCAGTTACAGGTGAATGCCACCCCCCCCCCCCTATTGATCAACCTTCCTACCCAGGATTCAACTCCCCCGCCCCACTCTCTTTTCCTACAGCTGCCCACTTCTCCTCCTAGCCTTCTTGTGTAAATAAGGCATTTGGGCTGGAGTCACCTGTTACTCTATGAAAAAACAGAGGCTGTATAAACACAGCCTCAGGTCCACATTTGGCAGGTGTACAGGCTTGGGTGAGTGACCCCAAATGCCCACTATCTGTGTCTGGGACCATACACCTGCATCCATATGCCTGTCAAAATATGACCTGCAGCTGTGTTTGTACAGTCAATGCATTTACATAGCGTAACATAGGTTGCCTGCACACAACTCCAGATGGCTCCACCACATAAACAAACCACTGATTTACACTGTACAGGCCCAAACACCCATGTGAATGAGCTCCAAAACCTCATTCACACACAGAGCTTTATTTGTTAAATCAATACAGTTTTATTTTTTAGATTTAGCAGTAATTTTGTAAGTTATGTTGTTTTTGTGTTGGCAAATAATGATGTTATTGCATTTTAAGCGAAATATCACTTTGATATTTTCTGGGGGGGGGGGGGTAGGGACCCGGACAGGTTGTCTGTATAGAGCCCGACAGGTAGTCTGTATGGGGCCCCGTGATTTCTATGAGCAGCCCTGACTTGGCCACCGTGTAACTTTGCTGTGTATGTAGAACACATTAGTTTTTTGGTACTATTGACACTTTTCACTTACCTGCCATACTTTCAATACTCAGACAACAGTCCTGAATGTCTAGGTCTCTGGAAAGTTGTTTGATCCACTGACATACAGCATCAGGAAAGTATTCTGGATGTGCTGCACGAATAATCAATAAGCGCCGAAAGTCATCCAAATGGGATACTGTATCTACACATACAGGAAGCCTGAAGACACCTCTGCACACATTATCTTCATTTGTTGGACCATCTGCATATTTTAAACACAAAATACAACATTTTGTTTAAAGCATACTGCACTGTATGTTAAATGTTTATGTTTTATAATGTGAAAATACTTAACGTTCACTGATTTTGCAGCTTGCTATGTGATTTAAAAAGTTCCAGTTATTGGAAATTATGAAAAGGATGACAGTCAGATATGTAATGGACCCCTAGCATTCCAACTTGCTTGACTTGTAGCATTCCAGAGTGCTCAAATAAGTTCGCTTTTATGCAAATTTAAACACCATCAAAGTTTAAAATAAAAACTAAAAATAAAAAACACTATCCCAAAGCAACAAGGCCTTTGGAGAGTCGGTATCTGCCAAATAGTTAGGCAATCCCATAGCCCCAACTGAGATGCCTTGGGCTTGGCGACACGATGCTCAGGCACTGTGTACAGTATTGCAGGAAGAAGGGTGGTATTGTGTTCACCATAACCAGACAAAATGCTTTATTTTCTGTGGGCCCAAGCTTTGGAACATTGTGGTAGGCTTCAAAGGGGGCGGCAGGGATGGTTTTTAAACTAACTTGACACGTTTGCTCTATTAGAAAGTATTCTGTTTTGACAAGAAATTATGTTGCTTAATTGTTTGAAAGAATATTGTATATTATATTTATTCAAATCTCCCTTGTAATGAATGTAAATATTTTTTTTTTTTTTTTTACATCTTGTATTTATATAGTGCCAATATACTACATTCTACTTTCCAGAGTAGATAGACCCAAAAAGAAAAAATGTAGGTACCGCTCAGGTAGAGGTAAAGTCCAAATAGACCGCTGTGAATGCAGGCAGGGACAGGGAGCTCGTCCTAGCTCCAAGCTGAAGCAGTGAAAAAAAGGAAAAGATCCATAAGCCGCATATCATGAAGCAGACCCATGCGCATAGAGTGAGATGACTAACACTAGGCCTAATATCAGGCAGTGATTTAATACCCTGAGTGAAGTCTAACGCTATATTATATAGGGCTCCTAGTTGTAGATGGTTATTTTCTGTCCCTGTTAACCACTTAAGCCCCGGAAGATTTTACCCCCTTCCTGACCAGGGCCTATTTTGCGATTCGGCACTGCGTGACTTTAACGGACAATTGCGCGGCCGTGCAACGCTGTACCTAAACGAATTTGACGTCCTTTTTTCCCACAAACAGAGCTTTCTTTTGGTGGTATTTGATCACCTGTGCGATTTTTTGATCATGCGCTATAAACAAAAAAAGAGCGTCAATTTTGCAAAAAAAACAATATTTTTCCCATTTTTTTTATATGAAATTCCCCAAAAAAAATATAAAAATCAAAATTTTTTAACATTTTAGGCCAATTTGTTTTATGCTACCTATGTTTGGTAAAAAAAATCGCAAAAAGCGTATTTTGATTGGTTTGCTCAAAAGTTATTGCGTTTACTAACTAAGGGAAAGATTTTTGTCATTTTTGTTGTTTTTTTTAACGAGTAATGGCGGCGATCTGCGATTTTTTTTGCGGGACTGCGACATTGCGGCAGACAGATCGGACCCTTGACTGACATTTTTGACACTTTTGGGGTTACCAGTGACATTACTACAGTAATAAGTGCTATACATATGCACTGTTACTGTAAAAATTACACTGGCAGGGAAGGAGTTAACTTTATTTGAGAGGGAGGGGTTAAGTGTGTCCCTAGGGGCGTGATTCTTACTGTGATTGGATGTGGCTACTGGTGTAAGAACAGAGATCAACGGTCCTACATAGTAGAACCGTGTGATCTCCATTCTTACACAGGGGACAATGAGTGTTTACATTAGCCACCTGCCTTTCTCCCGCTCTAACGGACGATCGTGAGTGCCTGCCGGACATCGGGTCCGCCGGGCACACGCACGGGGGGGTCCGTGAGCCTCACAGGCTAGCGATGTAGAACTATGTCGCTTTGCCTGTGAGGGGCTGACTGCCGACGTAAATCGTCGTTAGGCAGTCGGCAAGTGGTTAAAAAGGTGCATTACTTTTTTCATGTTCTTTTGTAATATAATTCATCAATAAGAAGTTATATTATATAAATTCTAACCCAGATAAAGCAAGTGGGTTTGAGTCCAGGTTCTCCTTGGTCCTGAACATTATTCTCTGGCATTATCATCCAGACTTGTCACCTGACTCCTATACTAATACTGAGAAAAACAGGGAGGATGGAGTATGTGGAGACAATGTGGAAAACTGAAAACAAGCTATACCGCTCATATTATACCAAACAAAAAGCTGACCCTGATTTGTTAAAAAACATAAATATGTCAGCAAGGAAGACTTCACTTTTCTTATTCTGCTGGAATAACTGGCACAGTAATATTGTGTGTTTTTTTTGGGGTATTTCAAATTTATAAAACAAGGAGTCTTTGTAGAAGTGCTATTGGGCTACCTTTCTATGTCTCCCGCTCTGGCTTTTCAGCTCCTCATCCTGCTCTACACCTGTTCACCTATTAAGACCTTTGGGATAATGGTGACAAAGACTACTTCCCTGAATTTATGTTATTGTTATTCAAAATCTCTAAAAATATTCCACTTCTCTTCTTTTGTACCCTCAATTTTACATTCTTTTTACACTCCTCATTCCCCATGTCCTTTGCCATTTTTTCATACCTTCCCTTGTGTCAAATATTCCCAAAATGCATACCTTAGCTCTAGCGGTCCTATACAGGTTCAAATGACAAGTTGGGTGCCTCTTCCTTATCTACATTGTCAGTGGAGGGTGCTCTTCTCATAGACTAGTGCTCATGTTTTGATGCCAGCACCAGTCTATACAGCAATCCATTGCGAACAACCCAGGTGGTGTGTCCACGATGTCACAGGAAGTGGATTGAATTATGCTGGGCAACATTTAATCCCAGCCATGGAAGACACAGAGGTCAGCAGTGCATTGTAAAGATAATGAGTAGGATTATAAAACATTTTTATTTTAATAATGTATACGGGAAAACAATTAAAAAAATAAATTAAAAAAAAGCTAATAAATATTTCTCTGCTTCTTACATTATGACTACGTCTGTCTAATGAGGCCCTCAAAAAATGATATACCTTATTTGTTCTTAATGGTTGAATGATTTTTACTAGAAATATCTAAAAACTCATTGTAAGGATTCATGTAAACTAACAACTCCTACATCTATGACAATTGTCATGGTCAGGGGTCAGGCTCAGGGACTCGTAGCTATAACAGTAGTGAGGCTCCCACTGACCAGTTGAATAATTGCAGAAGCAGGGCTTTCTTGCTGATGACAAAGGATCTCTGTCTAAGCACAAACCGGTGTTTACAGTGCTCCTGATGGTGGAGAAGGGTTTTACTGAGTGTTTGTAGTAGGTGGCTGTCCTAAGGATTGCTCCACCAGGAGATGAGCAAGAAAGAGTTCCATAGCAATAAAGCAGGTAGAGGTCAAGGCAAGAATGTTCAAGGAATTGTCCAGGCTACTATCTAGCATCCCAGGTGGTTCAGTGAGAAGAGACACTACCAGATAAAGCTGAGGCTGCAAGTTCAAATCCAGGTCTTGACAACATCTTTCTTGTTTAAGCACTAATCTCTTATAGGCTGACCTGATTGCATGATCTTTAAAATCTTAGTACCAATTTAATTTTGGTCATCTGACATGTCAGACAATAAACTGACTTCTTTCTCCACAGTTTAAGAGAAATTAGACTTCCGCAAGTCTTCAATGTATAACATTAGACATTATATGCCCATACCCTTTTAAGCATCTAATGTTTAACAAACTAACTCCATTTGAATACATTTTTAAAAAAGAACCATCTAGGAATTGACTATGCTCTGGCATTTAAAAGATATTATGAAACTGACTAATTGCTGACCAATTGAACAGAGAAATTGTGTGGATAGAATGTGCCAATAGGCACAGACAAAGCTGTCAGAACAGGGAGATTCTAGGAACATTTAGGGTGAAAATAAACCCTTTTCCCTATCTGCAGGCTGCACAGGGGTGCCATTCGTTGATGTTAGTTCCCATAACATGAGCTGTGTAAAAATGTGTGAGGGAGTGAGAGGAGCAAAAATGGACATTGCAGCAAGGCATACTGCTCCTTCTTCACAAATCAGATAGCTCTGACATGCTCAGGAAGATGTGGGGAGAAGCTTACGACCTCTAATGATTTCCTGCCAGTGAAGTTTGACCCTGAGTCTCCTGCAGTGCAGCATGTTTGTATGCCAATGCTAGAAGTCTGGCCAACAAGATGGAAGAACTGGAGCTGCTAATGTATGAGGAGGATTTCGATTTTGTGGGAATTTCGGAGACTTGGTTTGACAGCTCTCATGATTGGCTGGCAATTAGTCAGGGGTATTCCCTTTATCGCAGAGATAGAGAGGGTAAAAAAGGGGAAGGGATATGCCTGTATATCAAGAACAATGTGCAAGTGAATATTGGGGACAATATTATGAATGGAGCTAGGGAGGAGGTAGAATCCCTATGGGTATAGCTTCACAGGGAAGGTACTATGGGGAAAATAATATTGGGCATATGTAGGCCCCCCAACCAGAGGGAGGAGGTGGAGGCACACCTCCTATCACAGTTTAAAATGGCAGCAAGGATAGGAAATGTTATTATAATGGGGGATTTTATTATCCAGATATAGACTGGGCAGAAGGAACCGCGCATTCATCTAAGGCTCACTAGTTCCTAAATCTTTTGAAGGACAATTTAATGGGTCAGATGGTGAACACACCGACAAGAAGCAATTCGTTATTAGACCTACTGATTACAATAGACCTAGATTACTAGACCTGCTGATAACAATACAGCCCTGATCACGGATGTAGAAATACAACTTAGGAAACAGTGACCATAGGTCAATTAGTTTCAGTATAAATCATAGAAATAGGAAACACAAGGGTAATACAGGGACACTGAATTTTAAAAGAGCCAACTTCCCTAAGCTGCACTCTTTGTTAGATGATATAAAATGGGATACAATTCTAGAAACATAGAACATGGAGGAAAAATGGGAGTGCTTTAAGAACATACTAAATAAAGGTATTGGCCAGTGCATTCCAAGGAGGAATACCTTTAAAAGAGCTAAAATAAACCCTGGGTGGCTAAACTCCAACGTAAAATGCATATAAATACTAAAGAAAAGGCCTTCAAAACATACAAGGCTGAGGGGTTATTTGCAGCATTCCAACATTACAAAGAATGCAATAAGAAATGTAAGAGCGTAATCAAGGTGGCTAAAATAGAGCACAAAAGGCACATAGCGGAAGAGACTAAAAAAAACACCCAAGAAATTCTTTAAGTATATAAATAGTAAGAAAGTGAGGCCAAAACACATTGGCCCCATAAAGGATGACAAAGGGAATATGGCTACAAAGGACAGAGAGAAGGCAAAGGTGCTAAATAAATTCTTCTCCTCAGTATTCACAAAAGAATTGGGGGGGGGGGATGAAGTAACCTAAACTGTAATGTTAGAGTTAATAACACGTCACAAAAAGCATCCTCATGGTTAACAGAAGACAGACTCAGAACTAGACTTTGTTCCTAATTTTTATGGAGTCTAATGATGGCAATGGTACCAGCTGATTGGAAAAAACGTGGTACCAATATTTAAAAAAGGGCCAAGATATATCCCTGGGAACTACAGGCCGATTAGCCTAACATCAATAGTCTATAAGATATTGAAGGGGATGATAAGGAACTATATAAAATACTTTAGTAACGAAAACGGTATCATAAGTAGTAATCAGCATGGATTAATGAAAAATTGCTCTTGCCAGACCAATCTATTAACCATCTATGAAAAAGTGAGCGGCCATCTAGATAAAGGAAGGCCTGTGGATGTGGTGTATCTGGATTTTGCAAATGGCCTGTGGATGTGGTGTATCTGGATTTTGCAAATGCATTTGATACAGTTCCCCACAAACGTTTACTGTACAAACTAAGGTACGTAGGTATGGACCTTAGAGTAGGTACCTGGATTAAAAGCCAGCTTCAGGGGTAAGTCCAAAGGGTGGTGATAAATGGGGGGTACTTGGAATGGTCTGGTGTGGAAAGTGGGGTCCCCAAGGATCTGTTCTGGGACCAATCCTATAGAGGATGGGATAAACAGCTCAATCTCTGTATTTGTGGACGATACTAAATTAGGCAGGGCAATAACTTCTACACAGGATGTGCAAACATTACAAGAAGACCTGAAAAAAATAATGAGGTGGGCATCTACATGGCAAATGAGGTTTATTGCTGAAAAATGTAAGGTCATGCATTTGGGTGCCAAAAATACGAACGCAAGTTACTCACTAGGGGGAGACGCTTTGGCCTTTGGGGGAAACTAACATGGAAAAGGACCTGGGGGTCCTAGTAGACAACAAACTCAGCAAGGGCATGCAATGTCAAGCTGCTGCAAGCAAAGCCAACAGAATACTGACATGTATTAAAAAGGGGATTTACTCCAGAGATAAAACGATAATTCTCCCACTCTACAAGACTCTGGTCCAGCTGCATCTGGAGTATGGCATCCAGTTCTGGGCACTGGTCCTCAGCAAGGATGTGCTGGAACCGGAGAGAGTCCAGAGAAGTGCTAATAAAGGGACTGGAGGTTCTCAGCTATGAGGAATGACTACAAGCATTGAACTTATTCTCTCTGGAGAAGAGACGCTTGAGAGGGGATATGATATCAATGTACAAATACCGTACTGGCGACCCTAGCATAGGGAACAAACTATTCAGCAAAAGGGAATATAAAATGACTCAAGGCCATTCGTTAAAATTAGAAGAAAAGTGGTTTAACCTTAAATTGCATAAAGGGTTCTATACCGTCAGAGCGGGATGGATGTGGAATTCTCTTCCACAAGCAGTGGTGTCAGCGGGGAGCATAGATAGTTTAAGAAAACTATTAGATTGGCACCCTAACGACCACAACATACAGGGGTATACAATGTACTATTGACACAAACACTTATACACACATTCATCAAAGGTTGAACTGGATAGACTGGTGTCTTTTTTCAACCTCACTAACTATGTAACTATGTAACTATGTTTTCAACTGTTAGAGAAAGAATAAAAAAAGATGTACTTGCAGGTTTGCACGCATGCACATTTTTACCAAATATGTTGCAGAGCAAATAAAGAGAGTTTAGTTCTGCTTTAACCACTTCCCGCCCTTCATATAGCAAAATGACGGCCGCAAAGTGGTTGCTCTATTCTGACTGGGCATCATATGACGTCCAGCAGGATAGGCAGCTCTACGCGCCCCCAGGGGGCACGTAGAGTGGCGATCGGTGGTGTGTTGTGTCACTCTGTAAAGAGCCTATGACATAGGCTCTTTACCATGTGACCAGCTGTGTCCAATCACAGCTGGTCACATAGTAAATAGGAAGTGCCGTTGATCGGCTTCTCTCAGTTCGCGCCTGACAGGTGCCAGTAAAGGAGAGCCGGTCGGCGGCTCTCCTGACAGGGGGGGGGTCTGTGCTGGTAATCAGAGCATTGATTACCAGTGCAGAACCTTGGGGGATGCCACTAGAGCCACCAGGGATTGCACAACCATGGCCACCAGGGATGCCCACCCATGGCCACCAGGGATGCCAGTTTTGCCCATCATTGCCATCTATCAGTGCCACCCACCAGTGCCAATCATTGCTATCTATCAGTGCCGCCCACCAGTGCCTATCATTGCCCATTAGTGCTGCCTATCAGTGCCCATCAGTGCTGCCTATCAGTGCCCATCAGTGCCGCCAATAAGTGCACATCAATGCTGCATATCAGTGCTACCTATCAGTGCCACATATCAGTGCCCATCAGGGCTGCATATCAGTGCCGCCTATCAGTGCCCATCGGTGCTGCATATCAGTGCCTCATAATCAGTGGAACCCCATCAGTGCCACTCCATTAGTGCCTCCTCATCAGTGACTGTCAGTGTGGCCTCTTCAGTGCCCATCAGTGCAGGAAAAAACATATGTATTCACAAAATTTTATAGCATAAACAAAAAAACTTAGTTTTTTTTTCAAACTTTTCGGTCTTTTTTTATTTGTTTAGCAAAAAAGAATTAACCTTGTGGTGATCACCAAAAGAAAGCTCTATTAGTGGGGGAAAAAAATGACATAAATTTAGTTTAGGTACAGTGTTGCATGACTGCGCAATTGTCATTCAAAATGCAACAGCGCTAAAAGCTGAAAATTGGCCTGGGCAGGAAGGGGATGAAAGTGCCCTGTATTGAAGTGGTTAATATTATAATAGAAGCAGTGGCGTACCAACAGGGGGAGCAGGGGGGCGGTCCGCCCCGGGTGCCACACATTAGGGGGGTGTCAGGGAGCACCAGGGTGACACCCGGGGCCGGCCGCCGGACTTCCTCCGCCGCTCGCTGCGCTCACTGACACATGAGAGGAGGAGAAACTGTATATAGCAGAGCAGGGGAGAGAGACTCACCGTCACTCACGAGCCCTGCATACACAGCAGGCGCTGCCGGAGTTAACTGTGCTAGATAATGAGAAGGCGATTGGTTGCTAGGACCGCCTATCATCCAATCACCTGCTCATTAACTAGCACAGTTAACTTAGGCATTTCCCGCTGACCGCTGTGTATTCAGGGCTCGTGAGTGTGACAGTGAGACTCTCTCCCATGCTCTGCTTTGAACAGTTCCTCCTCCTCTGCTCTCCTCCTAATAAGGTAGGAGGGGGAGGAGCGATTGTATTGTAAAGGGGTTTTATTGGAGGGGGGGTCTGCATTGTAAAGAGGTTTTATTGGAGGGGGGGAGGGGGTCTGCATTTTAAAGGGGTTTTATTGGAGGGGGTCTGCATTGTAAAGGGGTTTTATTGGAGGGGGGTCTGCATTGTAAAGGGGTTTTATTGGAAGGGGGTTGTCTGCGTTGTAAAGGGGTTCTATTGGGGGGCTTGTATTTTAAAGTGGTTCTATTGGGGGGTCTACATTTTAGAGGGTCTCTATGGTTCTATTGGGGGGGGGTGTATTGTAAAGGGTTCCATTGGGGGGGTTTGTATTGTAAAGGGGTTCTATTGGGGGGGGGGTCTGCATTGTAAAGGGGTTCTATTGGGGGGGTCTGCATTGTAAAGGGGTTCTATTGGGGGGGTTTGCGTTGTAGAGGGGTTCTATTGGGGGGGTTTGTATTGTAGAGGGGTTCTATTGGGGGGGTTTGCATTGTAGAGGGGTTCTATTGGGGGGGGGGTATGTATTGTAAAGGGGTTCTATTGGCGGGGGCTTTGTATTGTAAAGGGGTTCTATTGGGGGGGGGGGCTGTATAATGTAAAGGCTTCTATTGAGAGGGGGAGAGGGCTATGTCATGTAAAGGGTTCTATTGGGGGGGAGCGGAAACTGTGTAATGTAAAGGGTTCTATGGGGGCTGTGTAATGTAAGGGGTTCTATTGGGGGACGGGGGTTGTGTAATGTGAAGGGTTCTATGGGGGCGGGGGCTGTATAATGTAAAAGGTTCTATAGGGGGCGGGGGCTGTGTAACATAAAGGTTTCCATGAGGGGGGTAGGGCTGTGAAATGTAAAGGGTTACAATGGGGGGGGCTGTGTAATGTAAAGGGTTCCAATGGGGGGGCTGTGTAATGTAAAAAGGTCCAGGGGTACGGGGGCTGTGTAATGTAAAGGGGGTCTTCCTACATTTTACTCGCAGTTATTGCTGCAGTCCTATAGTTTTTTTTTCTGCATTTTCTGAAAGCGCACCAAAAGTCTTGCATGCTGCATCTTTGGCACGCTTTCAGAAAACAGGAAAATATTTTTTTTGGGGGGGAGTGGCACCAACCCTAGTGACACCACTGACAGTAGCACACAGTAAGTATGCCACTGCCAGTTACATATATTTCTGTCTGGCGCCTCAGGTCAATCGGCGCCGTTTTTGCAGAGGAGGAGGGGCCTCGTCGCCAGGTCAATGTGCGGATCGTCGCCTGCACGCCGGGGGGGGGGGGTGCCAGATATAGGAGCCGCCCCGGGTGCCAAATGCGCTAGGTACGCCCCTGAATAGAAGGACAACAGTTTTTCTCATTAGCCATAGGGAAAACATTTCCCTATGACTGCCCCATAGGAACTGCTGAGTATAGAACTATCTTGGGTCTCCCCTTGATTATCCTGTTGCCAGATAAAGGTATTTTCACACAGCCAGGTGCACATACACACACACTTTTGCTAGTTTTCTTCAATGATCAGTCCAGGGAATTTGTTTTGTTGTTTTATTTTGAGAACTTGGATAGAATAAGGGATTAGTGGAGTACTCAAAATTCAACTATGTACAGATGAGGACAACTCTCACTTGGCCTCACCTTAGTGGACCTGAATAGATCTGCTGGATCACAAAGCACTTGCATGGAAGAATAAGTCCTTTACTTTGGTTAGCAGCAGACTCAGTGAACTCTATATCTTCAGGACACTAGCCAGTGTTCCCCTTCAGCTTACACCCAGACCGCTGACTTTCTAGCACCAAGCGGGGGATTCTAACAGCAACAGTCTCTAGGATTCCTGTGGGATGTCTGTACTCACAAGCCATTGTCAGCAGGTCATCTTCTCCCATAGTACCAGACGAGATCCATGGACATCCTCCCTCAGTCAGCCCTCAGAAGAGTTCCTGGGTTTCAGTATCTCTGACTATGGCCCTCAGGTCAATCACCTGAGGCCGCATGGCAGCCTGCGCTGGGGAGAGGCAGCAGCCTCCTCCCTACCTGGACTCCGCTCTCCAGCCCAATACCAGGAGCCACATGTGCGCCTCAGATATAGGTACAGACACCCATCATGCACCAGAACCCTAGCAGTGCCTAATGGCCAGGGTTGAACAGAAATCCCCCTGCTCTCATCTACATGGTTTCCTAACCAAAAACTATATACACCTAACTAGTAGGGTGCTACATCTACAGTATAACAAGCAGTGGACTATAATCAGGGTATCTGTATCTTAACAGGAGCGATTTCTAAAGCCTAGTACACACGGGACAAATGTAAGGCGACAGAGAGTGTATTTAGTTTATTAAAGTATAGAGTGTATTTTATCTACCATATGCTGTTTGAGCTTGCTCCAGCAGGGTGTACAAAATAAGTATCATTCTGTATTATGGTTGTTTGATAGCGTAGCTATTCAGCAAGCTTGGTGGGCCTGGTAATCATACCTGGGAACTTGCTAGATCTTGCGAGATGACCGCTTTTCACATATGTTACCAGCTTGTTACCAACCTTGGCTCAGTTCTACAGCTTGAGAGCTGTTTAGTCATGAACATAAACAAACTTGAGGGAGATAGTTCTCTAAGTCAAAGAACCTTGTGAGTTACATTACCTGCACTTGTGGTAATGCAGACAGGGGAAATAGGTGTACTCTTTCCAAGTGAGAAAGATATACTGTATGCTGCAAGTTGCTAAAGCTGTAGCCAAATGACATAATGTGGCCAGCAGTATAAAGCCATTAGCTCAGAAATGTAGATAATAGCTGGTGGTAGAAAGGATGTAAGTTATACAGTTTTTCTACATTCCTGAGCTAACAATTACATCCTGTCACTTGGCTACAACATTGGCAACTTGCAGTATATAGAACAATCTTTTTCACTTGGGTATGGTACACTTATTTCTTCTGCCTAAATACCCACTGGTTCAGGTAATTTAACGTATAGTGTGCTTTAATTTGGAGAATGATCTCCCTTTGGTGCTGTGTTACAGTTTGTTTACATTCTTGAGCGAATAGTTCTCTACCACTCTGTCACTGTTCCCATCAATGGTTTCAGAGATAGCAACTTGCTGCATATTCGAATGGTCATTCTCTAGAACATGTTTTATGTTGCTTTAGGGTTAGCTGAATATCCATTTTTAGTAATATGTATATGTGATTAAGGAAAGTGTTACCCTTTAGAAATCTAAATGCTGTCCTTTCAATAATTTCCTATTCCATATGCTTTAAGCATAGCCACTTAATAATAATAATGAATTATTATTATATATGTAGAGGTTCTGCTATCAGAGTACCAAATCTTTATCCAACAAACACATCAAAATCATCTCTAAATATATGATTGAAGTTGAGACACTGCCAGCATTTCAAATTTTGTAATATGTACTACTGTTTAAACCAAAAATATACATTGTCTGTATAGCATTGGGCACAAGGTTTATGGATAGGTTTAATAGACTGCCAAAATATTGACTTTTGTTATCTAATTTGAAAAAAAAAAAAAAACTGTAAACATGAGATTTTAAAAAAAAGACTATTAAAATGACATAGTACATAAATCACATTCATTCTTTCCTAAACATTAGCCATTTTAGGAAATGGCCAAGAAATATAGATTATGTCAGCATTTACATCAAACCAGTACCTCAGATTCATTATTATGAATATGAGCATGCAGAAACTGTCTACAATTGTACTACCAAAAGATATACAAATAATTTAGGTGAACTATCTTCATTACGATGTACATTTTTGGGATGCATTGTAATTCAGCTTGTGGACTTCCACAACCGCAAATAATATGGTAAGTCTATCTACAGTAGGCATGTAAAGAAAATAACCCAACTCACGATGAAAGGATTTTGTCCTCCATTATTACCTCTCTAGCAACAAAGGAGTTAATGATAACCAAACTGGCGAGTAAGCCGATGTTCATTTACGCCTGAAAGAGCAGGAAGACCTTCAAACAGTTTGACCCAGTCTCTCCCGCACTTTCAGTCTGAAGGATGCCACTTAACTATCTCCAGGGACACATGATAAATGAATCCATTAGGACTGTAAAGTGGACCAGAGGAGCTATAGTAATTCAGAGTCCTGGGGCCAACCTTTCCTTCATTGTGCTATTAACGCATGGCAGATCTATATAAAAGATGCACTATGGCAAAACCATTTATAAATTATATTTTAAACTGCAAACACTTTGTTATAATGTTACTACTATGCATATACTGGAATATGACCTTACCTATTAGATTCTTGCGCAGCAGCAACACAGAAAGGTCATTCCAATTTATCTTTCAACTATCCTTTTTTTTACCTTTTGCATTTAAAAAGCACAATCACTTGCACGGCTAATAACAACTATGAATAAGCATTGAACAACAAGCAGTGCAAGCCTGACAAATCATAAACATTATTTCCCAAATAAGAGTGTAAACAAAATCAGTAAACATAAAGCTCTGGAAGTGCAAACTTGAATATAAATCATATTCCAAAACATTAAACTGTAAAACAACTGAAGCAAATAAAACATACTGTTTTCCTTGAAATCATTGAATTCATTTATACCTGTACCCTTTTTTTTAAAAATGTGCACATGCAGTTTTACAACACTTAGCGCCAATAGATGTGAGCCAAAACATTTTATCAAGCTTTTGTTGCTTTACAGTTTATTAACCCTGCTAATACAGATTCATTTGCAATTCCTCATGATCATTCATACAGCCTAGTAAATAAGGTGAAGTTGCGTTCTGTTCACTCACCAATCATGTGCAAGAAAAACATCATGTTTAGATTTTCCCTGCACGTGACTGGGTATTCAAAGTGAGCACAGCAATGCAAAGGCTATATGCTGCGCACTGGTAAAGTCAAGGTATCCATGAGAAACAAAATTGAAGGATGATGAATAAACAAATAAAACTTGCTTCCAAATAAACCATGAAGTAACATTTATTGTGGGGCCATGAAGACACAGTCATGTGTGAAAGACACAGTCTAATTTAAAAGGTAAAAGCCCAAGTCCCATCCAACCTCAAACATTAAATAGTAGGCTGAGCACTTGTGATGGAAATTGGCTCAAGATTCACATACAAGCCGGAAAGGCTCGCTGGGATAAACTGTTGGTGTCTAGCAGGAAAGGCACACATCAGTGTGTGTAGTAAGGCTAGAGCCCACCAAGAAGATGGCCCCTCACAGGATGGAGACAATAATGTGGCAGGGCAAGGGAGATGACGTGGCCATGTCAGAAGAAGGGGAGGGACCAGGGGGCTCTCTCTCCAATCAAATAACACGTTTTAAAGCTCCCGGCTTCTTTGTCAAATGACTTTTTATAGTGAACATTCTCTACTACTATTGTATATGAACCCCCCACTGTGTACGTGTATTCATGGCTGTGAAAGAAACATTAGAATTTGGTATCCTCTAAATCACAGACTGGTGACAATGATCATCGATCATGGCCAATGCATCAGATAGATTGTGTCCTGAAGTGTCAACCCACCATCAGAAAACAATAAGATAGGACCATTCTTCAGAAGAAGGAAATCACTTCTGAATGATGGCACTGAGGGGATATATTGGTGGCAGTAGGGAAACATAAGAGTATCACTGAGGAAAACCTACCTAGTGTGGAAGGATTGTGCTGTATGTCATCCCAGGGTAAACATGGGTCTACTCTAGGTAATACACATAAGGGACCACTGCATGAACTCCGTGTTACATTCTACTGACCCCTGCACTGTGTGTTACTTACAATTGGCCCCTGAAATCTGTGTTACTTACTACTGTCCTCTGAACTCTGCATTACCTACTCCTGACCCGCGGACTATATGCAACATGCTACTTATCCCTGCACTATGCAATACTTATGCCTGACAAGCCAAACCCAACCTATTCAGCCAGGCCAGAACTTAATCCAGCCAGCTCAGCCAGGTCAGAAATCTGCCCAACAAGCCAGGTCAGAGCTCAGCACAGCCAGCCAGGCCAGAACTTAGCCTAGCCAGCAAAGCAGAAACTTAGTCCAGCCAGCCAGAGCAGAACTCAATCTAATCACCCAGGCCAGAATGTAAACCAGCCAGCCAGACCACAACTCAGACCAGACAGTCAAGCCAGAACTCAAACCCGTTACCCAGACTTGAATTAACCAGCCAGCCAGAACAAACTTCAAATCAGTCAGCCAAGCCAAGTTTAAGAGCTAAGATAATGTTATAGTTTTACAGCCACATTTGTATTTTTAGAGTTTTTTAAGTTTTCTTCCAATTTTTCTTTTTATTGGCCTTGCTATGTTAATTGCCAAAAAAAGAGGGCAGCTGCACCTATGTGCACCTGCTCTATGGTTGCCTAACCTTGCCCAGAACATTACGGCCTATAATGCTAGTTATGTTATAGAATATAAATCTGGGCATGAATACAGAAAAGACATATGCATCCTAGACAAAGAGATAGCTAAGTTAACTACAAATGCATTGGATTTACATAATGACAAATGGCTGAATACTTGTTAGGGTGTTACCAAATGTGTAATTCTTTATATTTATTTTTATTTCTAGAGGCAATAGTATATTCAATTAAATCGAAGTTGTATCTAAACAAAAACAAATGTAAATACATACCTGAACCATTTTGATAATCCAATTTATACCATTTTTCCCACTCTGAAGCATTCTCTGTTATCTGCAACAATAAATTATTGGAAACATTACTTGCAGTGGTTCAGAGTGAGTTTAATAAATCATAAAGAAGGAACACATGTCTTGCTATAAACTCTAACAGGAAGGATTCAGTTGGTACATTTGTCTTTTCTGTTTTACACTTGTAGTGCTACCCAAGTAGGGGCACAGGTATTAACTGATTCTTCTCTAAAAGTACAGAAGCCGCCCACTATTGCAAGCATCATTCTATTCACACCGGCTAAAATAAAACATGTCTTTTTTAATATTTATTGCTTGAAGAAACTTTAAATAGGAGAGGGGTTAGGACATGGGATACGCCAAAACAATTAGCACTTCCTTCACATCTAATTCCCTTGCACCTATGCACAACTACTGGTAGCCAATGCGATTTGCACAACACTGCACAGTCACAGGGTTCAATTTAGGGTCTTTAGTCACAAATCCCAGGACACCTGCCAACTTCCTCTAGATGCAGTCTAGTGAATGAGACAGTCCTTCTCCAGGCCATATCCCTTGTGGTGAGGTCTGGCAATCAGCTTTTTAGTAGATCTATCCAGGTCCTCAGCCTCTACACCACTGTGGCCTCTAGAACAGCCGCACCATCCATGGGCTGTCTAAGATCAGCAGCCCCTCAAGCTCTAGAATCCCCCTGGAAAAAGGGAATCCCAGCTCTCCAGTGGTTCAGACTATTTATCACCTGTACAGCCCTCTTCTGGACACTCTTTTGCAGGGATTTGCTGGAACATATAAATTTTTTAGGCTGGTTATGTACATCTCCCTCCCTAAGCTCTGGAAGCTTATAGTGGCAGGGGGAAGCAATCAAACTACCAGCCTGTGAAACCCTGAACAGACCAGGACAAATGATCTCTGCTCCTTTGATTGAAGAAGGAGCCAAAAACTGAATTTACCTAGCATCCTACTCTAGGAGGGTGCTATACAGTCAGTTATTATGTATATATACAGTATCTCAAAAAAGTGAGTACACCCCTTACATTTTTGTAAATATTTTATTATATATTTTCATGTGACAACACTGAAGAAATGACACTTTGCTACAATGTAAAGTAGTGAGGGTACAGTTTGTATAACAGTGTAAATTTGCTGTCCCCACAAAATAACTCAACACACAATCATTAATGTCTAAACTGCTGGCAACAAATGTAAGAACACCCCTGAGTGAAAATGTCCAAATTGGGCCCAAAGTGTCAATATTTTGTATGGGCACCATTTTTTTCCAGCACTACCTTAACCTCCCTGGCGGTATGATTCTGTCAGGAATTCTGTACCAAAAGCGGTACAATTTTTTTTCATGGAAATTTGGCGTTATGTATTATAGGCCTACAATTCTTAGTAATTACTGACTTAAACCTGACCAAAACAAGACTCTAGTAGACATCCCAGATGTGATAAATTTGAAACACAAACGCATGAATTATAATCGAATCAATAATATAACTTTATTATAGAATATATAATATATATAATAAAATTATTATTGATTAGATTATAATTCATGCGTTATATATTATATATATATATATGTGTGTGTATATATATATATATATATATATATATATGTGTGTGTATATATATATATATATATATATATATGTGTGTGTATATATATATACAGGTCCTTCTCAAAAAATTAGCATATTGTGATAAAGTTCATTATTTTCTGTAATGTACTGATAAACATTATACTTTCATATATTTTAGATTCATTACACACAACTGAAGTAGTGCAAGCCTTTTATTGTTTTAATATTGATGATTTTGGCATACAGCTCATGAAAACCCAAAATTCCTATCTCAAAAAATTAGCATATTTAATCCGACCAATAAAAGAAAAGTGTTTTTAATACAAAAAAAGTCAACCTTCAAAAAATGATGTTCAGTTATGCTCTCAATACTTGGTTGGGAATCCTTTTGCAGAAATGACTGCTTCAATGCGGCGTGGCATGGAGGCAATCAGCCTGTGGCACTGCTGAGGTGTTATGGAGGCCCAGGATGCTTCGATAGCGGCCTTGAGCTCATCCAGAGTGTTGGGTCTTGCGTCTCTCAACTTTCTCTTCACAACATCCCACAGATTCTCTATGGGGTTCAGGTCAGGAGAGTTGGCAGGCCAATTGAGCACAGTAATACCATGGTCAGTAAACCATTTACCAGTGGTTTTGGCACTGTGAGCAGGTGCCAGGTCGTGCTGAAAAATGAAATCTTCATCTCCATAAAGCTTTTCAGCAGATGGAAGCATGAAGTGCTCCAAAATCTCCTGATAGCTAGCTGCATTGACCCTGCCCTTGATAAAACACAGTGGACCAACACCAGCAGCTGACATGGCACCCCAGACCATCACTGACTGTGGGTACTTGACACTGGACTTCAGGCATTTTGGCATTTCCCTCTCCCCAGTCTTCTTCCAGACTCTGGCACCTTGATTTCCGAATGACATGCAAAATTTGCTTACATCTGAAAAAAAGTACTTTGGACCACTGAGCAACAGTCCAGTGCTGCTTATCTGTAGCCCAGGTCAGGCACTTCTGCCGCTGTTTCTGGTTCAAAAGTGGCTTGACCTGGAGAATGTGGCACCTGTAGCCCATTTCCTGCACACGCCTGTACACGGTGGCTCTAGATATTTCTACTCCAGACTCAGTCCACTGCTTCCGCAGGTCCCCCAAGGTCTGGAATCGGTCCTTCTCCACAATCTTCCTCAGGGTCCGGTCACCTCTTCTCCTTGTGCAGCGTTTTCTGCCACAGACTTCCCACTGAGGTGCCTTGATACAGCACTCTGGGAACAGCCTATTCGTTCAGAAATTTCTTTCTGTGTCTTACCCTCTTGCTTCAGGATGTCAATGATGGCCTTCTGAACAGCAGTCAGGTCGGCAGTCTTACCCATGATTGCGGTTTTGAGTAATGAACCAGGCTGGGAGTTTTTAAAAGCCTCAGAAATCTTTTTCAGGTGTTTAGAGTTAATTAGTTGATTCAGATGATTAGGTTAATAGCTTGTTTAGAGAACCTTTTCCTGATATGCTAATTTTTTGAGATAGGAATTTTGGGTTTTCATGAGCTGTATGCCAAAATCATCAATATTAAAACAATAAAAGGCTTGCACTACTTCAGTTGTGTGTAATGAATCTAAAATATATGAAAGTATAATGTTTATCAGTACATTACAGAAAATAATGAACTTTATCACAATATGCTAATTTTTTGAGAAGGACCTGTATATATATATATATGTGTGTGTGTGTGTGTGTGTGTGTGTGTGTGTGTGTGTGTATATATAACGCATGAATTATAATCGAATCGATAACATAATTATATATATATATATATATGTGTGTATATAGGTATATATATATATATATACACATATATATATATATATATATATATATATATATATATATATATATATATATATACATATATATATATATATATATATATATATATATATATATATATATATATGCATATATATGTATATATATATATATATATATATATATATGCATATATATATATATATATATATGCATATATATATATATATATATATATATGCATATATATGTATATATATATATATATATATATATATATATATATATATATGCATATATATATGTGCATATATATATATATATATATATATATATGCATATATATAATATAAAACGTGTTTGTGTTTTGTGCAACGTTTTTTTTTTTTTTTTTTAATTTCCCTCCCTAGTTCCGCTCCCATGCAGCATTGCTGCTGCAGGGAACGGAACTAGGAAGTCCTCCTACCAGCAGACGAGCGGCGGGGATCTCGGCTGGCGGTCACAGCAATGAGAGCTCATCGCTGGATCGCCAGGATAAGGTAAGACACTCCGCTGCACTGTCTGCACAGCTCTGCACATTTACCCCGAGCGTGACTCGGGGATACCGATAATAGCAGGAAATTCCTACCCCGAATCACGCTCGGGGATACCGCTAGCCTAGTTAACGCTCTTGGGCATGAAGTTCACCAGAGCTTCTCAGTTTGCAACTGGAGTCCTCTTCCACTCCTCCATGACAACATCATGGAGCTGGTGGATATTAGAGACCTTGCGCTTCTCCACCTTCCGTTTGAGGATGCCCCACAGATGCTCAATAGGGTTTAAGTCTGGAGACATGGTTGGCCAGTTCATCACCTTTACATTCAGCTTCTTTACCAAGGCAGTGGTTGTCTTGGAGGTGTGTTTGGGGTTGATATCATGGCACGAAGACTCAACTTGTTTGGTCGACCACGGCGTGGCCAGTTCTGAGTGGAACCTGTCCTGTTAAACCGCTGTATGGTCTTGGCCACCTTGCTGCAGCTCAGTTTCAGGGTCTTGGTATTCTTCTTATAGTCTAGGCCATCTTTATGTAGAGCAACAATTCATTTTTTCTGATCCTTTAGAGGGTTCTTTGCCATGAGGTGCCATGTTGAACTTCCAGTAACCAGTATGGGAGAGTGACATTTTCACTTAGGGTGTACTCACTTTTGTTGCCAGAGGTTTAGACATTAATGGCTGTGTGTTGAGTTACTTTGAGGGGACAGCAAATTTACAATGTTATACAAGCTGTATACTCACTACTTTACATTGTAGCAAAGTGTAATTTCTTCAGCCTTGTCACATGAAAAGATATAATAAAATATTTACAAAAATTTGAGGAGTGTACGCTTTTGAGGGGTGTACTCTTTTGTGACATACTGTATATATTGCCCAAACTTTTTGGATAGAGTACAGAGGGGTTAAAAGCTCTCTTGGTTTATGTTCTGCTGTTTGTGTTTAAGCTGATAAATTTCCCTTTCTTTTCTGTCTCCGACACACTTCAGGAGATAAGCAGGTTTCACCATTTTAAAATTTACCCTCATTTTTTTTTTTTCTGGTGATGACTGTAACATTTTGAATCCCATCAGTTTTAGTCCTGTGACAATGGTGACCAGAACAAATATATATATATATATATATATATATATATATATATATATATTCATATTATACCATCGTTGGTGCATGGTTGCCTCTCAGGACACCTGAAGCAAAAAACAGTGCAGGTCTCCTACAGCAGCATAAGATGTATATATATGTGCTTATCCATGGAGAAGCTACAGTATATCTTCCAAAGGTTTAAATATCAAATATCAAATGCAATTTGCTCTTCCAGTGGTTGCACCTTTAAGCATTTAAGTGCTCAGGCATTGTTTTCCTATGTTTGACCTCAATAGATTGGTGTAGATTACAGTTCAAAAGCTGCTCTGCGTTTTTTGGCCACAGCATGTCCTATTGAGGTGAGCTTAAAATGTAGGCAAAATAGGTCAAAAGCAGCCTTTTCTTGTCAAATGTTGTATTTTCCATTCAAACACTTGTGATTGAATATTACTTTGTTCAGTATCTTAGGACTCATGTAGGTGGGCATTTTTATCAAATGCAACATTTCCATTCAAACAAAGTTTTATTTAAACCACACTCCCCTCTATCCAAATTATAGCTTGATTCAACCACTATGCAGTTTCATACCTGTCTCGTAAAATGCATATCTGTTGAAAATCAAAGCTAGCAGATGTCATACCTTCCACACACAATCCCTAATTCTTTACCTGGTGACACAACTGCCTGAGTTGTACTGAAGTGCCTGACAAAAATAATAATTCTTCCCATTTGTCATAAGGCAACCATGATGGTTGATTTAGGTTGTAGTTACAACCATTCAAATTTTCTTTGTTGAATGTGCAGCTGCCTGTAAAATTCAAGGACAAGTAAAACTGTATTAATTATTGCATTATGTATTGTATTTTCAAATATTATATAACTAATGAAAACCTGGCCATCAAGGTCCAAAACTTCAATGGGTTCATTAGGCTGAATAGAAAATTTAGAAACCTATAAAGAAGTGACAAAATTAAATTCAAAAGCCATTTTTGGAATACAAGATAATAATAGGGTTCGCTATGATCATTGTACAATATTTACTATGCAGACTTTTTTGTTCTCAAAGTCTATGTATGGCAATGGCTACCATTGAGGAGCGATTCTGAATTGGGCTACCTTGATGTCTAAAGCACATCACATATTCATAATGAATCACTTGTTCATAATGAATGTAACAATTTTAAAAGAAAGTTTTCAATTGTTTACTATGGGCTATTATTTACCGTTGTTCTTTGCACTTCAGTAGTCAATACTACCATATCTTTTATGTGGTAAAACATTTTCCATGAGATAATGCTGATTAGTTACATTAGTTACATTACAATTTTGCAATAGAAATGTAAAACCACAGCATTAAATGTGTGCAGTCTAGAACTGACAGCTGTTTGTGACTGCTGATCACTGTAGGAAATGTGAAGGCTTGCAGGATTCCCTTTATTATTCATTATCAAACAGATAAGTAAATTGCACTGGTTGAAAGATGCTGCCAGGGAAAGTGGATTTTTGTGTCTTCACACATGATTTAATACACGTGTAAAATTATATTGCCTCCTCGTCAAGGAATATAAATGAAACTCTTTTAATTTTACCGCTTCATGCTATGATACAGAATGAGCAAGACTCTTGAGAGGCAGCCTGCAAAGAATAATTTCATTTATTCTAATAACCGTATCAGCAAAGTACAGTTACTCAAGTTAAAGCAAAGCATTTATGTAGAAAAAAGTTGACTTAGTTTCTAAATTTGCTAGACCCGCAAACAAGAATTTTAAATGGTTCTCTTCTGGAGTAAACTGGGATTTGTCTTCAAGCAACAACAATTACTTATTACAGAATTTCCCCCCACAGGACTCGTATTGCAGAATGCTAGGTTTTTATTGTTTCTCTGCTTGGTTTCAGAAATAGCAGATACAACAACCACTTTCTCATACTAAAAGCAAAGTAGCAGTCTGGCCAATAATGGGTAAGTGCACCCTTAATATGTCCAGGCAAATAAAGAAAACTTATAGGTGGTGTAGCAGGGTCCTTAGGAGAAATCACCATACATCACTTACTATAGTATGGTAACAAAAATGATGTTCCCTGAAAAGTTTTCCCCAATCACAAAAGGGGCATCTGTTGCTGAGGAGTGAATGCAATGAAACATATTTGAACTTCAAGGGGAGAAAAAATCTTTATGTTTAAGATGCAGAGAGAGAACCTTTCTGAATATTAAAGAAAATCTAGGACCAGAGATAGATGTGTATTAGGCTCAGCTTTCAGACAGGAAAAAAAACTGTTAAATGGGTTGTGAATAGTACAGCTGCAACTCTGTCACCTTAAGTAAAAGGAGTGTAGCCTGTAGTACCATAGAGTAGTTGCCTGAAATAAAGACACTTCCTATACGATTATGATCAGAGAGTAGTTTAAAATTCATGTATAAATCTCTCTTCCTATATTACCAGTCTAAAACAATCCTCTAAGCTCATGAGTGAGCGGTGTTTCAAAGGGATATCGTTAGCACTGAATTGGTCCTAAACCCATCCACTGAGAATGCTGCTTGCCTGAAACAAGGGAAATAAACATATACACTCCATAAAGGCTAAGTCCTGGCCTACACGCGTTTCATCTGGTGCAATGAACCAATCCCCTAAAGACGTTTGTTGCACCGCGTAGAGTGAGGCCAGTGGTATTTGATTTGTACACCCGCAGTTGATCCCTGGTGTAGGGTGTTTTGCCTGTGTTACTCTATCTTTTGTGAATACGTCTAGTTGTAATAAATCATGTGGTTTTTAGCATACTTCTGTGTGATCTTTTCTTTTTTCTCTTACCCATTATTTGTCAGAACCTGGACTTAAACCTGGGACCTCTGCTATGTCTGGCAATAACTCTTCTAACTGAGCTACCAAAAAAGCTGGACAGCATCCAGTCTGATTAATTGGACAACCCTGCCCTATGCCTTGACCTCTGATGAACCTTGAACTCCTTGCTCCTCCCATGAACTTCCTGATTTAAGCCATGTCTCTGCACTTTCTCTATGCCAGTTTATTGTGCTCTCTTTAGCCAGCACTTGGATCTCGCCTTCCCTGCTGCCATCCATATTGTGCTACCCTTTGTTATCAAGCTTTGGCTTGTTCCTCAACTATGCTTCTGCCGGATCCCAACCTGCAACTACTCATTACTGACCTTTGACTTGTTTACAGACTACGCTTCTGTTTGATCCTTACCTGCTTATCCCCTTCTTGACCCTGACTTGCTCACCTCCTGTTGCAGTGATCCTGAGGACCGCGATCTAGTACTAATACGCAGCAAAATCCATCTCCACCATCAGGAGCTCTGGTGACCGCCGGTTAGTCTCGGCACCTCAGGTGAGCCCATGTCATCCGCAAGGGGTACTGCCTGTGTGCCTATCCTACTGGTTGGCGGTAGTCCTGCTACTGCTATAGCAACTGGTGTCATTAATATTTTGATTATTACTATTAAAATGTCTTTAAATCCTTATTTTATCTGTAAAGTGGTGCATCTTTATCATGTATAGAACCTGCTGCAGCAAAACTGACATACATAAATAAAAAAATAAAAAAAACTTTCCTGACTGCAAGCTATTGTTAGCAATACAAAAAATGTTAAAAAAAGAAAAACTGCATGGGGGACCCCCCTCAATCCAATGATTTTAAAGGAAACCCAATGTCAAATTAAAAAAAAAAAAAAAAGGCGTGGGGTCCCCTTCAAAATCCATATCCGATCATGCAGCCTGGCAGGTCAGGAAAGGGGGGCACCCCCCTCTTGAACCATACCAGGCCACATGTCCTCAACATGTGGGGATGCTTTGGGGTGGGGTCTGCCCCCCCATTCTAAAGCACCTTATACCCATGGGGACAAGGGCCTCTTCCCTACAACCCTGGGCTGTTGTTGTGGGGGTCTGCGGGCAGGGGTCTTATTGGAATCTGGAAGCCCCCTTTAAGAAGGGGGCCCCCAGATCCTGGCCCCCCATGTGAATGCGTATGGAGTACATAGTAATCCTACCCATTCACCAAAAAAGTGTAACAAAATAAATAAAAATTGGAGGGGGAGGGGTACCGCGCTTCAGGGAAGTGGTATAAATCAATCAGTATTAAATTAAAAAAAAAAACACTCAAATAAATAATCAATTATTGTGATGGTGCTCAAAATTATTCAAGTAATTTCTGCAGATTTGTGGGTGTATCTATAAAATAATGGATAATTAAATAATCAATAAATCTTAATAAATCTCTCAAAATTATACATATAAAGTGCACCAGTGCTTAAGGAATCAATACACATATATAAATAAATGATATCACTATTATTTTCAAGTGATTAAAATAAATGCATATAGGTGGTTAATAATTAAAATAATCTCATATAGGTGACGATAGAGTGCTCAGTGCTCAATAAATACACAGGTGAGTGAACTTGTTACACAATTTCAGCATTAAATCCTTATAAAGTGCTTAGAGTGTCCAAAATAAAACAATATAAATGGTGTCCTTCTTATTCCGGGTGTTGAACCTCCACCTAACACCGTGTAGAACTATGGGGTGTTTCTTCTCGCTTATTGCCCCTAAGGGCGTGCTAGCTGCTCACCTCAATTTATATAAAAATGCGCCTCTTTATTATACAAATATATCGCTCCTCTCCTCTCCTTCCTTATTCCACGATCAGGGATGGTAGTCAGCCTCTGTTATATGAATCGGGGTAAACGTCCTCCAGAATGGGTAGGGGTACTACAGTATGTACCCCATACACATTTTTTAATAAAGGAATTAAGGAATAAAGGAAAACTGTTTGTGTGTTTTTATTTCATTTTAACACTTTTTTTGGTGAATGAGTAGGGGTACAATGTATCCTATACTCATTTACATGGGGGGGCGGGATCTGGGGGCCCCCTTGTTAAAGGGGACTTCCAGATCTCGATAAGCTCCCTGCCAACAGACCCCCACAGCCACAGCCCAGGGTTGTGGGGAAAAGGTCCTTGTCCCCATCAACATGAGGACAAGGTGCTTTGGGGTGAGGGGCTGGCAGAGCCCCCAAAGCAACTCCACATGTTGAGGGCATGTGGTCTGGTATGGTTCGGAGGGCGCGTCCCCCCCCTTTCTTGGTCTGTCAGGTTAGTTGCTCGGATAAGGGTCTGGTATAGATTTTGGGGGGGACCCCATGCTGGGATCTTTTAACATTTTTCTATTACCGGCAATGTTTTTTTTTATTCAGCTGCAAGTGGGGAAGCCCTTTGACAGCTGATGACTCATTCATTGTTAAGGACGCAGCAGCCGGCTTCCCGGCCTACTCCGTAACAACCAGCTATTCCCTTTGCCCTGATTGGGCAAAGCTTTGCACCTGACCAGCAGTCAGGTGCATTGCTTCAGCCAATCAGAGCTTAAAATACACTATGCAGCACGCAGTGCATTGTGGGGCACTCGGTGGGCAACCATCCCGCTGAGCGCCACGGAAATTTGGGTGTTCACCAAACAGGCAATGTTCGGGCCGATCTTATGCTCGGTCCAAGCCGCTCGCCCAACACTACAGCCTATTTATGCCCCTTTTAGCCCCCTGCTGGTCACTCACTCTACTAACCAGGGATTGGCTGAAGAAGCATTATTATCCAGGCAAAGGATCTGTGTTCTTCCACCCACTATATCCCATAACTGAATGGGATGCAGGGCAAAACAACCAAGCCTGCATCTGCAGAACCCAGAACAGACATTACCAAATGATTGTTGCTCTCCCTGGCTACAGGGAGGCCAAAAAATCAATTTAACACTAGTAGCCTACTGCAGCCCTCAAATTTTCCACTCGCCTGCTCGCATTTTGCAAGTGGAAAATGATTAAGGGTGAGAGAGGAGAGGAAGAGGAAAGGCGGCCGGATAATCAGAGCGGGGATCGCTGCACTGTAACATCTTTCGTTTGAATTGCCGGGTGCTCAGCTTCACACGCAGTCCCGCATCCTGGTTCGGCTCCTTTGATAGACAGAAGACCGCCGGTACGTGTGACGTCTATCATAGGAGCCGAGCCAGGAGGCGGAACTATGTGTGAAGCTGAGCGCCCAGCAATTCAAATGAAAGATGTTACAGTGCAGCGATCCCCGCTCTGATTATCCGGCCACCTATCCTCTTCCTCTCTCTTCCCCTGCACTGGTGAGGCTGCGATGACAGGCACAGGTGAGACTGCATTGAGGGGCACAGGTGAGACTGCATTGAGGGGCACAGGTGAGGTTGCATTTAGGGGCACAGGTGAGGTTGCATTTAGGGGCACAGGTGAGACTGCATTGAGGGGCACAGGTGAGGTTACACTGAGGGGCACAGGTGAGGTTACATTGAGGGGCACAGGTGAGGTTGCATTTAGGGGCACAGGTGAGACTGCATTGAGGGGCACAGGTGAGGTTACATTTAGGGGCACAGGTGAGACTGCATTGAGGAGCACAGGTGAGGTTGCATTTACGTGCACAGGTGAGACTGTATTGAGGGGCATTGAGGGGCACAAGTGAGGTTGCATTGATTTGCACAGGTGAGGTTGCATTGATGGGCACAGGTGAGGTTTCATTGACAGGCATATGTGAGGCTGCATTGAAAGGCACAGGTGAGGCTGCATTGATGGGCACAGGTGAGGCTGCATTGATGGGCACAGGTGAGACGACATTGATGGGCACTGATCAGGCTGCATTGATGGGCACAGGTGAGGTTGCATTGATGGACACTAATGAGGCTGCCTAATGGGCATGGGTGAGGCTGCATTGATGGGCACAGGCGATGCTGCATTGATGGGCACAGTTGAGGTTGCATTGATGGGCACAGGGGAGGTTGCATTGATGGGCACTGGTGAGGCTGCATTCATGAGCACTTGTGAGGGGGCATTGTTGGGCATTGATTAGGCTCCATTGATGGGCACAGGTGAGGTTGCATTGATGGGCACTGGTGAGACTGCATTCATGGGCACTAGTGGGGCTGCACTGATAGACACTGATGAGGCTGCACTGATGGGCACTGATAAAGTTGTTATTAATATTTATTTGTGCAACTTCTGCATTCATGCAAAAACATTTAAAGGTGTAATTTTATAAAATAATTTATGAGGGCGCATTTTAGGGGTGGGGCAGGGAAGGGGTTAGGTGGGGTAACTGGTGGTGAGCAACCCTTAAGGCCTGGCTAGTAGCTCAGGACTTTAAATTTTGAGCCCTGGCCTACTGGGGCGCTAAACTTGTTTTTTTCCTTTTTTATGCTGCTGCCAGAAAGGGTTGCACTATAAGGCAGAGCTTTGTAAATCTGAGGACTGGCTCTACAGAATTACTAATCTATTAGCAGGCAATACATCTCCCTTATAAATGTTTAATTTGGATTCTAGCTTTAACAGATTTTTAAATTGTTAATTAATTTAATTATGATGTTTTTCATATTTGCTTGAGATCTTCTTTATACTTTATAATAATGTACATTGCTGCATATATATTGTTTCTGTGAGCCCTTATTGTTGTATGTATTGAAGTTTTGTAGACATTGTAGTTTAAATTGCTTTGAGAACACATGATGTAATATTTATGCTTCTTTCAAAGTAACATTTTACCTGGAGAAAACTTTGAAGAGAACATGGTGAATCTACACAGCCATTACCCTTCTTTCAAGGTTACAGGGTCTCATCTGGCTTATATGCTAGCCATCATTAGCATTAGCAGGGTTCACCCAGCATTATTATGACTGAAAGCATGCTGAGACATTATTTACTGCATAAACCGTAGCACCGTGGGAGCCTTGACTTGAGAACAATTTGTGCCCTTATTTACTCAGATGTGTCAGTTTTATATATTCCTTTTAATAGGCTAGTCATTTTACAGATCTGTCCAAATTTAAAAAAAAAAAAAAATTAGAACTCAGGCTGCAGAGGGTAAAAATTATTCATCTAAGCATTGCTTTTAAATAGGCACAATAAAGTTCAACATCATAGCTTTCTTAAAACAATAATCCTTTAGGCAGCATTAGTTGTGCCCCCTGGAATATCAGAACTTCAGGGCATGGGGAAAGTATGTACAACCACTTCCCCATCCTACAATTAGGGTGTCTCAGCAACATACTGTATCTGCAGTTCCAAACATGTTAAGGGGGGACGTGCCTTAACTGAATCCAATATGAAACATAAGAATGTCAAAATTTGTGTGGGGAAAAAAAAGAGGCTTTATAAAAGCTGTTAACGTCTTACTGTAGTAAACCAAGGCATGATGTGGAATTTTATGGTGCCCAGTATCCAAGCTTAGTAAGGTTTTTAACTACTGCAGGCGTACTTTAAGATGATTTATGATCTGGGACTGAAGGCGCTTTCCTTTATCTCTGCATGTTCTCAAAAGTCTAGTGTGCCTTTGTTTCTTGCATACCTGGGCCCTTATACCTCATGGCAACCATCATGTCACATATAATCCAAGCAGCAGCATCTCTCCTCTCTTATGCAGTTCCACTCGTATACCCCCAAATTGTTGGCAAAACAGCTAGATTCCTGTCTGGTATGTCTTTGTTTATTGCATATCTGGGTTTCATTTATCCAGGTCAGTAGTACTACTAGTAGTTACTCACATTCAAATTGACTTGTTTTGAAATGTTAAAGTGGAACTTTAGTCAGAAAATTAAGTCCTGCTAGACCCTTTCAGGCTGGCCCCTTTTGCAGGTATAGTTATGTATAACAGTAATAATAAGTGCCTATACTATTTTTCCAGTGATACACTGTCTCGCCTTGCTCTGCACATGCTCAGTTGCTCTGTATTTTTAGGCACTGTGCAGAATTTTTACAGGCCAATCTGCTGACAGCCTTTGTTTACTGCCTCTCAGGGGCTCTGGGCTTCAGCAAAATGGCAGCCTCCGGCAAGAAGAAACAGTAACAATGCTGGAGGAAATTTAAGCAGGCGTTTATTTTGGTAGCATAATTATTAGAGGTGCACTGAATGGAAATTTTGGTGCCGAAACCAAAACCAAAAATTAAGGATGCGCTTGGCGGAAACCGAAAAGGACAGTTTTTAAAAAATATTTATATAATTGTATTATATTGGACTTTTTAATTAATATCATGTTTTTAAATGAATATGACCTTATTGTCAGCCATTATCGGCACCTTTAGCGCAAGAAAAGCTCCAGAAAAATGCATCCCTTTAAATTCAATGTTTGTCTTTACACTGGTCCATTGCACTTTAGTTGTGGTGTTAAAATCTTGCTTGCTGCATTTTTGGTCAGTTAAAAAATTGGACCAAAAACACATTGAAACGCCCTGAAAACACAGCAAGAACGCATTAATAACGTACCCATGTAACTTTTTTGATAACATTTTTGAGTCACATGACATATGAAAAACACACCATAAGCACAGTAATATTGTGGCAAAATTTAGTGCGTTTCTGCGCCATTATCGGCACCTTTTTCTCTATCTGCAAAATGCTGAAAACACAATTTTTGACCGATATGTTTCGACTGCTGAAATTTCAGAGCATCTCTAATATCCATTTATGTGGAATGTATGTTGCTTGCTAAAGAACATTATTGTTATAGAGTTATGTATATATGTTGTTATGGGTAAAGTTCCACTTTAAGTAAGTTTCACTGCTTATCTGAGTGGTATCCCTTAGCTCAAATGAGAGTTGGGAACATACATTAGAATTTATATGTAGATATATGTATATAACTCAGTCACTTTAATCCAATTACCATAGTGTCATGAAATGTGTCACGACAGATGTTGATTGTCGAAGACAGAATGGGAGGGGTGAAACTTGTGAATGCACTGCTGCAACACTCCTCCCACAACTTTACTAAAGTATTTTTTTTTAAAAAAGGCTCACAGCAATAAAAGGTGAAACCTTGTGCAATAATTTTTTTTCAGCAAATGAATATATCATTCCTAATTTAACCCTTGTACCTCCAATGAATATCAATCTCTTCAGCAAATACTGTATCTCACACATATCTGAACCATAAATATGTAAAAGTAAATAAGCAAAAAGGGTCACTGCCTTTTTTTCAACATGTTTCGTCACAGTAGACTTCATCAGGAGCTGCACTTGATGAAATCCACAGTGACAAAATATATACAGAACAAAGTCAGTGATGTCAGCATCCATGGGGATTATGCTCCTCATTCTCAGAAAGACCAGATAAAGATGAGGAGGACTAGGCTCATTAGCTGGTGCTGGTATAGCACCATAAGATTTTCAGTGATTTTATCTTGATTAAATTAAATTGAAAGAAAAACGTGTACACTTTGGAGAATTTTCAGTTTTTTCTTCTGTTTAATGCACTAATGTGAATTGCTGGTGGTTAAAAGCCCCCTGAGAATGGCAGATTGGCTAAAAGAAGTGTTTAATGTCCTTTGGGGAAGTGCTATAAGACCTTTTATGATTTAAAAGTTATCTATACTTGATAAATAAATCTAAACTAAGGATGCAAAAATGGGTTAAAAGCACATGCAATATTCTAGGTACAGCACAGTTTATATATGAATTGATTTTGATTAGTGTCTGTTATTAGATACTAGATATTTATTTGTATATAGGCAACTTTAGTGTTGGGAGGATCCAACTAAGTAATACTGGAAAGAAGGAAGAAGAAGCAAACATCTGCAGAGGAGACCACATGTGACAGCAAGAAGTTATGTTGCTATGCCACTGCCACTACTAACATAAAACAACATACTGAAATGCAGTTGAAAGTGGCTGTCAGAGCAAAAAATGTTAAGAAATATATATTTTTGAACAGTACCTTTTATGAAAAAATCAATTTCCTCCACTGTGATAGCGTTTTTATTTTCCAATTGTTGCACACAGAGAAACAAGAGAGCACAGGCTTGTGTTCTGTGTTCCGGAAGCAGGCTCCTGAAATTGAAAGGATAAAATAGTATTGTGATCTGTTCCAGATTATATAAATATATGTATCTGCTCAGCCAAATCCAGTTACATTTATATAACCCTGGTCAACAAGTTGCATCATGTCTTTAACACCCTGATACAAAACCAAACTTGGGTGCACATACCCCAGCCATCTATTTTAAACACTGGGTTCCAATATATATAATAGTTTATGTTAAAATATATTGCTTAAAATTATAGAATTAGAGTCAGGTTTTTATAGAAAACAGCAAAAATCAAAAACAACCTCTGACTGGCAGTCAGTCTAGGCAGAGTTTGTATTTTGGGCCCCATTGGCGGTCCCATCAACTAGGGGACTAGATGCTTTGGGGTGGGGGGGGCAGAGCTCGCTCCCCCCCCCCTCTTTCCTGGAATGCCAGGCTGCATGCTTGGATAAAGGTCTGGTATGGATTGGGGGGGGGGGCTCATTTTTTTTTGTAAATTTGGTGTGGAAATCCATACCAGACCCAAGTCGCACTCATCTCAAAGTTGGATCCTGTTCATTAAAGTCGCATGTAAGTCGGACTGAAGTCACAGGGCAAAGTTGGATCAGAAGTTGCTCGACTTTCTTGTTGGAGCAGTGTGAATCCGGTCTTAAAGTTGCACTGGAAATTCCCTATTTCTTCCTAATTAAGTCCAATAAAGTAAAAGTATATGTATTCAAGTCTGTTTTTAAATGAACTCCCTAGCTGTTCAAAGAAAAACAATTTATGATATGTTAGGGTAGATTACAAAACCTAAAAGATATAAAGTGAAAAACAAGACATTGTTGAGAAAAGTAAGAAAAAGAATACTCTGGGACTCAACTGTGTTAAAGGGAAAGGTGGATAATGTGGGTCAGAACTCTTTTCAAATGTTAGTTGTAGTTTGTGTCCCCATTAAAAAAGATTAACCACTCTATTTGTATTTGTAACCATTATCACAAAGAAAGAAGGGAGAAATCCAAGATTTCCTTAAGGTGAATTTGCCTCCATTTGGAAGATTTTTTTATAACTTCCTGTTGTGTCTCTAGGACAGGATGTGAAAGGAAATCTCATGAATTGAACAAAGACTGCAAAACAAAAGAAAATAGCCTGACATGGGTTGTATCACTTCCTTACTCTATCCAAATGAAAAAAAATCTAACTATACATACACTTTAAGTTTAGGACAGAATGTGAAAAAATGTAAACCTCGGCTGGGTTTTTTATTGTTGTTTCTGTATTTACTGGGACATTTTTCCCCTGTTTCTGTGTGGTTATCCAGAGAGCAAAACCCTTCCAGCAGGGGAACAGAGAGTATTAAAAAAATGTTTACCTTACTCTTAAACTAGAGTAAGGAAAGGTTATGATCTCTGTCAGTTTTTTTTCACTGTTCTCTGTCTCTGGTTATCTGAGTCTGTTGTAGAGGTTTTTTTTTTAGCTTCCTGTAGTCACCAGAACAGGAAATAGGTAAAATCTCCTCAAAAAATGACAAAACAGTAAAACCCATTTGATTCAAAACCAAAACAGATGTTATTTGTTATTCAAATATTCCTTTAGCCTCTCTATTTTTTCATTATGATGCACTTTAGTCTCTTAGTACTCCCTCCTTTTCCCTGCTTTTTTGATAACCTCCAGCTTGGTCCAAACAAACTATTTAAAGCCACAGGAAACCTGAATTTAGGCTTTAAACCTGGAGTCAGGTAGACAAAACTTTCTACGTAATGCAGAACTACACTGTATCTGAGCACCACAAACCTAAAATTCTATTTAATTCTTTTTTTAATATTGAAAGCAAACTCACCCATCCATCCATGTCTCCATGCTTTACTTTGCTGAGAAATCACTTCTAAAAACACCTCCTAGAATTTCTGGCTGAGCCCATCTTGAGTAAGGGCAGAAGATTCATGTAGCATTTACTTCTTGGAATCTATTTGCCCTTAGGTCAGGTATGCAGACAGGTGAGTGCGCTTAGCTAAGAAAGCCCCCACCCCCCTTAAGACTCATGGTATGTATGACATCATTTGCCTAGACATGTAAACCAGGAAGTAACTGAAGAAATATAGAAAAAAAAAGTTTAAAACAAGTAAACATGATATACATTCCTACCTATTTACAAATGCTAGAAGCATAAAGACTAAACATAGTCAAGGTTGATTGAGAGAGTGAATTTCCACTGCAAGAAGCCCCATTGAGGGTCATTGACATAATTTACATGAGATTTGTTTCAACAGGTATGATGTCTCCAACACAAAATCAAGGTGTCCTTCTTTGCAAGCCTTTTTGTTGTTGTTGTTGTTTTCATATCAGCAGCATACAATAAGCAGCTGACAATATAAATAATTTATTTAATACACATTTGGGGGCCTCCTGCTAGCTGTAGGGCCCCAGGCAGGTGTTTGCTGCTAGTGCTATAGATCGGTTATTTGGTATTTGGTACTACTGTTCTCATCGGCTTTTACAAACAAAACTCCTAAGAATACCTTATAATGACAGGTACAGTAAGCAATATGCCAGGTGTAAATGTGACTGCAGTACATTTATTGGTGGTTTCTGAAATAATGTTCCTTTATTGCAGCATTTGCCCCTGCCATATCACATGGTTTGGATGGCTGAAAACCTTTCTTTTAAATTTCCTTGAAGAGCTTTGTGTTGATCAGACAGTTGTGTCAACTTGTTTGGAATTTCACCTGGCTCTGTAACTTCCAAACTATTAAGAGGCCACAAGCTTCTCTATATACTGCATGTTCAGGCAAAGACAGCATCAGAAGATTTCCAATATTGAATATGGAAACTCTAATGCATGATTATCGTGGTAAAACAGCTTTGCCAAATTGTATAAAGAATTTACTTAAGACGTTATTTGCAGAAGTATTCCAGCCATAAAATCTACTCTTCAGGCAAAACAGAAGGCCTGGGGCTTTTCTATACAAAAAGATATTAAAAAAAGAGTGGTCCCTGCTAAGTTCAAGGTTTTATCAGAATTTTAACTGTATTTGATCTGCACACTTCACCAAAAGAGCTTAGAAATCAGCTTGGTTATGCACAAGGTATACAAAAGGTAATAAAAAAGCACAACAAACAAAAAAAAGGTCCCAAAGCCTGTAGACTATCCTATAAACTATAACAGGAAGGGATCGTTGTTTTTTAAATATTTAAAATATATTATACCTTTTTTTATACCTATTTTTATATCTATCTGTCTCTTATATATACAATCTTTTTTTTACAAAATCCAGTTATTTCTGTTTTGTTTTTTGTTTTTTTTGTTTTTTTTTAATAAGTAATGAGTGACGGCTTAAAAAAGTTATTTGTTAACCCTAATCATAAAAAATAAATATGTAAACCATATACAAAACCACTAAGCATTCCCTCAAATGCATAGATGAGAGTTTGCAGCACAGTGCTGTGGTCTAGAGCACTAGATTTGATAGTAAAGGTTGTAGTATTTTAGCGACAATGTTTAAAGAAAACCTGCAGTCAGAAAGACTTTTCTCAAAATGTTAATTATCTACGTGCTTTGCAACCCATGTCTTCAATATAGACCCAGCACACATATGCTTATCAGAGTTCTGATTTCCCCCGCTGCACACTTGTGACTGGTAAGAAGTGAACGTATTGAGGTAAGAAACAGGCAAGGAATTTGCTTTTTTTAAGTTTTGGGTGCAACATGACATCTATTTTTTACTTCATTCTTACTAAAATACTACATGTAAAATTTTACAGAGAAAGTAAGATTCCTCCATTAATGACCACAATAAGTGGCTGAACTTGCAAACTTGAGTTCAGGGATTTCTTTACTTGGGTCATTAAAGATAATAGCAGCTATTTTAGGGGGAACTTCACTTTTTCAATCAACATTGACTATTTGTTACCCTTATGCTGCTAGCATTAGTAAATAGGTAGGAAGCTATATCATATTTTCTTTACTTTTAACATTTTTTCCGGTTCTTCCTGGTTTCTTTGCCTAGGCAATGATGCCATACATCCCAGGAGTCTTCAGGAGGGGAGGAGGGCATATCTCAGCATACCTTCCCCTCCTGCCTGCAGCTAAGCACAGATAGATTCCAAGAATAAAACAAACGTTTCATTAATCATTTGACCTTACTCAAGATGCAGAGGTGCTCAGATGCAGTGTAGTCCTGCTTTAAGGATCTAACCTGGCAACATCTCCCTAGAACTGATTATACAGGCTTCCTCATTATCTAATTGAATTTTAGCTTTGACAGTTGGTTGATTGCCTTCTTGTGCTGGCTTTCATAGCTGATCTTTCATAGATTCTTCATTCATTTATACATCAACTAGTGTAAAGTATTGTACCCGCGATGCAATACCAGGCTCCTGTAGACATTGCTGACTGGAGTGTTCAGAAAGTGTCAGTGAACTACTAGGGTGCTGATTAGCGCCCTGGTAGTTCATTGAGAACTACGTGCCGTCTGCTGCAGTGGGAGATGGAACTTATAGTTCATTCATTCACAGATTTCTGCTGTCACAGGAAAAGGCAGGTGAGGGAGATGAGGAGGAGGATGGTGAACATGCTACACCCTAAATACAGGTGTAACATGTAATATGTTCAGAACTAAGTTGAACTACCTTTAAGTAACACAATATAATGCTTATAAAAGTTGTCATCCTGTATTGACAGTAGTCCCATCTATAATGTTTCCACAATCTACTGCAACAATATTATGCATACAGTATTTACGGCAAGACTACATTTAGGAGCGTTTGGGAGATAGCTCATATAAAAGAGGCTTACAGGAAAAAAAAATTGTGGAAGATCAAGTAATATTAGGGAAAGACACCTATGACAATAGGGTATGGAAAGCACATAAATATAACTGTAGTCAAGCTTTAATTTGCTCTGTACCAACCATGCAGAGTTCATGTCAGTGTTATTACTGTTTTACATGCTACTGTATACTTGTGCATTGTGCAGGTGATGTGTGTTTATTTTAAAAGGTAATTCTCCTCTTGAGCACTATGTAAATGAGCGCAGTATTAAAGATAAAGCTAATTTTATTCTCTCGTGTGCCGTAGGTATAATATGCCTTAGTCTTTTATTAATATAATGTGTTCCATAAATGAGCATTAAGAGAGAAGATAACATTTATTAACTAGTTTTACAGCACTGTATTGCTCAAATGATTTGGTGCAGTTAATATAAACATGCAATACAGTAAGAAAGAGGGAAGGATAAAATAATACCATCAATTTAGTATAAAATACTAACATGAGCACGAAGTATTGCTAAGTGACCTAATTTTGTTTACCTAGCATTTTATACTTCATTTTACCATGTCCAAGTAGATGCTAATTTGCTTAACACTGTGCATCAAATAGTAAATAAGTAAAAAAAGTTAATAAAATACCACTTCTACATGCCTGCAGTAGAGCAATACATGTCATTTCTCTTGCTGGATTGAGATCTGGCTGAGGTAAGTATAAGGGGTGCACTCGGAAGGTTTTTTACCTTAATCCTTTTAGAAGCACTTCAAACATAACTAAATCTTCCTATCCTATCCTTTACAGACAAGGAAGCTGCCACCATAGCCTTTGTTTGGTCTATAGTTGCCATGGTGATGCACAAGTGATTAGCTATGACCCCAGCCATTTGATGGCATGACGGTTCAACTGAAAGCCAAAATAAACACAATAGCATCTGTAACAGTTATCATCCAAGATATGTTTCATTTTAAGCATTGGCCTTTCATTTAATAAGTGGCCATTGAACTTCTGGCATAGCCAGACATAAATCAAGGGCCTGGACACAAAATCTTATGATACTTAGCACAATCTGTGGTCAAATGCAATATTTTCTGTTTTAAATAAATAAAAAACATTCATCCAGCACAGAAAATAGCCTAATAACATTTGTATTTTGCCCCATTCACACAGAACAAATGTGCATGCACTTTCACTATACAAATTGCTAGATATTTTTTTTAGAAATATTCCTCTTAATATTTTGCATATATTTTTTCTCATACACAAGCATACTAAACTGTTCCTGCACAGACAATCCTACCATATATTCAGTGGGAGATTACATGCAGGATAGTTTGAGTATTTGCCTAGTGCCCCCATATTCCAGCAGGAAAGATTTCTTACTGTACTGGAAATTATAATGTTCTTAATTGCTAAAAGTAAAGTGCAAAATTACCCAAGGCCAGAGGTTTCTCCTCTCCTTCTCCTCTCAAGTGGAATATTTCCATACTCATCACCAATCTAAGAGGCATCTTCTTCACTAAAGTGTAAGGAGGCACTCCTTCACTGAGTACGAATGTAAGGGGCACTTCTCCACTGACCACCAATGTAAGGGTCAGGAGCATATCATGAAATCAGCAGGCCTGTGTGCAAGATAAAAAGTGGGGCCTAGGCAAAAAAAAAAGTGGCGTCCATAGCCTGCTGTGGTAAAATGTGGGCGGGGCTTAAATTGTGCTAAATATTGAGTGTGGCTTAAAGTAGGTGTGGTTTAATAGAGTCTGAGGTGCCTTACATAATGCAGAATGGGGTAATGTTATTTAGAGAATGTACAGTGCGGAGTGTATGGAGGTGGGTAGTATGTGCAGTAGAGGAGTATGGAGTGTATGGTGGTGGGTATTATGTGCAGGAGAGGAGTACGGAGTGTATGGAGGTGGGTAGTATGTGCAAGTGATGAGTACGGAATGTGGAGGTGGATAGTATGTGCAGGAGAGGAGTGTGGAGTGTATAGAAGTGGGTAGTATGTACATAAGAAGAGTGCAGAGTGTATGGTGATGGGTAGTATGTGCAGGAGAGGAGTGCAGAGTGTATGGAGGTGGGTATTATGTACAGGAGAGGAGTGCGGAGTGTATGGTAGTGGGTAGTATGTGCAGGAGAGGAGTACAGAGTGTATGGTGGTGGGTAGTATGTGCAGGAGAGGAGTGTGGAGTGTATGGTGGTGGGTAGTATGTGTAGGAGAGGAGTTTGGAGTGTATGGAGGTGGACAGAGTGTGCAGGTGAGGAGTGCGGAGTGTACAGCAGTGGGTAGTATGTGCAGGATGGTGTCAGTAGGGCAGTGGATGGTGTCAGTATGTCTTTATTTATTTTTTTATTATTATTTTAGAATTTAGGCTGGGTTATAATGAGAGGGATAGCATTCTTGTCTGGATTTCAACAATGAACAAGAGATCAGAATGTTTCATTTTTTTTTTTTTTTTTTTAGGGCTCATTTAAAATCTGCTTGAGGAAACATTATTATTATTTGTAGTAATTGTATTAGCAACAATATTATTACAATGTGATATGGAAATACTCGCGCCAAGGAGTGCAAAATAATGTCTGTGGGAAGCTGCAATGTAATCAGGTGCACTAAAAATTAAAAATTAGTGATCTAGGATTGTGAACAGAAAAAAGCTTACTGCGCTACCCTTTTAGCTAGTGAACAGCTCTTGGTATGGGTTGTTGATTAACAAAGTGCAGTATAGTGAATAAAAATAAATAAATACGTAAGTATGGATCACTCCAAACTCAAATATAAAGTGCAATGATACCCATATGACATAAAAAGAAATAAATACAATAACAATATAAGTATAAATATCAAAGAATGGTGCAACAACAGCATACATTAAAAATATGACTTAAATGGTGACAGTCCGTTTATCGTGACTAAAGTGCAAAGTGCTGGATAAAAGTCTCTTGTGCAGATTTCAAACGGTGGTGACTCCTGTGACCCTTTGATCACCCTCCAGTGCTCGAAGGTAAGGTAGCCCACTTACCAGATATGGTGGATTCTTATGGCGTACGCCAAAAAGAATCTATAAACGCTTGTGTGTTTCTCTTAACCTCGGATGGTCCGGTTCTGTGTTTGGCCCATAAGTACTCGGGATAAACAAGAGAGAGAAATGCTCCTCATAGTGTAGAAAGGTAACGACCTTTATTACTCGAACACATGCATAAAAACACACTTTTCATGTAAAAACACATCCAGTAAAAAGTCCTTAAAAACTGTGATGAACTCCAGAAACTCTCGTGCAAATAACGCAAAGAAAAACCGTGATAGGTCACAGCAAAAAGTGTGGGGTACCCATATGGATACTAGTACCGCTGCTGAGCTGCCATAGTGCCTCGCGGCACGGTAAGTCTGGACGCTGTGTGATCACCGCTGGGTTCGCCGTACCCGGAAGTGGTGTGGCGGCGTGCGGTCCAGCGATAGCTCAGAGCGAGGCAGCGTGCGTACCAACTTGACGCGTTTCGTCAGAGATGTGACGTCTTCGGAAGTGGTACGTGTGCTGCGTGTCAGCTTGGTTTTATGCGGAAGGATGAAGGTTCAGCCCATCTTGATCCCGCCTCAATAATTTATGCAAACCGGAAGTAATTCATTGAGTCCGCGATCTAATTTCTATGTACATATTACTCCCATTTGTTATTGATGTTAGATACGAATAGCTGTTTTTGGGTCGGCCTAAGACCATTTGTTTAGTTTAAAATCATCCCGAAGCCATTTTATTACTATTGTGCCATAATGTATATATAAGGATCAATCAATTACTTCCGTATGGAGCATAATCGATTGTCATTACATTCATAATTACTAAATCACTCTTTAACCAACAATAATAATTTACATCATTATTATACTTATAAAACATGTTACAATACACTAAAGGTTTAATTAATAAATAGCTCGCTCAATACTAATAGGCCTACTGTAATACACTAAGGAATTTGTTCAATGTGCAATAAATATAAATAAAACATAATATAATATATGTCCCCTTACATTGTTTACATTATAAACCCCTTGGTGTGTTGCAAATATTAAAATGATAAAAAAATATATATATGTCCATTTACATTAATAGCATTAGAAAATAAGTTAAATAAATTACTTCAGATTGGAAACCCCTCAATCTATTTAAAAATTTGTTATGAAACAGTTTATGTCTAAATCTTTGTTCATTCCACCAGGTTGTAATGTGCCTAACTCACATATCCAAAAAGTTTCGTTTTTAGATATTGCAATTTTTCTGTCTCCTCCCCTCCAATGCAGGTCTACCGTGTCTATGCCGCAAAAGCGTAATAATGAGGGGTCCCTATTGTGATGGGTCCTGAAATGCATGGAGAGGGTATGTTTCTTATATCCTCTTCTGATATTCCCCAGGTGTTCACCTATTCTTGTACTCAGTTTTCTAGTAGTGCGGCCTACATATTGCAGACCGCATGGGCATGTGGCCAGGTAGGTGACATGGGTGCTTGAGCATGTTATTAGTTTTTTAATTTCATATTCCTTAGAAGTGACGTGAGAAACAAAGGAAGTTTGTTTTCTAACCCTTGTTCTCACTGTGTTGCATGCCTTGCATTTATTGCATGCGTAGAAGCCCTTAAAATCCAAAAAGGTGGATACCATCCGCCTTGGTGGATCAGGAATGTTATGGGCTAACTTATCTTTTAGTTTAGGTACTCTGCGATATATGAATTGTGGCTTTGGTGGTAGTATAGTTTTTAGGGTGTTATCCCTCATTAGTATGTGCCAATGTTGTTTAAAGACTTTTTCTACTTGTTTATAATTTCTATGGTACTGTGTAATAAAAGCTAAATTAAAGTGGCTGGTGCTTGGTTCATTAGCCCTATTTTTATCTTGCAATAGGGTGGTCCTGTCCTTATTTTTTACTTGATCTCGCAATGTAATTAGTTTTTGTGTGTCATATCCTTTGTCTGAGAATCTTTCTATGAGGGTATTAGTCTGTTCAATATAATCCCTGTCATCCCTGCAATTTCTTCTCATTCGTAACATCTGACCCTTTGGGATTCCCTCAATCCATCTGGGGTGATGACAGCTGTGGGTGGGTATGTATCCATTGCGGTCTGTGCTCTTAAAAAAAGTTTTGGTATAAAATTTCCCCTCTCTAATGTAAATAGTCAAATCTAAAAAATTTACTTCATGTTTGTTGAATGTCCCAGTAAAACTTATCTTATAGTTATTAATATTCATGTTTTCCATAAAAACTTTTAAAGACTCCTCTGTTCCGGACCATACAATAAAAATATCGTCCCTCATGCCAGAAGTAGTTGCCTCCCATGGCCAGATCTAGCATTTCTCCCATTAAAATTTGTTGTTCTGATTTTAAATCTGTTTTATCTTTTAAAGCCCACATTATTGCTCGTAGTGCATCCGTCTGGTCTATGTTAGTATACAGCGACTCAACGTCGACTGTAGCCATGATCATGTGTTCCGAATTTGATCATTTCTTAAGCAAATGGGAACATGAAGAAATATTCCATACATCCAACCAGAATCTTTTAATTTATAAACGATACATCGACGATATTTTTATTGTATGGTCCGGAACAGAGGAGTCTTTAAAAGTTTTTATGGAAAACATGAATATTAATAACTATAAGATAAGTTTTACTGGGACATTCAACAAACATGAAGTAAATTTTTTAGATTTGACTATTTACATTAGAGAGGGGAAATTTTATACCAAAACTTTTTTTAAGAGCACAGACCGCAATGGATACATACCCACCCACAGCTGTCATCACCCCAGATGGATTGAGGGAATCCCAAAGGGTCAGATGTTACGAATGAGAAGAAATTGCAGGGATGACAGGGATTATATTGAACAGACTAATACCCTCATAGAAAGATTCTCAGACAAAGGATATGACACACAAAAACTAATTACATTGCGAGATCAAGTAAAAAATAAGGACAGGACCACCCTATTGCAAGATAAAAATAGGGCTAATGAACCAAGCACCAGCCACTTTAATTTAGCTTTTATTACACAGTACCATAGAAATTATAAACAAGTAGAAAAAGTCTTTAAACAACATTGGCACATACTAATGAGGGATAACACCCTAAAAACTATACTACCACCAAAGCCACAATTCATATATCGCAGAGTACCTAAACTAAAAGATAAGTTAGCCCATAACATTCCTGATCCACCAAGGCGGATGGTATCCACCTTTTTGGATTTTAAGGGCTTCTACGCATGCAATAAATGCAAGGCATGCAACACAGTGAGAACAAGGGTTAGAAAACAAACTTCCTTTGTTTCTCACGTCACTTCTAAGGAATATGAAATTAAAAAACTAATAACATGCTCAAGCACCCATGTCACCTACCTGGCCACATGCCCATGCGGTCTGCAATATGTAGGCCGCACTACTAGAAAACTGAGTACAAGAATAGGTGAACACCTGGGGAATATCAGAAGAGGATATAAGAAACATACCCTCTCCATGCATTTCAGGACCCATCACAATAGGGACCCCTCATTATTACGCTTTTGCGGCATAGACACGGTAGACCTGCATTGGAGGGGAGGAGACAGAAAAATTGCAATATCTAAAAACGAAACTTTTTGGATATGTGAGTTAGGCACATTACAACCTGGTGGAATGAACAAAGATTTAGACATAAACTGTTTCATAACAAATTTTTAAATAGATTGAGGGGTTTCCAATCTGAAGTAATTTATTTAACTTATTTTCTAATGCTATTAATGTAAATGGACATATATATATTTTTTTATCATTTTAATATTTGCAACACACCAAGGGGTTTATAATGTAAACAATGTAAGGGGACATATATTATATTATGTTTTATTTATATTTATTGCACATTGAACAAATTCCTTAGTGTATTACAGTAGGCCTATTAGTATTGAGCGAGCTATTTATTAATTAAACCTTTAGTGTATTGTAACATGTTTTATAAGTATAATAATGATGTAAATTATTATTGTTGGTTAAAGAGTGATTTAGTAATTATGAATGTAATGACAATCGATTATGCTCCATACGGAAGTAATTGATTGATCCTTATATATACATTATGGCACAATAGTAATAAAATGGCTTCGGGATGATTTTAAACTAAACAAATGGTCTTAGGCCGACCCAAAAACAGCTATTCGTATCTAACATCAATAACAAATGGGAGTAATATGTACATAGAAATTAGATCGCGGACTCAATGAATTACTTCCGGTTTGCATAAATTATTGAGGCGGGATCAAGATGGGCTGAACCTTGATCCTTCCGCATAAAACCAAGCTGACACGCAGCGCACGTACCACTTCCGAAGACGTCACATCTCTGACGAAACGCGTCAAGTTGGTACGCACGCTGCCTCGCTCTGAGCTATCGCTGGACCGCACGCCGCCACACCACTTCCGGGTACGGCGAACCCAGCGGTGATCACACAGCGTCCAGACTTACCATGCCGCGAGGCACTATGGCAGCTCAGCAGCGGTACTAGTATCCATATGGGTACCCCACACTTTTTGCTGTGACCTATCACGGTTTTTCTTTGCGTTATTTGCACGAGAGTTTCTGGAGTTCATCACAGTTTTTAAGGACTTTTTACTGGATGTGTTTTTACATGAAAAGTGTGTTTTTATGCATGTGTTCGAGTAATAAAGGTCGTTACCTTTCTACACTATGAGGAGCATTTCTCTCTCTTGTTTATCCCGAGTACTTATGGGCCAAACACAGAACCGGACCATCCGAGGTTAAGAGAAACACACAAGCGTTTATAGATTCTTTTTGGCGTACGCCATAAGAATCCACCATATCTGGTAAGTGGGCTACCTTACCTTCGAGCACTGGAGGGTGATCAAAGGGTCACAGGAGTCACCACCGTTTGAAATCTGCACAAGAGACTTTTATCCAGCACTTTGCACTTTAGTCACGATAAACGGACTGTCACCATTTAAGTCATATTTTTAATGTATGCTGTTGTTGCACCATTCTTTGATATTTATACTTATATTGTTATTGTATTTATTTCTTTTTATGTCATATGGGTATCATTGCACTTTATATTTGAGTTTGGAGTGATCCATACTTACGTATTTATTTATTTTTATTCACTATACTGCACTTTGTTAATCAACAACCCATACCAAGAGCTGTTCACTAGCTAAAAGGGTAGCGCAGTAAGCTTTTTTCTGTTCACAACAATATTATTAGGTCGTTGTATTATATGAAGCATATACATAGGCCTATGTAATTGAAAAAGTTCTAGGAACGTTTTATTATATATATTTACTTTTATAATATTCAACCGATATTCATTATATATTGGGGGATGTATTTCTTGAATTATATGTGTATTATCATTGATATAGTAGGTATGAGCTTCAAATATACAGAATAGGGTAATATGTATACCATTATTTTTTTTTAAGAGCTAATTCCACTTAAGTTACTTCACTTACTTACTTATAAGGAATGTTAATTGAAGTGGTCTCAAATCGTATGCAAGTAAAATATATATCATATGAGAGTCTGTATTCTTGACAGTAAAGTGGCATGGGGGTAAACATTCTAGGATTTAAATGTTTCTCTGAGGCTTAGGTCAGAAGGTTATTTTTAAGAAAATAAGTTGAATTAAACTATTTTCCCCAAATTGTTATACAGACTAACAGTGCCCCCAAAGTTAGAGCGATATAGAGGATGAGCCCCTATCTGGTGTATTTTCTTGTGGAAAACAAAATCCATGCCCACATTCCCAGAGGATAAATGTTTAGTGTAAGTGAGAGACGGGGGAGAATTGAAAAGTTCAGGAAGGAAGTAAGATGCTCTGATGAGGTTCTGACACACTGATGGGAGAGATTGGAAACTAAGGCAGGCTATCCAATAGTGCCACCCACGACAACAGACATAGAAGTCTTTGGTAAAGTATACATTTCTATTTTTTCCATAGGCAATTTGCTTGCCATATACATCTGACTGAACCATTATTATCCTTATAGCATTAAGATTTGAATTTAGATCATTCTAACTGCAGTATGATTGGTCTATTTTTCAATCTTGGGGTAATTATACAATTTTATGTATAGATTCCCTTTAAGCTGATTTCCGTCCATTGTATATGGGGCAATTGTTTTCTTAAAATAAATTAACTTATTAGAAGTTTATTTTACCAAAAACTATCTGGACTTCTAGGAAGTCTTGGTGCATATTGTAACAATTTTTGTCCATGCATTTTTTTTAAACATTGAGTTGTGAACATCTGTTGGCTGAAAGAGGTCACGTGTCAAATCTGTCAAATTTTGTTTACATATTTTGGGAGCTCATGAGAAGCTATTAATCACATTCCAGAAGTTATGGGTTTTGGTTATGTTGATATTCTGTAATAATATCCTTTTATTGCATTTCTCACATTACCTGTGCGATACATATTATTGAATTTTGATCCACATTTTGTGTTTTGCTACCAGTTATCTTTTTGACATTATTCTGCACTGATTTTATTTAATAAAAATATATATTTTTGAACAAAATTGTATTCCTCTTATCTTCAGGTTAGCGCCACTAAACGATCTCGAGTTTTTGTTGATTTATGGAAATAGGTTGAGAATCTCCTTACTTATAGATTCTTGCTTATTTGCATAAATAGACACTGTTTATCAGAGCAGTATAAACATTCTGACAGTACAGTATAACATGTATAGCAAAAAATGACATAGAAAAAAAGCATTTAATTCACTTTTCCTTGCAAGCTTCCTTTATTTTGTAAATAATACAATGGGGACCACCCAAAAATACATATCAGTCCCTCATCTGCTGTGATGAGGGTCTGGTATGTAGTTTTGGGGGGCATCCCTATTGAATTATTTACAAGATAAAGGAAAGTGGAAACCTGCTGGGAAATGTGAATTAACAGCATTTAAACAGTTTTCGTCTTTGTAAATGTCCCTTTCACTATGCTACTTTACGTGGTAAATATATACTCCGATGTAGTGTTTTGCCAATGCCTTTGCTATTAGCCCTAAAAATAGGAAAAATGTATTAGACAGATTCAGCTTGCATTGACTTTAAAGAGGTTTAGATTAAGGATCCGAACTTGGTATGTTCGGCTAAACATCTTTAGATCAAACCCAGGTATGTTCAGCTCATTTCTACTGACCACCGATACAAGGATGCATTTCTCCACTGACCACCAAAGTAAAATGTAATCTCTCCTCTAATGACCTGTGTAAGAGGGGATTTCAAAATTGATGACTAATGTATGGCAGCATTACCTATGAGGTTTTATCCTTTTCACTGGCTATAAAATGTACAGGAAGCTTTTATTAGGAGGCTGTCCACTGACTATCAATGTAAAAGGGGTGATATAGGGGTGCACAGATTACCATAGGCACCAGAAGATAGGAGTCATAAAGAAAAAAAAACTGACCACTGGCCATTAGTAGTAATATTAATATTTATTAGGGCACCAAATGCCAGGCTTCACAGAAATGTCAAATGTATATGTGCTCCTATTAAGCTTGAAGAGGGATTATAAATTAAACGCAGCTATGTCCCAAAGTACACTGAAACTGTTATTGCACCTATTATTTATTTTTGGATCTCTGCATTTTTAAATGAGAAAACTCAACTGAGAATCTTTCAAAGTCTTCCTGGGTCCATACTCTGTTCTACTGCCTATATATAAAATATATATCTATTTATAAAATTAAGAGAATACTCACTGAATAATAAGCTGGTATACAGCTTGGGTTAACTCATCCATTATCTTCCTCATCTGAACTGAAGATAGAAAGGAGGCACTTGAGTCAGTCTGGTTGGTGAGTAATTGGGTTTCAGAATCTGCCATAAGACCTGAGAAAAGCACAGTAAAAGGAGGGGTTAGTTTGGCCAGATTTTTTTCACTAAATAGAATAGAAAGCCTTTATTGTCATTATCTAAAAAAGTACAATGAATTTAAATGCCACTCCTGAAAAAAATGGTGTAAACACATAAAAATTACATAACACCCCACAATGCCTGCTCCCCCCAACCCACAACCCTAATAAATAAGATAAAAGAATACCCAAAATAATAAATATAAATAAAATAATAATTACTACTTTTAAATGTCACACAAGGCTATAACTCAATTTACTATTATAATAGATGCACACTGTTGTACTAATCAAAATTATTAATTACTAAAAGATAAAAAAAAGGGGATATCCCCTATTTGTTTGCAATTTATTACTTGGGAAGAAATCTCTAAATCTGTTTGTCCCTATTTTAATATTCCTGCACCTACCAGAGGGCATCAATTCAATCATTTTTGCTCTACGAAAACAGCAGGAGGAACTGAATATATCATTCAAAGGGAGTTGACAGCAAATATTTTTTTGTGCATTCCTTTAATGTTTGAAGAACTCTCCTGTCTGCCGCTAAACAATGGAACACCATAACAAAATATAGTACGCCAGTATGTTCTCAAATGTAGAATAGTAAAAGGTTGCCCACAGCTTAGGCACCCAAACTTAGGAGGAAAGTTATTGTATAAATATGACAATTCTGCACTTCATAACATCAATAAGATGTCCAGATGCTATGGAGGTTTATCCAGGGGCTGATTGAGAATTTATTTTAACCTATATAAGGACCCATTCATACTATATGCGTTGGGCTGAGTTGGGCAGCATTGCCCAGCACAGCCCCAAACAATTACCAAGACACTTTGCCTTATATCCTATTGTTTCTGTTCACAGTGGGGGTTTTTTTCAGTCTATCTCCCTGGAAGTGACAAGGACGCTGCATTTCTGGCAAGATCATCAGGTATTTTCTGTACTCGTTGACAATGTTCTTAGCATGGGAAATGAAAACTAGTACAACCACATCATCAACCATATATACTTTTTTTTTCTTGGGTTTAGTTATTTGTCAATTAAGAACAGTCATTATTTACTTGTTCTCTTGGTATCTTACAGTAAAATAGATACACAGGTCACACAGGGCATCAAAAATAAGTAGTGAACTATAATGTTACTTGAGAATGCACAAACATCCTCCATGTTTATGAAGTCTATTTGGCCCTCTAGCCTAAGATTGTATGACTAGTTTTGTACTGTCACTCCCCATGTTTTTGAAGCCTTGCTAAAAATATGTCAAGAATGATGAATCAATAATATTCAGTATGGTAGTTGTTCACAGCAATCACTACCCTATGTTGCGTATATAGTAATATAAAAACAGTATAATCTCCTACTAACTGCCTTTATCATAAAAAAAAAGGAAAAAAAAAAAAACCAAAGCCATACAAAGACCATTAATTTATTAAACAGAGCAATGAGCAGTATCTTTCTCCAGCAGTGCAAAGGTCAATAGTATTCCATTCAGCAATAATAAAATAATTGGTAAATTATAGGTGTGCAGTCTGCTATTTATAATCCAGAAAAAGCTAAATGAATTAGTAAATAACCGTGAAGCGGCACACAAGAAAAGAGATAGAATGAAATGCATGCAAATTAATATCAGCAAAACACAAGCTTACTATAGCAGTAAAGAAACAGAAAATATGCTATGCTAAGCAATATCAGCATATCATTAGTTACAAATCAATCCAGTATAAAATAAGCAAATTACAAAAGTCAACAAGTCACGCTGAAATTCATATTGGATTCATTGAAGGTACCAAAAGCTGCTCAACTGTACTTAAAAACCCTTCTGTCAAGCATACACACATATGCAGCCTCACTGAAGTAGGTCTTTTTTTGTAGGGCGCATATGTGCGCATCTGGGTATAGTAACATAGTAACATAGTAGTTAAGGTTGAATAAAGACAATAGTCCATCCAGTTCAACATGTGTAGGTGTGTGTGGACGTATTAATTTCCCATACTCCCGAATGTTTTTATCCTTGAGATGTACGTCCAAGAGTCTTTTAAAAGTAGCCATAATCCCCGTATGTGCTGGGAGCACCCAGCAAAGAGACCAAGTTGTCACCTACAGCTCCGGGTCTCCTACTAATGATCATGAGCTGGGAGGAAGCACTCTCAATTACATGATCTTTATGATTGCCTATGATTGCTGATCACAGTGATCACCCAGGATAATAGAGCAGGCATGTCACTTCTGGTTCTCGTGCACAGCAGTGGAATAGATGTAATCATTGAGATGTGGCTCTTGACTTTAAAAGGGCTCTGATGACTCAGCTCCCTGCCTACTGAGGAAGCCCAATTGGAGGGCGCAACATGTCTAGGAGGGAGGAGCCAAGCCCAAGACGTCAAGCCACTGCTGCGGTAGTGGCGAGCTGGCGGACAGATTTGTTTTAAAGCAATTTTTGATTGCCTTTCTTGTAAGTGTTATTATAAGTGGGGGATAAATAAGTAAATTTGATATGCAGAGCACTGTGTTGTTGCCCTTTTTTCCCATTTAATATATGGGGGATGCCAAACAAGTGGAAGAAGAAGGTATTACCATCCAATGTCTGAGGAGATCAGATCCTATTATCTTGGGATATTAATAGCCTATTTTTATTGTATTGGAGGTGAGCAGGTTTTTCACCTGGTGGCGGATTGAACACTATTAACAAGAAGAATTGGATTAAATTAGTATTGGTTTAATCACAGTGATCAGCCACGTTACAGCTCACCCCTGTATATTTTCTCTTCTTGAATGGAGAATAAGATACATAGTAACTTTTTCTTCTTGCTAGAGGAGAAGTTTTTAAACAAAAACAAAAAAAATGTGTAAAAAAAGAAATAAAATATAATAAAGATAAAATAGCTAGATTATTGTTTGATCTAGGTCAGTGTCTGGGTCTGGGTTAGGGCCAAAGGCCATAGTCCAGGTCAAAGGTCAGGGCCTATCATAATGGTCAATGTGTTTTAGGTAGGATTAAAAAAAAGCAAAATGAGCAATATTTTTATTATTTTGTGCCAGTTTTCTTCTAATAATATAAAAAATTCAGGAAATGTCCACTACCATGTACCACCAAATGAAGGTCAAATTAAGCAGATGTGATTATCTATACACCGGTTTACTAACATGTACCAATATTGCAAAACTGGTTTAAGATAATTAGAATTGAGCTTTTATTTGAGTAGAAAGGTAATGGCAAAGGGGTTAATTTACTAAAACTGGAGAGTGCAAAATCTAGTGCCGCTCTGCATACAAACCGATCAGCTTCCAGGTGTTTTTTTTTGTCAAAGCTTAATTGAACAAGCTGAAGTTAGAAGCTAATTGGCTACCATGCACAGCTGCCCCAGATTTTGCACTCTTCAAGAGCATGCTTGAAACTCTCTGTATGTTTGGATTGCCATTTTAAATTACCATGTACCCAACATGTGCTGTCTCTTCTTATCATGCATGAAAAAGGAAAATCATTGACAGCTTGCTTTTAAAACATGATAAAAACAGATGTCTTTTACATTTTTGCAAGTGTTAATAAGTGGAAGCCCAAGATTAGTCATATGTAGGCAGATTTCTCTCTGCATGTACTCCCAAATTTAATATTCTATATATAATTGGTATGCTCTGCATGTTATCCCACTGTATCTGATCTGATTGTGTGTACTCTGCCTGTATGTGCCCCTTTAAGGATTATTCTGACTAGGCGTTCTTTCTGTGCATGTTCTCTCACCTGCTTGCAGTCTTTTTAGAATGTATACTGAGCTGCACAAGTGAAGCTAAGTTTACTTTCTGGCACAGATCCTGAGTGCTAGGATGACATGCGCAGGCGTGACGTCGTTCTGCGCCAGCAACCCAGTACTGGGAAGAAGCCAGGTAGAAGATGCTGGTGAGGAATGTCAAATCATTGAAGGAAAGGTACCGTATTTTTCGCCGTATAAGACGCACTTTTTCTTCCCCAAAACTGGGGGGGGAAAAGTTGGTGCGTCTTATACGGCAAATGCACATTTTGCCTGCTGCCTGGTGAGTCCTGACGTCGCAATGGGGGCGGCGCCGGTGCGTGCGTCAGTCACGCACCGTCACCGCCCGATCTCCTTCCCGCCGGACCGAGAGAGCGGCCGTCAAAGAAGCCAGAAGAGGACGAGAGGAGCAGCGCCATGGACGGTTCCAGGAATCCCGCCGCAGTCAGAAGAAGAGGTCGAGAGGAGCAGCGCCGTGGATGTCTCGCAGGCAGCCCAGGAGAGCAGGTAAGTGAGCCGACCTGTGCCATGCCTGTACCACCACCTGTGCCATGCCTAAAGCACCACCTGTGCCATGCATGTACCACCACCTGTGCCATGCCTATAGAACCACCTGTGCCATGCCTAAAGCACCACCTGTGCCATGCCTGTACCACCACCTGTGCCATGCCTAAAGCACCACCTGTGCCATGCCTGTACCACCACCTGTGCCATGCCTAAAGCACCACCTGTGCCATGACTGTACCACCACCTGTGCCATGCCTAAAGCACCACCTGTGCCATGCCTGTACCACCACCTGTGCCATGCCTGTACCACCACCTGTGCCATGCCTAAAGCACCCCCTGTGCCATGCCTAAAGCACCACCTGTGCCATGCCTGTACCACCACCTGTGCCATGCCTAAAGCCCCACCTGTGCCATGCCTAAAGCACCACCTGTGCCATGCCTAAAACATCACCTGTTCCATGCCTATACCCTCACCTGTGCCATGCCTGTACCATCACCTGTGCCATGCCTATACCCTCACCTGTGCCATGCCTGTACCATCCCTATACCATCACCTGTGCCATGCCTATACCCTCACCTGTTGATATAAAATATTTTACTGCAGTATTTGGTTCAGAATCTTATTTTTCTAGATTTTCCTCCTTTAAAATTGGGTGCGTCTTATATGCCGGTGCGTCTTATACGGCGAAAAATACGGTAACTATTGTGGACTTTAGTTCCCCTTTAAACCTTTGTTCACTTTAAATACCTAATCATGTACAAAGGAGTTAAATATGCATTTCCAGTTCAAATGATTTGATGATTAAAATGAACACAATTTCAATGGACTAAGTTAAATTTCTACTGGTTTAATAAATCAACCCATGTGCATGAGGTGGGGCAGTTGACAGGGCAGTACCACTTAGATTCCAGGTGACCTCTGATCCCCGACATTTAAGCTGAAGTGACAGCAGACCCAAACAAAGAGTATAAAGCTAAACCGAGGGTCAAATATAAATGTTTCATGAGTAATGCTACAATATTACAATCATTTAGTACTAGAGATCCAGATTCTTGCAGGAGAGGATATTAAGATTCAGCAAGCTATGTTTGCATAATTTAACATAACTAACAGCAAAAATTTCATGTATTCAAATGTGAATAACACTGAAAATAAACATTTTAAATATACTGCTTTGCCATCACTTAAGTGGCTTGTAATGTAATTTAGCTTTACAGTGATATAGGAAACTTTTCATGAAAATTACTTTACAGTCGTCATATAATTTATAACTGTATCCTGTTCAACAATTGCCAAGCATAAGCAGTATGTGAGTGTTTCACATACAGACAATTTTGAAGCTCTCTACTAAGCATTATTAGTAGTTCTGCAGCACACCCTGAAGTTTGCTAGAGGCTCCACTTTTCAGATAACTTCTCAATGATTACACAATTACGGTCAAATTTATTTTACCTTCCTCTTTTTTACTGCCTCAAAGGAGCAATAAAAGTGGAAAACACTCCCCGGTCCTTCGAAGTACAGTGAGTGTTATCAAGAAAACTCTAGGTTAATCAACTGTACTACTTGTTATATACTGTAGTTCATCTATTTATGTGAAAGTTATGCATTTACTGCTCAAAAGTGTTTTGTTTTTCGAAAAAAAAATGATTCTAGCTTATGTGTTTACTTTTCAGAGCTCAATACTGGAATCTGGTGCATCAACAAAAATTAGAACATTTTCAAATTGGAAGGCGTTGCATTTGCCTAGGATTTTTTTTTTTTTCATAAAATCCGAAAAATAGTTTATACAACACTTTAAAGAGAACACAATACATTTTATTTCCATTAAGCATTTCCACTATAAAAAGTTAACCCATTAATTGAAGTTAAATAAAAAAAATATATAATATATTATAGAGTTCCCATTATTAATTAAGGTTGTTCTATTTTTTTCTTTTCATTTTTTCAATTTTCTTGCTCTATTTTTACTTAGCAATCCTGTGAATAACACACTTTCTGCCCATGGGAGACTACACTTACTCACTCCATCTAGCATTATGTCATCTATTTGCCTCTCTACCTCAACCAAACAGAGGAAGCATTGTACTCAATAATTCATTTAAAGTAATACAAGGCTTCCTGTGAATGGCTGAGCACTGCTCAGCCCAACTCATATTGGTTCAGGGACTTCTTGTCCTGCTGATACTACTCAAGTTGTACAGCACACACAGCCATTGCAAGTGTTACTGAAAGAATTTGTTTATTTGGACAAGTTTGATCCAAAAAACTATTTAAAGTTTTCTAAAACCTGGAGTTAGGCTTTAAATGGAACTGGCATCAAAGGAGTGAATGTTCTGCAATCCCTGACCCTCTTACAAAAATCTAGTTACTTAGTTGTCATAATGATCCTACTATCACTACCAAACCTAAACAAGTAGGTAAGGTCAGATTTTGGAGGACTGGTATGTTCTCTAGTAAATATTATTTTCAGAAGGGGGCTAGCAGTGGAAGCCATGGTATTTCTTTCATTGTAGGTTCCATTTAAGAAAGACCTTCATTTATAGTATAATTGTAAAACTTATAAAAAAAATGTTTAACCACTTAAGCCCCCGAGGATTTGGCTGCTAAAAGACCAGGGGGTATTTTGCGATTCGGCACTGCGTGACTTTAACGGACAATTGCGCGGTCGTGCGACGCTGTACCTAAACGAATTTGACGTCCTTTTTTTCCCACAAACAGAGCTTTCTTTTGGTGGTATTTGATCACCTGTGCGATTTTTTGATCACGCGCTATAAACAAAAAAAGAGCGTCAATTTTGCAAAAATAACAATATTTTTCACATTTTTTTTTATATGAAATTCCCCCCAAAAAAAAGTAAAAATCAAAATTTTTTAACATTTCCGGCCAATTTGTTTTATGCTACATATGTTTGGTAAAAAAAAATCGCAAAAAGCGTATTTTGATTGGTTTGCGCAAAAGTTATTGCGTTTACTAACAAAGGGAAAGATTTTTGTCATTTTTGTTGTTTTTTTTTTAACGCGTAATGGCGGCGATCTGTGATTTTTTTTGCGGTACTGCGACATTGGGGCGGACAGATCGGACCCTTGACTGACATTTTTGACACTTTTGGGGTTACCAGTGACATTTCTACAGTAATCAGTGCTATATATATGCACTGTTACTGTAAAAATACACTGGCAGTGAAGGGGTTAACTTTATTTGAGAGGGAGGGGCTGTGTGTGTCCCTAGGGGCGTGATTCTAACTGTGATTGGCTGTGGCTTGAGCTGTAGGAACACTGATCAACGGTCCTACATAGTAGAACCGTATGATCAGTGTTTCTACACAGGGGAGAATGACAGGCAGCTTGTTTACACAAGCTGCCTGCCTTTCTCCCTCTCCCCCGACGATCGCAGAGTGAGCGGCGGACATCGGGTCCGCCGGTCACACGCGCGGGGGGTCCGCTCCCCAGAGCCTCACAGGCTAGTGACGTATATATACGTCACTTTGCCTGTGAGGGGCTGACCGCCGCAGTATATCTACTTGCGGCGGTCGGCAAGCGGTTAACCAAGGCTTGTGCTTAGAAAAACCCCTATAGATTCCTATATAGTGTAAACACCAACTGTGACTTAATTACAAATTTAAGTAATGTTTGCAGTGATTTGTGATCCAGGAAATATTACATGATACGAAGCGTCATAAAAGTGTCTGCAACTTTTATGTTATATCTTTGTAAACAAACTTAAAATTATTCCAACTATGTTCACTTCAAGCAGGCATATGTTGCTTATCTTGATAAATTATCCCTATGATTTAACCTTTAATTCGTTTGTTAATGTGAGGCGCTACTACCATTTATTTATATTTAAAAAATTTAGCTGAAAAGACTCAATGGAAAGTCCCTTAAGTACCCTTATAAAGTGCAAACATGCTATAAAAGTGCAAAACTAGACCTGTATAAGGATAAATCAAACATATGCAAGATGCATGTTACTGTGCAATACAAAATATCAGATAAAAAATAATGTGATTTGGTGTTCAAATAATTGTGTTAAAAAATCTTCTCATATCAGTGAACAGTTCATTAGTCTCTTATGATAAAAAGAGGAAATTCTTCTCAGTGTTTCCAAAAAGTGATAAGTGCGGCAAACCAATAAAGTACTTATAAATATGTGCTCCGTGCTCCACCACCATGGTAAGCAATGGCCACTCACCAGAATCAATCAGGCCAAAAGGACCTGGTTTAGAAATGTATCACTCCTATTCCGATGGATGAGCTTGCTTTTAGTTCCAGAATGACTGGCCCAATCATGTTTTTTTACTCAAAATTCCCATGAAATAAATAAAAAATATTAATTTCGCAATACCGTTTATTAAAACCTTTTTCCGTGCACGCAATGGGAAGCTGCGTTTCCAAGCTATATTTACGCAAGCTCTTCAAGTTAGTGCTACTAGAAGCACTTATATATGTGAGTGTATTTTATTTATTTTTGTGAAAAGGTTTTAGTCGGCTTTCCGGGGGTAATGACCGATATGGCTCGGGAGCCACTCGATCGTTACCCCGGTGAGCGGGAGGGGACGTTCCCCCCCCCCTCCCGCCACCTTCCTCGGCTCTGCCATTCCACCGGGAGACCCAAGCAACCAGCTGGCACGTCTGCCGGCTAGATGGAGTCCCGATCGAAGCCGGATGCGGCTTCGATTGGGTCTCCGATGACATAACCCGGAGGCGGCGTCCATGACGTCACTTCCGGGTTACTTGGCTGCTAAAGGCAGCAGATTCAAAAAGTGACTGTATTAAAAAATGCAGTTTTCTGCGTTTTTGAATACATGGAAGTGCAGTGGAGGGGTCTAGGGTCTTTTAGACCCGATCCCTCCATAAAGAGTACCTGTCACTGCATATTGCTGTCACAAGGGATGTTTACATTGCTTGTGACAGCAATAAAAGTGATCAGATTTTTTTTAAAAAAAAACCTGTTTAAATTGAAAAAAAAATAAAATAAATAGGAAAAAAAATGTAGCCGCCCCCGTCGCCGTAAGCTCGCGCACAAAAGAAAACGTATATGGAAGTCGCGCCGCAAATTAAATCACTGTTCAAACCACACATGTGAGATATCGCTGCGATCGCCAGAGTATGAGCAATAATCTTAAAAAAAGAGCTACACTCTAACTCTAAACTGGTAACAGATAAAAAAATTTAAAGCGTCGCCTATGGAGATTTTTATTGATTGTAGTTTGTCGCCATTCCACGGATGAGCGCAATTTTAACCACTTTACTACCAGTCACGTAACCTCTACGTCATCAGACTTTGCGGGGTTATACCGGGATGATGCCTCTAGCTAGAGGCATCATCCCGGTACCGTTGTTTGAAGCCGACGGTCGGCTTTCCGTCGGTAACGATCGATGCGGCTCGGGAGCCGCTCGATCGTTACCCGGGGGGCGGGAGGGGACGTCCCCCTCTCCCGCCGCCTTCCGCGGCTTTGCTCGGGGCTACCGTCCCACCGGGAGCCCCGAGCACCCAGCCGGCACGTCCGCCGGCTGGATGGAGTCCCGATGAATGCCGGAAACGGCATCGATCGGGTCTCCGATGACGTAACCCGGAGGCGGCGTCCATGACGTCACGTCCGGGTTACTGTGCTGCAAAAGGCGGCAGATTTGAAAAACGGCTGTATGCAAAAATGCCGTTTTCGGCGTTTTGCATACAGGGAAGTGTAGTGGAGGGGTCTAGGGTCTTTTAGACCCTCGATCCCTCCATAAAGAGTACCTGTCACGACATATTGCTGTCACCAGGGATGTTTACATTGCTTGTGACAGCAATAAAAGTGATCAGATTTTTTTTTTTTAAAAAACCTGTAATAAAGTTTAAAAAAAAGAAAAAATAAATAGGAAAAAAAAAAAAAAAAAATTTAGCCGTCCCCGTCACCGTTAGCTCGCGCACAAAAAAAAACGTATACGCAAGTCGAGCCGCAAATGAAATCGCTGTTCAAACCACACATGTGAGGTATCGCCGCGATCGCCAGAGCGCGGGCAATAATTAAAAAAAAAGAGCTACACTCTAACTCTAAACTGGTAACCGTTAAATAAATTTAAAGCGTCGCAGATTGAGATCTCTATTGACCGTAGTTTGTCGCCATCCCACGGGGGGGCGCAATTTTAAACCGTAACATGTTTGGTATCTATTTACTCGGCGTGACATCATCTTTCACAATATACAAAAAAAATGGGCTAACTTTACTGTTTAGTATTTTTTAAATGCAGTGAAATGTGATTTTTCAAATTTTTTCCAAAAAAATGGCGTTTTAAAGACCGCTGCGCAAATACCGCGTGACAAAAAATTTTGCAATGACCGACATTTTATTCTCCAGAGTCTTTGCTAAAAAAATATATATAATGTTTGGGGGTTCTAAGTAGTTTTCTAGGAAAAAATACTGGTTTTAACTTGTGAACAAAAAGTGTCCGAAATAGGGCTGGGGCTAAAGTGGTTAAACCGTAACATGTTGGCTATCTTTTTACTCTGCGTGACATCATCTTTCACAATATACAAAAAAATGGGCTAACTTTACTGTTTCGTTTTTTTAAATGCAGTGAAATGGGATTTTTCGTAATTTTTCCAAAAAAATGGCGTTTGGAAGACCGCTGCACAAATACCGCATGACAAAAAATATTGCAATGACCGCCATTTTATTCTCCAGAGTCCTTGCTAAAAAATATATATAATGTTTGGGGGTTCTAAGTAGGTCTAGCAAAAAATACTGATTTCAACTTGTAAACATAAAGTGTCAAAAATAGGCCCGGTATTGAAGTGGTTAAATGTAAGCATACTACTTAAATTGATGGCGACACTACAATAAAATATTTCAACACAAGGACAGGCGCTGAATTTTAAACTTTCTATTATGATTTAACCTTTAACAACAATGTTTTTTATCTTTAGCACTGTCATGTACAATAAGGCAGTATTCCTGCGCAAAATTCCTAAAATATATATTTCCATATATTTATCCAGTTGCCGACCGCCCTATAGCAGTTTTACTGCTACAGAGCAGCAACACTGCACAGCATCATGTATAAATACATAATCCTGCATTTCCGGGTATCGGTCACGATTTTACACAGCAAGAGCTGGTCAGCGGGTCCTGCGGACCAGATGTCCACTGGCACCCGCTGATCATTTGGTACACAGGCAGAACGATGGTCTGCCTGTGAAAACAAGTCAGATTGCCCTTCTGTCAGTAGGGAAGGCACTGATCCCGTGTTCTTGTAAAGCATGAATATGAATCAATGCCTTTTCTTAGTAAAAGCACCTCCCCCACAGAAATAAAGCACTAGCTAGGCACACAGTTAACCCTTTGATCGCCTCTGATGTTTAACCCCTTCCTAGCCAGTGTCATTAGTACAGTGAGAGTACATATTTTTAGCACTGATCACTGTATTAGTGCCCCTGATCCCCAAAAAATGTCAAAAGTGTAATTTATTGTCCCGACCATCCACCAAAATATCACACTCCCATTATAGTGGATGATTGTCTTCATTACTAGTAAAGAAAAAAAAATATCCCAAAGTTTGTAGATGATATAACTTTTGAGCAAACCAATCAATATACGCTTATTGGGATTTTTTTAACAAAAATATGTAACACAATACATATTGTAGCTATATTTTGAAGTTAAAAACATAAATTCTAGCAGCGCAAAATCCTACCATACAATAAAGTGCATATGTGAATTATATAAAGTAATTTCTCCTGTGCGTTTTAAAGTGCTACGTACAAAATGAGGGATCACCCCCTTATATAAACCATATAAAATGCTCAACCTCTGATAAATTCTGTGCAATCCACTATTATTTAAAACATCTTAGTGGCATACCAAATCCTTACAGATATAAATATAAATAAATAGTAGTGCAATATATATAAATTAATAAAGTGCAATGAATATAGATCAATAAAGTGCAACTGTGCTCTGTGCAAATATCCACTAAGGTTATCCGCTAAAAGTCCAACCATAGTGCATGTACAACCTAAAATGTCCCAGTGAAGTAGTAACAACCATGCAGGGGAGTAGTGATGGTGGATATCTCCTAGGCACTCGTGCAGGGATGGCAGGAGTCAGAGCTTACCAGATGCAGTTGATCCCTGTTACCGTATGGCAACCTGGATCATGTAACGCTTGTTTCAATGCTCCAGTATCAGGGTACACTCTTATCCACTCTCTTGGGTATCAGGGTGTCCTGTATATCTCAGGGTGGGTATTAAAACAAGGGACTCCTCATGGTGTAGTATTTCCATAAATGACATCCATTCATTAAAATTAAGATTTAAACATATAACCAACAATATATCAGTGCCCTATCGGCATCATGCAGCTTCCAAAGACGTCAACGTAATAACGAAACATGTCAAGCTGACACGCACGCTGCCTTACTGTGAATTGTAGCCGTGGAACGCACGCCGGGTGTCGGACCGTTCTCCAGGAAGAAACACATTCTTTTCACCCTGAAGAGCTCGGTATACACCACCCATCCAGTAATTAGTGCATTCGGCTGTTTAGCTGCATGATGCCGATAGGTCACTGATATATTGTTGGTTATATGTTTTAATCTTAATTTTAATAAATGGATTTGATTTATGGAAATACTGCACCATGAGGAGTCCCTTGTTTCTGTTTTAATACCCACCCTGACATATACAGGACACCAGATATTTATATCTGTAAGGATTTGGTATGCCACTAAGATGTTTTAAATAGAGGATTGCACAGAATTTATCAGAGGTTGAGCATTTTATATGATTTCTATAAGGGGGTGACCCCTCATTTTGTACTTAGCACTTTAAAACGCACAGGAGAAATTACTTTATATTATTCACATATGCACTTTATTGTATGGTAGGATTTTGCGCTGCTAGAATTGAGGTTTTTAACTTCAAAATATAGCTACATTGTTTCCCCTTTTGGTGGATGTGTAGCAGCTGCAATCCAGTATATCTCCATATAATAATTATTTTATTAATTTGACACTATATTTGGCACGAGTGTTCCCCCATTTTTTGCAGTTTACAATACATATTGGCCTAAATTGATAAATACATTTGATTTTTTTACATTTTTTTATTGGATATGTTTTAGAACAGAAAGTAAAAAAAATTATTTGTTTTTTTTTTTCAAAATTGTCGTTCTTTTTTTGTTGATAATGCAAAAAATAAAACCACAGAGGTGATCAAATACATCAAAAGAAAGCTCTATTTGTGGGGGAAAAGGAAATACATTTTATTTGGGTACAGCGTCGCATAACCACGCAATTGACAGTAAAAGTAACGCAGGAGGGCGAGTGGTTAAAGTTTATGTAAATCCTAACAAATTAACTTATCTTATTTGCTCCCTTTTGGTCTGTTAAATATACCATTGAAAAGTGTTTTGTTATGCGTATCTGTTCAATAAGTGCAAAAAAAAAAAATACCTGTTTATCTTATCAGAATTTCAGAACTGTTCAGAGCACACTTCTTGTGTCATCTCAAAGAAGGTAATTAGCCTAAATATCTTGGTACTACAGAATGGTTAACCTTTAAGTTGTGGATAGGGTAGAGTGAAGGGTCTTAGTATGTTCCCAAACATTCTCAAATGTTGTTTGTTTTCAGCTCATAATAGGACTTAGGAGCAGAGTATGGTTCTTGCAAATCAACTGGTATTTTTTTTTTCCTGTATTTGCATGTCTTTAGAAGGATAAAATGTAAGGAAACATGCATTGCAGGGATGTGCTGCACACATATTATTTTTATTCTGCTGTGATACACCCAACAGATACTGTTTTAGGGGTTAGGTTACCACCAGGTAAGGCTCCATGTACACGGGACGTTGTTAAAAGTCCCTTTGAATGCTGGAATTTTTAGGACGTTTGAAACGTCCGTTCGGTCGCGTTTGTACCCGCGTTTAGCAGGCGTTTGCGGGCGTTTGCGTTTAGAACCGTTCCTAGAGGTCAAAAAAAATTATTCCCCTTTAAAATGGAAAAACGCGAAAGCTAAACGTGGGTCATCGCGTTCAGACGCGTTCGGACGCGTTCAGACGCGTTCGGACGCGTTTGTGCGTTTGAAACGCCGAGAAACACACGTTCGAACGCAAATAATTGCGTTCTAAAAAAAGTCCCTGAACGCAACTGCCTGCAAATTACTGTAAACGACCTGGTGTACATGGACAGATAAGATAAAATGTAGATGGGTTCAGGGGCCTCTAAAAAAAACGCCCAACTGCTCCTAAACGGCCATTTACAGCGTCCCGTGTACATGGACCCTAAGGGGCATTAAGGAAGGTGGTAAACAGACACTTTAGAATTTACAATTTTTAATTGTTGTAAGTAGCAAGAGACTTCTGCTGAAAACAATCTAGAACTAATGCCCCAAGATGAGGGCAGGAAAGGTAATAGACTAGGAAAAGCATTTAATCCTTACCCAGAAAAGAAGTTCTGCATGTATAATGAGTTTTTTTAGCAAACTAGATTGTATTAATTAATCTTCTTTTTAGCAATTAAATCATTCTTAAATTCTTGTGGCCATAGTATACATTGCTCCAAAATTATAGTTGCCATTTTTTTTTATCTGTTAACAGTTTTGAAAAGGTCAGGTGAGTAAAGGACCACAATCAGATCCAGTGATGAGAAGGAGCAGTCTTAATACTTCCTGATCATTTTTCTTGATGTCCCCACTGTGGTGTAAGATAAAAATACTGAAGCATGCAATACTGAATGCTGTGGAACTGCACAAAAGACAGTTACCACTGTTTAAAAACACTTCAAATTTGCCAGCATTTCCAGTGAGGAGCTATAATAACTTGTGAAGCCTTCTAACCCCTCATCACTGTATCCCAAACTAAAAAAATTGTTTTGCTTTTAAGTACACTTTCATAATTTATAGTATTAAAATATGAATATCAAAGACCTTCACAGTTCTCTAGTTCATGCTTTGCTTTGGGGTACTATTAGCCATGTTCCTACTGAAAGTATACAGAATTTAGAAAGAGAAAGAGTGCAGTTAAAATTCAGGGAAGGAAAGTAATACACAATATATAAATTAAGTGCTAAATCCCTATGTGTGGAAACATCACTCTCACAGCTATTTCCATATTTTCAGAGTACGAACTCTAAAGCAAGTACTACTTAAAGTCAATGGGACAATCGTATTTCCTTTTTTTTAGCCTTAGTATACCATATAAGCAATTTGTGACCCTCTTAAATATCTCTCTGTTGGGTCAAGTTGACATTTAAGAGCGTCACAAATTTATTTTATACAATGCAAGCTACAGAACAAGAAACTAAGCTTTTTACTGTTCTTGTGGCATGAGTTGTGCATTTCTTATCCCACTGAGAGATATGTAACTATTTCTATGGCTTTATTCCCCTAGCACAGGGAGTAATTGTGGCTGGAGTGGAAGTAGAGATTCATAATAACCTCTTCTACAATAGAACAGCTCTGTTTCTGTTTAAGTGTTTTACTACTGAAGTGAAAGTATTATGAAAGAACTGTATAAAAAATAATGTGCTATGAACAGAGTTCAGTAAGGGCTTTGCAAAATAAATAAAAGAACAGCTACCTTAAAATAATAAAATAATACTATATATATATATATAGATATATATATATATATCTATATATATATATATATATATATATATATATATATATATATATATATATATATATATATATATATAGAGAGAGAGAGAGAGAGAGAGAGAGAGAGAGAGAGAGAGAGATAGATAGATAGATAGATAGATAGATAGATAGATAGATAGATAGATAGATAGATAGATAGATAGATAGATAGATAGATAGATAGATAGATAGATTTATATAGTGCCTTACAAAAGTATTCATACCCTTTGAAATTTTCCACGATTCACCACCTGTGAACCTTCAATGCTTTAACACTATACCCTATATTAATCTCACTCAACTAAAAAAATACTCAATAACAAAGCTATCACTGAAAAATGCAATATTATATTTTAGGCCCGGTTTCCACTAGTGCAACTTGTTGTGCGTCTTGACACATGTCAAGTCGCACAGCAAGTCAAAAGCCATTCATTTCTATTTGGCCCGTTCTCACTGCCACGACTTGAAAAGTAGTTTGTGCACTACTTTTGGGCCGACTTCAGTGCAACTTCCTTCTATAACGAGGGACAAGTCTCACTGAAAGCCGCGAACAAGTGAACACTACAGAGTCGCGCTAGAAGTAGCGCAAATCTGTAGCCGCAGCAGTGGAAACCGAGCCTTAATTGTTTATCAAAGACATGTTGCGTTACTCATCACACACTGGACAAACTCGCAAGCAAACAGTGCCAGATACTATCTACAACTGAATAGTCAATGAAATGATCACATGGCCCTACAAAGAGTCTACAACGAAAAAAGCAGAAGAAATAGGCATCTAGGAAGGTCACATTTTTATTTTCTATAGACAGGCAAATATCTTCAAGCATACTTTCCGTTCTTTCAGGGTTTTTTTCTTTTTTATCTTTACAATTAATTAAACAGACATTTAAACCAGCACCTGAGCCATGCTACCTACCTTCCTAAACTGACCACACTTAGACAGAATACACCTCATCCTTTTTTTAAACACAAAATTAGGTAACACCCTCTAAAATCTGAAACCAGTATACCAAGGTTGGTACAGTACATTAGACTTCATCATTGACAAAAAATAGCCTGGTAGTGAGGCTATCTATAGCGCTTGCTAGTATATGCACACCTTGGTGGTGATGTTTAATACAAGATTTCTAAAAAGTAATATTTGTGTACCTGTGGTAAAAATTGAAAATACAACCCTAGTGTTTTTATTAGGGTTGAGCGGACACCTAGATGTCCGTGTTCGACGGGTTCGGCCGAACTTTAAAAAAAAGTCCGGGTCCGTGTCCCGGACTTTTACCGAACTTTTCCCGGACACCGAACCCCATTGAAGTCAATGGGGACCCGAACTTTAAGGCACTAAAATGGCTCTAAAACACCAAAGGAAAGGGCTAGAGTGCTGCAAATGGCAGCAAAACGTAATTAAGAGCATGGCAAGTGCTCTGCAAACAAATGTGGATAGGGAAATAACTTAAAACAACAAAAAAAAACAGAAAAATAAAACAATGTTCTTCTTCATCTCTGAAGGACGAGGCCCATATGGAGTAGGAGGGAGGTTGAGGTGGTGGTGGATGTGGCGGTGACATAGGCGTGCGCACAGGGTGTGCTGGGTGTGCCTGGGCACACCCTAATCACCTAGGGCACATAGCATTGCCAGTGAGGAGATGGGAAAGATCTCCCTGGGACCTGCTCTGCTCTATTTCTCCTTGCCTACAGGTACATGGCCCCGATACATTACTCTCCCTGCTGGCAAACACATGCATGTGTATTTCAACTTTGGGGTGCACACCTTAATGCAATAGGCTGCGCACACCTATGGGCGGTGTAGGTGGAAGCGGCGGTGGAGGAGGACCAGGGCCGGATTAACAGCATCATGGGCTTGGTGCTGAGGATTTTGAAGGGCCTTAGGGCCGTGCCTTGCCATGCACCCAGAGGAGGAAGGGTGCAGCCATGCATGCCTAATTCAACATGGGATGCTGTCTCTGAAGCCCATAAACACATCCATGCATCGCCAACTGTCCCTCCTTGTCCGGCCTTCACGCTGTGTGGGGAGGTTCTGAGGGTGCTGCCTGGGGAAGCGAGCATAGAAGCCAGACTTCTGTGTTTACAAGTGACAGAAGAGCGGTAACAGTGAATATGGCCAACCCGGGGCCTATATAAAAGGTAGGGGCCTGGAGCTGCAGCTCCAATAGACCCTACATTAATCTGGCCCTGAGGAGGAGGACGAGGTAGCCAACACTGCTTCTTTTCACAAATTTTAAATGAGGGTACACCCCAAAAGAGTGAGAAAGAGCAAAAATGGAACAATGGGTGGGTAAGGTCGGTATCCATTGCTATTCTGCATAAGGTACGGAAAAGTCCCGTGGGATCCATGCCTGGTTCATTTTAATGAACGTGAGCTTGTCCACATTGTCTCTGGACAGGCGGCTGCGCTTGTCTGTTATAACGCCCCCAGCCGTGCTAAATACCCGTTCAGATAATACACTGGCTGCAGGGCACGCCAGCACCTCCAAGGCGTAAAGGGCAAGCTCAGGCCATGTGCCCAATTTGGAGACCCAGAAGTTGAAGGGGGCAGACCCGTCATTCACTACATGTAGGCGTGTGCACACATACTGCTCCACCATGTTGGTAAAATGCTGCCTCCTGCTAAGACGTTCCATCTGAGCTGCTGGTGCTGCTGTTTGTTGTGGCGTGCTGACAAAGCTTTTCCACATTTCGGCCATGCTAACCCTGCCTTCTGAGGTGCTGGCGGTGCCCTGGTTGCGTTGGCGACCTCCTCCTCCTCCTCCTCTGCCTTGTGCTTCCACTGTGGCCCCGCTGTCAGATGGGAATGCCAGCAGCATGGCGTCTACCAGCGTGCGCTTGTACTCGCGCATCTTGCGATCGCGCTCCAGTGAGTGAATTAAGGACGGTACGTTGTCCTTGTAACGGGGATCCAGCAGCGTGGCCACCCAGTAATCAGCACAAGTTAGAATGTGGGCAACTCGGCGGTCGTTGTGGAGACACTGCAGCATGTAATCGCTCATGTGTGCCAGGCTGCCCAGAGGCGACGAAAGGCTGTCCTCTGTGGGAGGTGTATGGTCCGTGTCCTCTGTATCCCCCCAGCCACGCACCAGTGATGGCCATGAGCTGGCCTGGGTGCCACCCTGCTGTGAACATGGTTCCATCTCCTCCTCCAGCTCCTCCTCCTCCTCATCCTCCTCATCCTCCAGAACTGTGCCCCTGCTGGACAATTGCGTCCCTGGCGTTTGCGTGTGCAGGAACCCACCCTCGGAGCCCCTTGCGAATGACTGCCCTGAAAGCCTTGGAAATGTTACCTCTTCATCCTCCTCCTCCTCCTCATCCTGTGCCACATCCTCTTCCATCATCGCCCGAATTGTTTTTTCAAGGAGGCATAGAAGTGGGATAGTTAAGCTGAGAACGGCGTCATTGCCACTGGCCATGTTGGTGGAGTACTCAAAACAGCGCAACAAGGCACACAGGTCTCGCATGGAGGCCCAGTTATTGGTGGTGAAGTGGTGCTGTTCCGCAGAGCGACTCACGCGTGCGTGCTGCAGCTGAAACTCCACTATGGCCTGCTGCTGCTCGCACAGTCTTTCCAGCATGTGCAAGGTGGAGTTCCACCTTGTGGGCACGTCACATATGAGGCGGTGAGCGGGAAGGCCGAAGTTACGCTGCAGCGCTGCCAGGCGAGCAGCAGCAGGGTGAGAACGCCGAAAGTGCGCACAAACGGCCCGCACTTTCTGCAGCAGCTCTGACATATCGGGGTAGTTTTTAAGGAACCTCTGCACCACCAAATTCAGCACATGCGCCAGGCAAGGGATGTGCGTCAAACCGGCTAGGCCCAGAGCTGCTATGAGATTTCGCCCGTTATCGCACACCACCAGGCCGGGCTTGAGGCTCGCTGGCAGCAACCACTCATTTGTCTGCTGTTCCATGCTCCTCCACAACTCCTGCGCGGTGTGTGGTTTGTCCCCCAAACAGGCAAGTTGTAAAACTGCCTGCTGTCGTTTACCCCTGGCCGTGCTGAAGTTGGTGGTGAAGGTGTTACGCTGTCCGGATGAGGAGGCGGTAGAGGATGAGGAAGCGGAGTAGGAGGAGTTAGGAACAGGAGGCAAACTGAAGCGCCCTGCAATCCTCGGTGGTGGAAGGACATGCGCCAAATTGCTATCCGCCTCAGGCCCATCCGCCACTGCATTTACCCAGTGTGCCGTTAGGGAGATATAACGCCCCTGACCGTGCTTACTGGTCCACGTATCCGTAGTTAGGTGGACCTTGGCACAGATGGCGTTGCGCAGTGCACACCTGATTTTTTCCCCCACTTGGTTGTGCAGGGAAGGGATGGCTTGCCTGGAAAAGTAGTGGCGGCTGGGCACGACGTACTGTGGGACAGCCACCGACATAAGGTTTTTAAAACTGTGCGTCTCCACCAGACGGAATGACAGCATTTCAAAGGCCAATAATTTTGAAATGCTGGCATTCAGGGCCAGGGATCGCGGGTGGGTAGGGGGGTACTTCCTCTTCCTCTCAAGTGTTTGGGAGATGGAAAGCTGAACGCTTCCACGGGACATTGTGGAGATGGTTGTTGGTGACCCAGGTGGTGGTGTTGCTGACAGATCGTCTGTTTGCGGGGTGGCAGGTGCCGGTATCACTACAGATGTGGCTGGAGCGGCCGAGACTGCAGCAGAAGAGGAAGCAGGATGAGCCAGAGACGTTTCTTGGTTTTGAAGGTGTGTACTCCACTGCAGCTCGTGCTTTGCACTTAGATGCCTGATCATGCAGGTTGTGCTCAGGTTGAGAAGGTTCATGCCTCGCTTCAAGCTCTGATTGCACAGGGTGCAAACCACTCGTGTCCTGTCATCAGCACATTTTCTAAAGAACTTCCACGCTAGAGAACTCCTTTGAGCTGACTTTGGTGCGCTCGTTCCCTTGCTGCGTTGGGCAGTAGCGGGCGTAGTGTCTAGGGCACGGCCGCTCCGCTTCTGCACCCTGCTCCCTCTTCTGCTGTGCTGGTGGCTCTGTGCGACCACCGCCTCTTCCTCCAAACTACTCAGTTCACCTGCATGACGTTCATTCCATGTGGGGTCGAGGACCTCATCGTCCTCCACATCATCTTCCACCCAGTCTTCACCCCTGCCCTCCTTGTCGGTCTCCACAATGCTGAACGCCGCAGCAGTTGGCACCTGCGTTTCGTCATCATCGGAGACGTGCTGCGATGATCCTTGCATGTACTCATCTTGAGGAATAAGTGGTTGGGCATCGATGCACTCAATCTCTTCCACTTCTGGGGCAGGGCTAGGTGGATGGCCCTGGGAAACCCTGCTGACAGAGTCCTCAAAAAGAATAAGAGACTGCTGTATGGCTTGGGGCTCAGACTGCTGGCCTGATTTGCAAGGGGGTGAGGTGAAAGACGGTTGGACATTGGCTGCAGGTGCCAACTCTGACCTTTCTGCAGTAGACTGGGTGGGAGACAATGTGAAGGAACTGGAGGCACTGTCAGCAGCAAACCAATCTACTATCGCCTCAACTTGTTCTGGCCTCATCACTTCTAGGGGCGTTTGATGCCCTACCAAATACTGATGCAGGTTCTGTCGCCTACTCACACTTGAGGAAGGTGTTTCACTTGTGCGTGTAGCTGGCACAGATCGACCATGTCCTCTCCTTGCAACAGGAGCTCTACCAGCAGCACCACGACCCAGGCCACGGCCCTTATTTGACGGTCTCCTCATATTTCTGTAATTTAAGATCTTGCCCTAGAAAGGTTTTTATTGAATAGCGGAATAGAAAATATGATCCAAAAAAAGTGTATGTATATCACACGTACACAACCACACTAGGCCCCAATTACTATTGTTTGTACCCCTAAAAGGCTAGATGAGGAGTAGGGGGAGTATGGAACAGGCAGCACCCTCAAACCTTCAGAAGTATGAGATGAACCCCAACAACTTGGAAAGGTGGATCTCTCTCACACGTACCGACACAGACTATCCCGCAATTCAATTGATCCTCAAAGGTTTTTATTGAATAGCGGAATAGGAAATATGATCAAAAAAAGTGTATGTATCTCGCACGTACACAACCACACTAGGCCCCAATTACTATTGTTTGTACCCCTAAAAGGCTAGATGAGGAGTAGGGGGGGTATGGAACAGGCAGCACCCTCAAACCTTCAGAAGTATGAGATGAACCCCAACAACTTGGAAAGGTGGATCTCTCTCACACGTACCGACACAGACTATCCCGCAATTCAATTGATCCTCAAAGGTTTTTATTGAATAGCGGAATAGGAAATATGATCAAAAAAAGTGTATGTATCTCGCACGTACACAACCACACTAGGCCCCAATTACTATTGTTTGTACCCCTAAAAGGCTAGATGAGGAGTAGGGGGAGTATGGAACAGGCAGCACCCTCAAACCTTCAGAAGTATGAGATGAACCCCAACAACTTGGAAAGGTGGATCTCTCTCACACGTACCAACACAGACTATCCCCCAATTTAACTGATCCCCAAAGGTTTTTGATTAAATAGCGGAATAGAAAATATGATCCCAAAAAAGTGTATGTATATCACACGTACACAACCACACTAGGCCCCAATTACTATTGTTTGTACCCCTAAAAGGCTAGGAGTAGGGGGGAGTATGGAACAGGCAGCACCCTCAAACCTTCAGAAGTATGAGATGAACCCCAACAACTTGGAAAGGTGGATCTCTCTCACACGTACCAACACAGACTATCCCCCAATTTAACTGATCCCCAAAGGTTTTTGATTAAATAGCGGAATAGAAAATATGATCCCAAAAAAGTGTATGTATATCACACGTACACAACCACACTAGGCCCCAATTACTATTGTTTGTACCCCTAAAAGGCTAGGAGTAGGGGGAGTATGGAACAGGCAGCACCCTCAAACCTTCAGAAGTATGAGATGAACCCCAACAACTTGGAAAGGTGGATCTCTCTCACACGTACCAACACAGACTATCCCCCAATTTAACTGATCCCCAGAGGTTTTTGATTAAATAGCGGAATAGAAAATATGATCCCAAAAAAGTGTATGTATATCACACGTACACAACCACACTAGGCCCCAATTACTATTGTTTGTACCCCTAAAAGGCTAGGAGTAGGGGGGAGTATGGAACAGGCAGCACCCTCAAACCTTCAGAAGTATGAGATGAACCCCAACAACTTGGAAAGGTGGATCTCTCTCACACGTACCAACACAGACTATCCCCCAATTTAACTGATCCCCAGAGGTTTTTGATTAAATAGCGGAATAGAAAATATGATCCCAAAAAAGTGTATGTATATCACACGTACACAACCACACTAGGCCCCAATTACTATTGTTTGTACCCCTAAAAGGCTAGGAGTAGGGGGAGTATGGAACAGGCAGCACCCTCAAACCTTCAGAAGTATGAGATGAACCCCAACAACTTGGAAAGGTGGATCTCTCTCACACGTACCAACACAGACTATCCCCCAATTTAACTGATCCCCAAAGGTTTTTGATTAAATAGCGGAATAGAAAATATGATCCCAAAAAAGTGTATGTATATCACACGTACACAACCACACTAGGCCCCAATTACTATTGTTTGTACCCCTAAAAGGCTAGGAGTAGGGGGGAGTATGGAACAGGCAGCACCCTCAAACCTTCAGAAGTATGAGATGAACCCCAACAACTTGGAAAGGTGGATCTCTCTCACACGTACCAACACAGACTATCCCCCAATTTAACTGATCCCCAGAGGTTTTTGATTAAATAGCGGAATAGAAAATATGATCCCAAAAAAGTGTATGTATATCACACGTACACAACCACACTAGGCCCCAATTACTATTGTTTGTACCCCTAAAAGGCTAGGAGTAGGGGGAGTATGGAACAGGCAGCACCCTCAAACCTTCAGAAGTATGAGATGAACCCCAACAACTTGGAAAGGTGGATCTCTCTCACACGTACCAACACAGACTATCCCCCAATTTAACTGATCCCCAGAGGTTTTTGATTAAATAGCGGAATAGAAAATATGATCCCAAAAAAGTGTATGTATATCACACGTACACAACCACACTAGGCCCCAATTACTATTGTTTGTACCCCTAAAAGGCTAGGAGTAGGGGGAGTATGGAACAGGCAGCACCCTCAAACCTTCAGAAGTATGAGATGAACCCCAACAACTTGGAAAGGTGGATCTCTCTCACACGTACCAACACAGACTATCCCCCAATTTAACTGATCCCCAGAGGTTTTTGATTAAATAGCGGAATAGAAAATATGATCCCAAAAAAGTGTATGTATATCACACGTACACAACCACACTAGGCCCCAATTACTATTGTTTGTACCCCTAAAAGGCTAGATGAGGAGTAGGGGGAGTATGGAACAGGCAGCACCCTCAAACCTTCAGTATGAGATTGTGTTCACTGTACCCCACAAAGATTGAGTTCACTGCACCCCACAATGATTGTGTTCACTGCACCCCACAAAGATTGTGTTCACTGCACCTCACAAAGATTGTGTTCACTGTACCCCCCAAAGATTGTGTTCACTGCACCCCACAAAGATTCTGTTCACTGTACCCCACAAAGATTGTGTTCACTGCACCCCAAAAAGATTGTGTTCACTGCACCCCAAAAAGGATGTTGTTCACTGCACCCCAAAAAGGATGTTGTTCACTCCACCCCAAAAAGATTGTGTTCACTGCACCCCACAAAGATTGTGTTCACTGCACCCCAAAAAGATTGTGTTCACTGCACCCCAAAAATGATTTTGTTCACTGCACCCCAAAAAGGATTTTGTTCACTGCACCCCAAAAAGGATGTTGTTCACTCCACCCCAAAAAGATTGTGTTCACTGCACCCCAAAAAGATTGTGTTCACTGCACCCCACAAAGGATTTTGTTCACTGCACCCCAAAAAGATTGTGTTCACTGCACCCCAAAAAGGATGTTGTTCACTGCACCCCAAAAAGGATTTTGTTCACTGCACCCCAAAAAGATTGTGTTCACTGCACCCCACAAAGGATTTTGTTCACTGCACCCCACAAAGATTGTGTTCACTGCACACCAAAAAGGATTGTGTTCACTGCACCCCAAAAAGATTTTGTTCACTGCACCCCAAAAAGATTGTGTTCACTGCAGCCCAAAAAGATTGTGTTCACTGCAGCCCAAAAAGATTGTGTTCACTGCAGCCCAAAAAGATTGTGTTCACTGCAGCCCAAAAAGATTGTGTTCACTGCAGCCCAAAAAGATTGTGTTCACTGCAGCTCACACACAGAAAAATGGATGTGGATCACTGACACCTGCCTATCTCCAATCCCACACCACACAGCAATATCGATTGTAGTTTGTAGAACACAGTTTCCCTAAAATTCAGCAGACTCTGTCCCTAACAGGATTGAGAAGAGATCGTAGATCAGGATTGAGTGCAGATTCACCCCACCCCCCACACAGCAATATCGATTGTAGTTTGTAGAACACAGTTTCCCTAAAATTCAGCAGACTCTGTCCCTAACAGGATTGAGAAGAGATCGTAGATCAGGATTGAGTGCAGATTCACCCCACCCCCCACACAGCAATATCGATTGTAGTTTGTAGAACACAGTTTCCCTAAAATTCAGCAGACTCTGTCCCTAACAGGATTGAGAAGAGATCGTAGATCAGGATTGAGTGCAGATTCACCCCACCCCCCACACAGCAATATCGATTGTAGTTTGTAGAAGACACTGACCCTATATAATTCAGCAGACTCTATCCCTAAAATGCCTACAACTCGCCCTGCCTAAACACTCCGACCTGTCCCTCAATTCTATCCGGACACAAATGGTTTTTTCCTGCCTATCTTTCCCTAATCAGCAGCCAGCACGTTGATGTGTGCTCTGTCCCTGAATCTAAGCAGCATAATGACGCCGCTGCGGCTGCCTCGAACTTATAAAGACTTGGTCACATGCTTCAGACGGCCAATCACAGCTACTGAGACATTTGCAGGCATGGCTGGGATGGCTTAAGGCACACCAGTTAAACGATTGTTGATTGGCTGTTGAAAGCCCGCCATGAAAAGAGCGCCAAAGCATGCAAAACCCGGAAATAAAACGACCGAACACGGATTTTTACCCGAACATACAGTAAAGTGTCCGTGTCCGTGTTCGGGTACAAAAAATCCAATTATTCGGTACGAACACGAATAATACAGTCCGTGTTCGCTCAACACTAGTTTTTATAAACAATATGTTGATTAATTCACACCATAAAAAACATCTAATTCATTAATAAAACCAATAAATAGTGATAAATAGTAGACATATGATTTATACAGTGGGTAAAAATATAATAATTAAATATATATATAATAGTGAGGTATAAAGTGTTTGTGGCTTATTTGATCAAGTCCATAAAAAGTGACTGCAGTGACAAAGTTCAAAATAGAATATTTCTTATGCAAATAATGCTTATCTCCCACTCGCCACTCTGCAGCTAGTTTGCTACTAGCACACACAATCACAAACGGTCTATAACGGCATTTTACTATATATTTTAATGACTTTTTTTTGCCATTTCCTTGTATTTGCAATATTTTTTGCCCATGGAATGGGAATAAAATCTAAGTTTTAAATACTACAATACTACACCTTTCTTTCTTCCTATACTGGCCCCATATCCAATGGGGTGAGAGGAGAGGAGGAAACCTACCAACCCATCCATCCCATGATTGGAGAGCCACGAGGAGACTCCTATTAGCCTGGAGGCTATTAAAAATAAGCCACAAACACTTTATACCTCACTATTATATATATATTGAATTATTATATTTTTCACTACTGTATGAATCATATGTCTACTATTTATCACTATTTATTAATTTTATTAATGAATTAGATGTTTTTATGGTGTGAATTAGTCAACATATTGTTTATAAAAACACTAGGGTTGTACTTTACATTTTTACCACAGGTACACAAATATTACTTTTTAGAAATCTTGTGTTAAACATCACCACCAAGGTGTGTATATACTAGCAAGCGCTATAGATAGCCTCACTACCAGGCTATTTTTTGTCAAACACTCACTCACTTTTCTATAGCTGCTGCTAAATACATTTACTTATATTTATATTCAATTTATACACCATTAGGCTTGGGGAATATACTCCGGTATATTTTTTCTCAGACTTCATCATTACCTCCAGAGCTTGAAAATATATGTTTAATATTTTAACTTTGTTTTACTACTCTAGCTGTAATAATGTGCTGTGCAGAGTCTGTTGTTTTACATATTACTATCACAGTAAGGTCTATATCATCTGAGATATTATTCTGTATCTTCTGGTCTCCATTTTTAAGGACATTTTTAAGCATACGATTCAAATTCTTTTGCATCAATATGACTAATTATGCTTGTCCTGATTAACATCAAATGCTGATTTCATATCAAATGCTGATTTCTTGCACTGATAATTGTTTCTATATCACATAAAACAATGTGTAAAATACTTTTAAGCTATTACTTTACAGTTCCTCCACATTGCCAACATGTATGCCTTTAGAATAGGATGAGGTATACACGTGATGTACCAAATGGATGGACAGCTTGGCCTTTATTTGCCACCTTTTTGTTTGATTTATTCTGAATTGACATAACACATTGTGATTGATGAAAAACACTTAATACATATTATCATAACATCACTGTTAAATGCTGTAGGTACATACACTGATACTGTGATGCTATAGTGAACCCTTGTTCTACCTCTAATGAGCTCATCTCCAGAGGTAGATTGGGTGCTACCAAGACTACCAACATTTTTATACATATTGCTGGCTTTGGATGTGGGAAAACAGACAAGCATGTAAACAGACAGTATGTCCAATATGGACCCATATAAGTATTCCTATCATAAACCTGATGGACTGCTGGGGAAGCTGACAATCAATGTAGTAGTCAGTGCTACTACAGTGTTAGCTGTGAGCTTCCAGGTCCTGTGCAAGCAGCTTCCCCTTTGCAAATGAGCACAGCAGGGTGCTCCATTGGCACTGCTGCCACTAACAGAATGATTTTTTAATGAATACAATGCCTTCTCTGACTAGATGAGGTGGGGCAGAGGGGCAGAGGGACAGTGAGGTCAGTGCTAAGCAATCAACCCCCTGTGGTCAGTGTGGTCAGTGTGCAGAGGAGAAACCACTCGCACAGGACATAGAAGATCACGGCTATCACTGTAGTAGCACCGACAACTACACTTATTGTCATCCTCACTAGCAATCCATCAGGTATGAAATATGCATATTTACTTTTGTCTAAGCTTGAGCAAAGTAAGTTTGCAATAAAGATCATACCTGGAGCTCAGCTTTAAGGCAGATCATTCATTCTGAATGTGTTGTCAACACACCTTCACTGTTTTTGGCAATGCTGCATGCCACAGTGCACAGATCATTTTCATCTGTGTGTTGTGAGTCACTATATTTGTATACAGTATGGGCTTTGGGTGGCATTCAGAATGGAATACATGTGTATGTATCTATGTAGTAATTTGTGTATTGCAAAATTACTGTATTACTGTGTGCAACGCTCATACAGTGCCTTGTGAAAGTATTCGGCCCCCTTGAACTTTGCGACCTTTTGCCACATTTCAGGCTTCAAACATAAAGATAGAAAACTGTAATTTTTTGTGAAGAATTAACAACAAGTGGGACACAATCATGAAGTGGAACGAAATTTATTGGATATTTCAAACTTTGTTAACAAATAAAAAACTGAAAAATTGGGCGTGCAAAATTATTCAGCCCCTTTACTTTCAGTGCAGCAAACTCTCTCCAGAAGTTCAGTGAGGATCTCTGAATGATCCAATGTCTACCTAAATGACTAATGATGATAAATAAAATCCACCTGTGTGTAACCAAGTCTCCGTATAAATGCACCTGCACTGTGATAGTCTCAGAGGTCCGTTTAAAGCGCAGAGAGTATCATGAAGAACAAGGAACACACCAGGCAGGTCCGAGATACTGTTGTGGAGAAGTTTAAAGCCGGATTTGGATACAAAAAGATTTCCCAAGCTTTAAACATCCCAAGGAGCACTGTGCAATCAATAATATAGAAATGGAAGGAGTAGCAGACCACTGCAAATCTACGAAGACCTGGCCGTCCCTCTAAACTTTCAGCTCATACAAGGAGAAGATTGATCAGAGATGCAGCCAAGAGGCCCATGATCACTCTGGATGAACTGCAGAGATCTACAGCTGAGGTGGGAGACTCTGTCCATAGGACAACAATCAGTCGTATACTGCACAAATCTGGCCTTTGGAAGAGTGGCAAGAAGAAAGCCATTTCTTAAAGATATCCATAAAAAGTGTCGTTTAAAGTTTGCCACAAGCCACCTGGGAGACACACCAAACATGTGGAAAAAGGTGACCTGGTCAGATGAAACCAAAATAGAACTTTTTGGCAAAAAATGCAAAACGTTATGTTTGGGCATAAAAGCAACACAGCTCATCACCCTGAACACACCATCCCCACTGTCACACATGGTGGTGGCAGCATCATGGTTTGGGCCTGCTTTTTTTCAGCAGGGACAGGGAAAATTGAAGGGAAGATGGATGGAGCCAAATACAGGACATTTCTGGAAGAAAACCTGATGGAGTCTGCAAAAGACCTGAGACTGGGAAGGAGATTTGTCTTCCAACAAGACAATGATCCAAAACATAAAGCAAAATCTACAATGGAATGGTTCACAAATAAACATATCCAGGTGTTAGAATGGCCAAGTCAAAGTCCAGACCTGAATCCAATCGAGAATCTGTGGAAAGAACTGAAAACTGCTGTTCACAAACGCTCTCCATCCAACCTCACTGAGCTCGAGCTGTTTTGCAAGGAGGAATGGGCAAAAATTTCAGTCTCTCGATGTGCAAAACTGATAGAGATATAACCCAAGCGACTTACAGCTGTAATCACAGCAAAAGGTGGCGCTAAAAAGTATTAACTTAAGGGGGCTGCATAATTTTGCACGCCCAATTTTTCAGTTTTTTATTTGTTAAAAAAGTTAGAAATATCCAATAAATTTCGTTCCAATTGATGATTGTGTCCCACTTGTTGTTGATTCTTCACAAAAAAATTACAGTTTTATATCTTTATGTGTGAAGCCTGAAATGTGGCAAAAGGTCACAAAGTTCAAGGGGGCTGAATACTTTCGCAAGGCACTGTATGTAAATAAAAGCTAGCACACTTAAATGTGTGGAAAATCAAGACCATAGTGGGATACATAAAGATTATTGTAAAACTTTGTCTGCTCATTAAACATCTTCTGCAACCACAAGTGGTAAAATGTAAAGTCTTTTTTATTTTTTAAATTATGGCCCAATAATTCATAACTTGTAATACAACAATTATAAAAGTGGTTAGCCACAAATAATTTGATGCATTTCATAAACAGCATAGTACAAGAGGTTTCAATAAAATGTAGCCTGTGTCTTGCAAAGCTGAAATAGTAGCAAGGACTGTTCTTACATTAATGATAATTAATGTACTTGGTTTTAAAAAAAAAAAACATTTTCCACAAAACTACAAAAAGTGCAGAATTTCAGAGGTTTGTGTTTCATATAAAGTGTAGCCTAGTAAATCCATAAACATATAGGTAGGTGTAATCGTCATTGAGCCTGTATGTTACTCAGTGAGTTCATATATTGGAGTTTTTAGTATATATTGCCCATTAGCTGCAGCTGACCACACTATTGAGAACCATAGTAGATGGCTAAAGGTATCGTAAATATTGCTATCTGCAGCTTGTGTGTTTCATCTGCATTGATCATGTGGTTTCATCATGCTATTTGTTGCCCTGTATGCACAGCCAATAGTAGAAATCACACAGGACAGAAGGTTTAAAAATGAATTCTGATTTCATTCCTGTAGCCTATGAACCTTTCTATATTGTTCTTTGCCATAAAAGAAACACTTGATAATGACTAAGCAACATTTATAAGATTTCCACTTGATAATATATGGATTTTTCCTACAGCTTACCTGTAAAATCCATTTCTTGGAGTACATCACAGGACACAGAGCCATATTCATTACCATATAGGTTATACACCACCTATAGGTGGATGGACACTGGCAACCAATCAGACAGGAAGTCCCCCTATATAACCCCTCCTACAACAAAGTACCCCAGTTTTGAAGCAAGCAATAAACATCCCATACAAGAGAGGAGGGACCTCTGTGTCTCGTGATGTACTCCAAGAAATGGATTTTACAGGTAAGCTGTAGGAAAAATCCATATTTCTTTATCGTACATCACGGAACACAGAGCCATATTCATTACCATATGGGACGTCCCATAGCAATGCACTTGAGGGGAGGGGGACACCATAAATACCGCCATCAGACCACAAAAGATCTACATACCTGCCTGCAGAACACTGTGGCCAAATGCAGACTCCTCCTGGGTCCTAATATCCACTTGATAGAATCTAGTGAACCTATGCACTGACGACCAAGTCGCAGCTTTGCAAATCCATAGAAAGAGGCACCTACTCTTCTGGTAAAGTGTGACTTTACCGGAAAAGGTGGAATCTTCCCTTTCAAACCATACGCCTGTATATTAACTTGGGGAATCCATTTAAAAATTGAAGGCTTAGATGCTGCCTGCCCTTTTCCTGGGCCCTTCTGGCAGCATGAAAAAAAGGTCAGTTTTTCTAATGTGAGCCGACCTTTTCAAGTATATCTTAAGTGCACATACTACATCAAGAGAATGTAATAACTTTTCCTCTGTTTGAGGATCTGGAAAAAAGGAAGGCAGTATGATGTACTGATTCAAATAAAAATCCGACACCACCTTGGGCAAAAAACTGTGGACATAGAATCACCCTATCTTGATGTAAAATCAAGAATGGCTCCTTACAAGAAAGAGCTGCTAGTTCTGATACTTTTCTGGCTGAAGTTATCGCAATCAAAAAGACCAATTTTCTGGTCAAAAGAACCAGGGGAACATATCCCATGGGCTCAAAAGGCTGTTTCTGTAAAACTGCCAGCACCAAATTTAGATCCCAAATACATAATGGTGGCTTCACTGGTGGAAGCATACATAACACCCATTGAATGAAGGTTTGAACCAAGGAATGTGAAGCAATTGGTCTCTGGAAAAAAACGTCAAGGCTGGAATTTTACCCTACCCCTACTTGTAAAAAAGCTAGAATTTTCCTGATGATATGCTTGCGGGGTTGCCATTTTCTGGCCTCACACCAAGTAATGTAAGATTTCCAGACTCTGTAATAAATGCCTCTAGAGGTTTTCTAGCATTTATCAGGGTAGAAACTGCAGAGCCAGATATACCCCGCTCTTTCAAAATCAAGGCTGCAATAGCTAAGCCAGCATACCAAAACCTTCTCAGCCATGCTGGAGCTACCAGGATTAATGGTTTCCCCTCTAGCTGGTTTCTGCGTAACAGTCGTGGCAGCAGCTGAACCGGAGGAAAGGCATAGATCAGGGAAAACTCCTACAAAGGAGTCACCAAGGCATCTACTCCGACTGCGAGTGGATCCCTGGTCCTGGACACAAATCTCTTCAACCTGTTGTTGAACCTGGATGACAATATGCCAAAAGATCTACATCTGGGACCCCCCAGCATTAGCAGGTCAATGCAAAGATCTTGGGGTGTAGGGACGATTCCCCCAGAAATATCTGTTGACGACTCAGAAAGTCTGCCTGACAGTTTTCTATTCCTGGAATGAAAACTGCTGATAGGCATGGAACAAATTTTTTGGCCCAGGATAAGATTCTCCTTCTGGGCTGACTGACTTTTGGTGCCTCCCTGATTGATGGTTAATATAAGCCACAGCTGTGGTATTGTCGGATTGTACCCTGACAGGGTAACCCCGAAGTCTGGGCTTCCAGTACTTTAAAGCCCGACAAACTGTTTGGATTTCCAAGGCATTGCTGGGAAGACTCTTTTCTACCCAAGACCACTTTCCCTGGACAGTGGCTTCCTACAGAACTGCTCTCCAGCCGGAAAGCCTGGCATCTGTAATCGCTAATTTCCAAACTACTGGAAGAAATGATTTTCCTTTTTTTAAATTTCTGGTTATCAACCACCAACTTAGACTCTGACGTTTTCTTGGTACCAGAGACATGCACCAGTCTAGAGACTGGAACTTTCTGGTCTGTGCTGACAGAATGTTGTTCTGTAAAGGTCTGGCATGGAATTGAGCATAGGGAACTGTTCCAAATGAGGACACCATCTTCCCTAATAACCTCATGAAAGACGTACCAAAGGATACTTTTGCCTTCCTACAGATCGAACCAGATCCTTCAGGTCTGTTACTTTTTTTCATAGCAAGAATACCTTTACCTGTATTGTGTCCACAAGGAAACCCAGATATTCCAGACGCTGGACCGGCTGTAATGCTGACTTTGCCAAGTTCAGAACCCAACCCAGACATTCTAAGAACTGGAAAACATTGCGGCTTAGAGCCGAAGCCGACCAATCTATTAGTAATAGATCATCTAGATATCCTTGTATTGACATCCCTTCAGACCTTAGAGCAGCCAATACTGGAGCTAGGATCTTTGTGAACACCCTTGGAGCCGTGGCCAACTCGTAGGGCAGGGTCACATACTGAAAATGATGGTTTTCTACTGCAAAGTGTAAAAACCTTTGATGGGCCTGAAAAATAGGCATGTGAAGGTATGCATCCTTGATGCCTATGGATGTTAGAAATTTCTCTCCCTGCAGGGAGGCCATGACTGAACGAATTGACATTCGAAAAGTACAAATTTTCAGAGTTGGTCCAGAAACTGGTTTAGAGCTTTGAGATCCAGAATAGGTCTCACATCTCTGTTTGACTTGGGTACTACGAAAAGCTTTGATTAAAAACCCCTGAATCTTTTGTCCTCTGGAACTTCTGTAATTACTCTTTGAGACCCTAAATGGTCCAGAGCCAGAAAGAGAGATCTTCTTTTTAGAGGATATGCAGGCATATTTGATTTTACAAACCGAAGATGTGGGAACATCTGAAATTCCAGTTTGTTTCCCTGCGAGATAATGGAAAGAACCCAGTTGCCTTGAATTTCTATCTAGACCTTCGAGAACCTTAGCAGCCTTCTCCCCACTCGATTGAGTGGGGGCGCCCCTTTACAAGTTAGGCTTAGAGGTAGACTCGGTAGATCTCTGGGCCCAGGGTTTCTTCTGCCCTTGCCATGAAGACTTGGTTCATAATCCAGACAGCTGGGGCCGTCGCAACTGCCTGGTATTAAAAACACTGGGAGTCTGAGTGCTGGGAATCTTAAAGAGGGACATTTGCTTTTCCTCTTAACAGGTTGCAACGCACTCTCTCTCTCCCCCCCCCTCAAAATCTTTTGGATATATTTATCTAGATCCTCACCAAATAGGCGTTCTCAATGAAAGGAAAAGCCAGCCAGCAACTTTTTACATGGTAATTCCGCAGACCAGCTTTTTAGCCATAGGATTCTGCGCATATGCACTGTCTAAAGAGCAAACCTTCACATTTCCTGTATGGAGTCCACTGTAAAACATAAAGCGCGAGGTAGATCTGTCTCTCCTTGAGAAGGAACCGTTCTGGAAACTCACCTAATACGGTCTTTTAAAGATTCACAAACTCCAATAACCTCTACTGCTGGTTGTATCCAACCAAGATTCCAACTTCTTATCAGCTGGATCTATAAAAACCTGGGCATTATCCACAGGACAAGTTAAACTTTTGTTAACCACTTCTGAAAAGGAAGATTTTTCCCCTTAACCACTTTACCACCGGAGGATTTTGCTGTCTTACGTCCAGGCCACTTTTTGTGATTCGGCACTGTGTGACTTTAACTGACAATTGCGCGGTCGTGCGATGCCGTACCCAAACGAAATTTACGTCCTTTTTTTCCCACAAACAGAGCTTTCTTTTGGTGGTATTTGATCACCTGTGCGCTTTTTACTTTTTGCACTATAAACAAAAAAAGAGCGTTTATTTTGAAAAAATAACAATATTTTTAACATTTTTTTATATGAAATCCCCCCCCCCAAAAAAATGTAAAAATCTAATTTTTTTAAAATTTTTGGCCAATTTGTTTTCTGCTACCTATGTTTGGTAAAAAAAATCACGATAAGCGTATTTTGATTGGTTTGCGCAAAAGTTATTGCGTTTACTAACTACGGGAAAGATTTCTGTCATTTTTGGTGTTTTTTTTTTTTTAACGCGTAATGGCGGCGATCTGCAATTTTTTTTGCGGGACTGCGACATTGCGGTGGACAGATCGGACCCTTGACTGACATTTTTGACACTTTTGGGGGTACCAGTGACATTACTGCAGTAATCAGTGCTATATATATGCACTATTACTGTAAAAATGACACTGGCAAGGAAGGGGTTAATTTTATTGGAGAGGGAGGGGTTAATGTATGCCTGGTGCTTACTGACGTGTGGGGGGGGAGGTTACTGAGTGACAGAAGGACAGATCGGATGTTCAGCTATGTGTAAACAGAGCGGGCGGATCTCCTCACTCGATTCCCCGACGATCGGGGCAGAGCAGCGGCGATCGCCGCTGCTCCTCCCCTGGCCCGACTCCCGCTGTGACTGAACACAGCGGGAGCGAGCCTCCGGCGGCGCGAGCGCCGCCCACAAGGGGCGGGGTCCAGCGACTTAGGTCTACGTCGCTGGACGGGATCGTGCCACATTGCCGCAGTAGCAGCAATGTGAGCAGGGTTGAAGTGGTTAATAAACAGGCCATTTTTTGTGATTTGGCACTGCTTTATTTTAACTGACATTTGCACGGTTGTGCGATGCTGTGCCCAAATAAAATTGATGTCCTTTTTTTCCCCACAAATAAAGCTTTCTTTTGGTGGTATTTGATCACCTCTGCCATTTTTATTTTTTTGCGCTATAAACAAAAAATGGGCGACAATTCTGGAAAAAAAACAATATTTTTCACTTTCTAATATATAACATAACAAAAAAAAGAAATTACCAATCAAATGTTTACCAATCATCGTTTTAGGCCAGTTTGTATTCTGCTACATATTTTTGGAAAAAAATCCCAATAAGCGTATTTTGATTGGTTTGCGCAAAAGTTATCACGTCTACAAGCTAGGGGAAACATTTATATCATTTTTATTTATTTTTTTGATTTTTTTACTAGTAACGGCGGCGATCAGCAATTTTTAGTGGGGCTGCGACATTGCGGCGGACAGATCAGACACCTAACTGACATTTTTGACACTTTTGGGGGGTCCAGTGACATTACTACAGTAATCAGTGCTAAAAATATGCACTGTTGCTGTATTAATGACACTGGCAGGGAAGGGGTTAACCCAGGGGCGATCAAAAGGTTAAATGTGAGCCTAGGAGGTGTTTTCTAACTGTGGGGGGTATGGGCTTATGGAATCAACATAGAGATGTTGCTAAATAGGAGGAACACAGAAGCTCTGTCTTGATTGCTGAGAGAACAACGGTCTGCTGTGTTTACAACAGCAAACCGCCATTCTCTCTCCACGGGGAGTGATCGTGGGTGCCTGGTGGCAATCGGCCCCACAGATCTGCTTACCTGCTAATAAATGGGAGAGTGCACGCGCCAAGGATCACTCCCGTGAACTACCGTACAGGTGTGGCAATTTGCGGGTACCTGCCAGCCTGCAGCCGTATATCTGCGGTGGCTGGTCAGCAAGTGCTTAACTGAAGAAATGGCAGCATTCACAGTAGGAATACTCCATTTTCTCAAGAAATTTTCCTCCAAAGGATACAATAGTGAAAACCTTTTGAAAGGAACAAAAATCCTATTAGGATGACCCCAATCAGCATATATTACCTGCTCCAAGACCGGATGTAAGGGAAAAGCCTGAGGACTATGAGGAGGGAGCAATGAGCCTAGAAAGGAAAAAGAGACTTCAGACATCTCTAAGGTTGGTAACTTGTATCCAAACCGGACCATTTCAGTGAGAGACTGAATCAACAATCTCTGGGATTGAGAGGCCGAGTATGATTCCTTAGATCCTGACTCCAGAAGTGGAAACCTCAGCTTGAACTTCTACAGGGTCATTTACAGCTACTTCTTCTACATCCTCTGCCTAATTCTAAACTGACTCAGGGGGTGGCTCAGGTGAGGGGGATCTATAACGTTTCCTTCCCCTTTGTGATGCTCCAATCATGCCAGCACTGTTACCCTCAAGGTCAGCCAACGCCGATGCCAAATCGTCCTTGGTGATGTATGCTGCGGCAGAAGCACTAGATGTGGCTACTATGCCTGACAACCATAATGGCTCAGATTAGCTAGTTGCCTCTTGCTCTTCAGGGGAGGTAAACATAGGGAAAGCACGACTAGGATCTTCAAGTCCTGTCGGCGGCACCACAATGCCCCTTCCAGCTGTCCCTCCCTCACTACTTCTCTTTCGGGAGGACATTGCTCTTAGGCAAGACAAACTTGAGGTTCTAACTTTAGTGTACTCAAGGCTTATGCCAAGCTACACAGCACTGATTATCCCAAAGTAACAGAACCAGACCGTGCCTGTAAACCTGCACCCACAGTGATTCACGCAACTCAGCTGCTGCTGCTCTGTGTCCCCTCCAGCCTATGACAGAGGCTTTCACACTGGAAACACTTCATATAAAAAATTCCTCAGTTTGCGCTTGTACTGTGCATGCGTGGCATGCTACGTGGCATATATGTGCACGCCAATTGCGCCCCTCTTGGCTTCATGCGTACGCTTGTGCTTAATTGTTTTGCACAGGTATAGCAGAAAAACATTTAAACAAGCAAGGTGTGCTTTGACATAGCTGATACACCTATTGTCTCTTTATAGAGACCAACATGGCACACATGGTATCTGTTATCTTTTAAAGGGAACAGTGCATAAAAATATTTTTAAAGTGGACCTACCAGTCCTGCCACAGGTTTCTGTCTTATAACAAGAATCCAATCTTCACCCATCATGGTGAGTTTCTGTCACTTGCCAACCTTCAAGGACTGGGTCCACTTTGTTTTGAGGGGCCACTCCCTTGACCATGTAGAGCCCCCTGTCGGAGCGCCTTTGGGGTTGGTTTTACCAAGGGTCCGCATCCCAGGGTCCAGTGTCTAAAATGGACAACATTACAGGCAAAACCTCGTATCTGCTTTCCTAAGGCTCAGGTACCATCCTTTTAGCCTCTGACTTTTTTGGATGGATCTGATTGCTAACCCCTAAATACTGAGATCTTCGATCAGGGTTTGTAGCATAATCCTCTTTGAAAAAATAGAAAAATGTGGAGAGCTTCTCCACCGTGACCATCACCTTTAAGACACTGGCAAGAAAAACTCAGGTACTTCCTGTTTAGGAGGGGTTATATAGAGAGACTTCTTGTCTGATTGTCCATTCACCTATAGGTGGCATATAACCCATATGGTAATGAATATCGCTCTGTGTCCGGTGTTGTACGATAAAGAAATCCCCTAGTTTCTAAACATGAAACAAATGCAAAATTAATACAATCAGTTAAAGCTTATATACAATATGACTACCGCCACACCTCACAAACATATAACTCAGCCCACATACACTTCCATGGCAGTATCATCTTTATCTTGTAAAAGCTTTCATCTTGTTTTGTGTTTTACAGTTTTTGCTTACACAAAAAAAAAAAAAAAAAAAAACACCAGAAACTAGTGTAGTTCATTAGATGAATGTTCTTTAGTTGACAATTATAGTGCAGCTAATTACCGAGTGTCACTTTATATTCATATGGTAATTAAAACAGCAAATACAGAGAGCCCATAAATCATTTATGATGTAAATCGAAAAAAAACATTAGACTCCATTGTGTTTGCCCAGCCATAAACAAATAGCCTTATTGTCTTTTGAATAAATAATACTGTGGTATAGTTAATCATTTTCACAAGACATATTGTTATACTGCTAGTAAGACAAATGCCAGTTCAATCTGAAGAAGAAAGTATAAATACACTACAACTTTTACAACACGTATTCCTTGTTTTGAAAATGTTTCCTGCTTTGAATGTTAAGCCGGGTACACAAGGGGTGAATGTCAGGTTAAAAAAAATGTCCAACATTCACCCTGTGTGTATGTCAGGCTGTCTGACCGAAGCTGGCCGTTTCGCTGGCTTCTGTCACACGTGCATGCTGGAAAACCACAACTCAGTGGGAGAGATCACTTAACTACCTGAACTCACTAAACTAGCTCGACCCGCTGGGTTGAACGAAAAAATACTAGTGTTTATGCAGCCATTTGATACTGGTTCCTAAATATTCAGTGTTAATCTTTTGATTCTGTAACTCTAAGAAATTGTCTAAAGCTGGCTGTACACTAGTAGACTTTCATTCTCATGATGAATGTCATTCAAAACTACTTCAAAATTTGTGTGGTTAAGCCCCCGTTCACACTGGGGCGACCTGTCAGGCAACCTGGTCGCCTGACAGGTCGCCATAGGTCGCCTGGCATAGAGAAGCTGTGGACCCGTTCTAATAGGAGCGACACAAGTCGCTCCGACTTAGAAAAAGGGTCCGGAGCTTCTTTGGGGCGACCTGGAGCGACCTGCATTGACTTCAATGTTATGAAGTCCGTGCCGGCCGCTCCGAGGTCACGGTGCGAGCAGCGCGCCGCGACCTCTGAGGTCGCCCCGGGAAGTAGCGTCGCTCCAGTGTGAACGGGGCCTTAAAGTGAATGTAAAGTCTCGTTTAGAGAAAAAAAAAAACAAAGAAAAAAAAAACAGTTTATACTTATCTGCTCTGTGCAGTTGGTTTTGCACAGAGTAGCACGGATCCTCCTCTTCTCAGGTCCATCTTTGCTGCTCTTGGCCCCTCCCTCCTTTTAAGGGCACCCAAGCCGAGTCACAGCTCTCTGTGTCCATTCAGACAAAGAGCTTAGACCTGGCCCTGCCCCCTCTCTCTCTCCTGATTGGCTGACTGACTTTGATTAACAGCAATGGGAGCCAATCACGCTGCGCTGCTGTTTTAGCCAATGAGGAGGGGAGTCCTGGGGAGCTGAGACACTTCTGCAACATCGCTGGATAAAGATGGGGCTCAGGTAGGTATAAGGCCTTATGCATACTGAATGTTTTTTGCAGCTGCTGTTTTTGGCGTCAGAGGTTTTATTCTGCAGCCAGTAAACTCCCCAGCATGTTATGCTATCTGTCCATGTACACATAGGCTTTTATCAGCAGTTTTTGGGGCGTTTTCTGGCTGGGAAAAAAAATATTTTAGTGGGTTTTAAGAGGAGTTTTTCAGCTGTAAAAACACTCTAACTCTAAAAAAAGCTAAAGAAAGCTGAAAACGGTGAAAAACTTGGCTATTTGGCATTTGAGCCATACGCCTTTGTAGGAGTATAGTTTTGCTAAAAAAAGCTAAAAAAAAAAAAAAATACTACAGCTAAATAGAATGCATTAGGATAAAAAAAAAAACCTTCTGCCTTTACAATCCCATTAACATTGGATTTTGGAACAAATAGACTTTCCCAAACGAAATCTACACTTCACTGAATTTAAAACTTTTTCCATCCTTCTCCTTCAAATGTACTGCAAACCTCAATTTGACTAAGAATTAGAAAATTGATCAAACATTCTTAAAGATATCCTATCACGTCATGATGTCAAGCAATCTCTTAAACAGTTGTCACCAGAACAGCTGTTTCCATTGAAAGATTTACCCTCCTCTTGTTCCAGTGACAACCTGTAAAACCGCAAATTTCCCATCACTCTCTGCCTAGTAGTAATGGTCACCAGGACAAATAGAGGAATGTATCTTGCCAGGGGAAACACAGACAACAATAAAAACATGACAAGGGTTCTAACCTCTTACAACTTTCTAAATTAAAAAGATTTGGCTATACATAAGCTTTTAAAATGAGAAGCAATATGTGTACTCATTAACCGCCTCCTGTCTGGTCTATTGTAAAATGACAGTCGGGCAGGAGCATCCTTATCCTGGGTGCACATTATATGACTTCCTCCAGGTGCATTCCCCATGCACACCCTATGGGCCGCACAGAGGTGCCATCTGTCACCCGCTATGCCCACCAGACCAGACACAGACGAACACAGATCATTGTACTGGGCTGGCCCTGGTACCATGTTATCACTGTGACCAATCACAGTGATCATGTCAATAGTACAAAATGATTTCATTCATAGCCATTTTTTGTGTACTATTGTTATCTCTGTCATTGGTTACAGTTAGGGTTGAGCGAACTGTATTGTTCGGGTTTATACCGGACTTTTGGGTATTCGGTACCCGGACACGAACATTTCACTGTATGTTCGGGTACTGTCCGTTGTTCGGTAATGTTATTTCATGTTTTGGAGCGGTTTTAAAGGCGTGGTTTCAACAGGTGCAAGGCAGCCAATCAGCAAGCGTTTAACTAGTGTGCCCTACTAATGGCATGGCTGTGATTGCCCAGTGCAGCATGTGACCCAGAGTCTATATAAGATGGAGTCACATAGCGCCGCGTGTCACTCTGCTCAAACTATACTAGGGAGAGGTCACTGATACTTTTGCTGAGGTAGAGATAGGAGATTACTGTAGGGTCAGACTGGAGATTGCTTTGAGGGAAAAATTAGGAAGAATCTTCTTTAATCAGACAGCGATCTACATTGATTTTATTGTGTGGGGGTGCAGTGCACAATCTTTTTGCCCGGAGGGAGAGATAGGAGATTATTGTAGGGTCAGGCTGGAGATTGCTTTGAGGGAAAAATTAGGAAGAATCTTCTTTAATCAGACAGCGATCTACATTGATTGTATTGTGTGTGGGTGCACAATATTTATGCCCTGACCTAAGCCCAGTGAGAAGGAGAAAGGAGAAAGAAAAACTTTTATCAGTTTGTCAGGTGGGCGGCGTGCGGTGCTGCACATTTAATGCAAGCTGAGTACATATGTGTCTGCTTAATCTGCATTTAAATAAGAAAAAAACTTTTTTCCTTCATATTTTACTTTGACATACAGTGTTTAGACAGACACTGCTTTTCTAACCTGCTCTTAAAAAAGCCCCAATGTAAGGGGAAAATAATTATTTTTCAGTATTTAGGGAAAAAAAATTATTTTTCAGTTTTTCATTCAAATGGGTTTTTTTATTCAATAGCGGAATAGAACAACAACAGTATCCAACCTGTTAGGCGTGCATTTAACCACTTGCCCACTGCTCACTGTGCTGCTACTGCGGCAAAGTGGCTTATTAAGGTCTGGCGACGTAGACCTACGTCACCATACTCTCCCCTCTCTCGGCGGCGCGCGTACGCCGCGGAGGCTCGCTCCCACTGTATTCAGACACAGCAGGAGTCAGGCCAGGGGAGGAGAGGCGGTGATCACCACCGCTCTTCCCCGATCGTCGGGGATCGAGTGAGATTTCAAATCTGCTATTCAACAAGCACCAATTAAGGGGACAATTATTTTTCAGATTTTCATTCATACGTTACAGTGAGATACACCCATTGCATACTGTTGTTGTATTCTGCTTTGCAATACAAACCCATTCAGGGGGAAAAAAAATTGCGGGCTAGTCTGCATATGTTACAGTGAGATACACCCATTGCATGCTGTTGTATTGCGCATTGCAATAAAAACATATTTAGGGGGAAAAAAAGTTAATTGCGGCCTAGTCTGCATATGTTACAGTGAGATACACCCATTGCATACTGTTGTATTGCGCATTGCAATAAAAACCCATTTAGGGAAAAAAAAAGTTAATTGCGGGCTAGACTGCATATGTTAAAGTGAGATACACCCATTGCATACTGTTGTATTGCGCATTGCAATATAAACCCATTTAGGGGGGAAAAATTAAATTGCGGGCTAGTCTGCATATTTTACTGTGAGATACACCCTTTCTATACTGTTGTTCTATTCCACTATTCAATAAACACCCATTTAGGGAAAAAAAATTAAATTGTGACCTAGTCTGTATTTGTACGTGTGAGATACACCCGTTGTATACTGTTGTTCTATTCCGCTATTCAATAAACACCCATTTAGGGAAAAAAATGTAATTGCGGCCTAGTCTGTGTCTGTACGTGTGAGATACACCCTTTGGATACTGTTGTTGTATTCTGCTATTCAATAAACACCCATTTAGGGGACAGAAAGATATTAAATTGTGGCTTAGTCTGTATCTGTACGTGTGAGATACACCCTTTGGATACTGTTGTTGTACTCTGCTATTCAATAAACACCCATTTAGGGGACAGAAAGATAATAAATTGCAGCTTAGTCTGTATCTGTACGTGTGAGATACACCCATTGGATACTTTTGTTGTATTCTGCTATTCAATAAACACCCATTTAGGGGACAGAAAGATATTAAATTGCGGCTTAGTCTGTATCTGTACGTGTGAGATACACCCTTTGGATACTGTTGTTCTATTCTACTATTCAATAAACACCCATTTAGGAGACAGAAAGATATTAAATTGCGGCTTAGTCTGTATCTGTACGTGTGAGATACACCCTTTGAATACTGTTGTTCTATTCTGCTATTCAATAAACACCCATTTAGGGGAAAATTAATAATTTTGCAGCGTTTGCTGATAATGTTACTGTGAGATACACCCTTTAAATTTGTTTGGCGCATCTCCTTCCACCACCGAGGATTGCAGGGCGCTTCAGTTTGCCTCCTGTTGCCAACTCCTCCTACTCCGCTTCCTCATTCTCATCCTCTACCGCCTCCGCATCCGGAGCAGTGATCATTTCCACGGCTTTCAGGGCAGTAATTCACAAGTGGCTCAGAGGGTGGGTTCCTGCACCCACAAATGCCAGGTACACAATTGTTCAGCAAGGGCACAGTTTTGGAGGATGACGAGGTGGAGGAGGAGGAGATGGAGGAGGAGGAACCATGTTCACAGCAGGGTGGCACCCAGATAACTGATAACAACAGATACTACACTTGATCTCCGAGGGTGGGTTCCTGCACCCACAAATGGCAGGTACACAATTGTCAAGCAAGGGCACAGTTCTGGAGGATGACGAGGTGAAGGATGAGGAGAAGGAGGAGATGGAGGAGGAGGAACCATGTCCACAGCATTCACAGCAGGGTGGCACCCAGATAACTGATAACAACAGATACTACAATTGATCTCCGAGGGTGGGTTCCTGCACCCACAAATGGCAGGTACACAATTTTCAAGCAAGGGCACAGTTCTGGAGGATGACGAGGTGGAGGAGGAGATGGAGGAGGAGGAACCATGTTCACAGCAGGGTGGCACCCAGATAACTGATAACAACAGATACTACACTTGATCTCCGAGGGTGGGTTCCTGCACCCACAAATGGCAGATACACAATTGTCCAGCAAGGGCACAGTTCTGGAGGATGACGAGGTGGAGGATGAAGAGGAGGAGGAGGAGATGGATGAGGAGGAACTATGTTCACAGAAGGGTGGCACCCAGATAACTGATAACAACAGATACTACACTTGATCTTAGGCAAAAGGTCGAGAAGCGATGCTGGTGGCACTCCCACCTGACAGTGGGGGTACAGTGGAAGCACAAGGCGAAGGTAGAGGAGGAGGAGGTCGCCAACGCAGCCAGGGCACCACCAGCACCTCAGAAGGCAGGGTTAGCATGTATGAAATGTGAAAAAGCTTTGTTGGCACGCCACAACAACCAGGACCACCAGCTGTTATTTTTTTTTTAAGCCCCTGGTGTGTGAACACACTCAGACTATCACCTGGTGGGTGCATAAAAAAGTGCACACCAAAAAAGTGAAACACAAAAAGTGCACAGGGTATACACATGGTCCTTGACCCTGATCCCCCGGGGCGCAAGGCTCCTGACAGGGACTGGGGTACTTACACTGGCTAACCTAGCCGAAACCAGGCAGCCCCGTTCTTTAGGAGGTCTGCTGAAACAGACCACCGCAAGTACTAGGTGGGGCTCTCCCGAAGAGAGACCCCATGAGAGAGGGCGAACCAAGCCTGAAGGCCATATCCACGCCCTCCCAAGACTTTCAGGGAGAGGCCCAAGGACCTACACCCTACTAATCACGCTGTGCAAAATAAAGACACACAACACATAACAGTGGGGAAAGGGATAGTGGAGAAATGCAAGGTTAGTTCCACGTTGCAATACTATGGCAGGCCCTTCGGCCAGGAATAAAAAATTCCTCTGGTCCTGACTCCTGACCAAAAGGCCCGGCCCTAGAGGCAGGTGTGAAAAATGTGTGTAGGAAGTGCAGTGTCCTTGGTGCCATACACATAGTGTTGCCATCCACCGTGAATTATGGCACCCCTGGACTGCCAATCCAGGGGCACATACACCACAGGCTTTTCAGAATCCTGGTCCCTGGCAAGACCAGTGCAGCCCCGTCCCTACCAGAAGGCCTCAGAACTTGGACAGCTTTGGGAGAGCCCGACCCACAACCAGGGACACATACCTTTTCCAAGGCCAGACTCAACCCAGAAGGGAGAAAAAATCCCCCCCCCCCGCCGCCATCACCGTTACTTACCATATACCACATACAGTTCCTTACCTACTATACACATACTGAATAACGGGTCTGCCCCCTTCAACTTCTGGGTCTCCAAATTAGGCACATGGCCTGAGCTTGTCCTTTACGCCTTGGAGGTGCTGGCATGCCCTGCAGCCAGTGTATTATCTGAACGTGTATTTAGCACGGTTGGGGGCGTTATCACAGACAAGCGCAGCCACCTGTCCAGAGCCAATGTGGACAAGCTCACATTCATTAAAATGAACCAGGCATGGATCCCACAGGACTTGTCCGTACCTTGTGCAGAATAGACATGTATACCGGCCTTACCCAGCCATTGTTGTATTTTTGATCTTTCTCACTCTTTTGGGGTGTACCCTAATTTAAAAAGAAATAAAATTAAAAACAAAAACCAGTGTTGGCTACCTCGTCCTCCTCCACCACCGCTTCCACCTACACCGCCACATCCACCGCCACCTCAACCTCCTACTCCATATGGGCCTTGTCCTCCTCCTACATCATTCAAGATGATTCTTTTTTATTTTTCTGTTTTTTTCTGTTATTTTAAGTTATTTCCCTATCCACATTTGTTTGCAGAGCACTTGCCATGATTTTTCTGCCATTTGCAGCCCTCTAGCCCTTTCCATGTTTGTTTTAGAGCCATTTTAGTGCTCAAATGTTCGGGTCTCTATTGACTTCAATGGGGTTCAGGATCGGGGTAAAGTTCGGGTTAAGTCCAGGTCACAAACCCGGACTTTTTTTTCAAGTTCTGCTTAACTCTAGTTACAATGATCATCCTGTACAGGGGTCAATCACAGAGGATAGCTGTAGTCAATCACAGCTATCCCAACAGTACACAATGAGACATGAATGGATGCCATTCATAAAAATGATTGCTTATAACAGTGATTAGTTTATTACTGTAATAAGCCCTAATCATTGTGGGAAAAAAAAAACCCTGATCACCTCCCCAGAGCAGTACAGTTTGCTCTGGTCACAGTGTGTAGAAAAATGTAAAAAAAATAAAAAAAGGGTTTGAAAATTTTAAAAACAAAATATTTTTTTGAAATACTGTCAACGGTCAGTGTCCTTAATCACTGTCACATGATTTATATGATGATTCGGTACTGCTCTGATGATAGTATGTATAAAAAAAAGTGCAAAACACTTTCCTTTATTTTTAATTTTCCAAAAAAAGATGACAAAAACTTCAAAAAACTTACAATGCCTCTTACAAAATACCTTAGACTGTGTACTTTCTAAAAAGGGGTTATATGAGGGTTATATTAGTACTTTCCTTGCATTTTAGGGCCTCAAAAATCAGATAGGCCCTCAGTACATCAGGATTGATCAGATTTCAAATATATATGCAATAGTTTGTGGGCTCTATAATTTTCACACAGACTAAATAATATACACTGGTTTGAGTTATTTTTACAAACAAATGCAGTAGAACACATTTTGGCCTAAATGTATGAAGAAAAATGATTTATTTGCAAATTTTAATAGAAACAAAAAAAAAAGTGTTTTCTTTTTTTCACAATGTTCTGTATTTTTTTAGTTTATATAGTAAAAAAAAATGGTGGTAATTAATTACCACCAAAAGAAATCTCTATGTCTCAAAAAATTATAAAAAATTTATTTGGGTACAATTTAGCATTAAAAGTGTGACAGCGCTGAAAACTTTAAATTGGCCAGGCAGGAAGGGGGTGAAAGTGTTTGGTAAAGAGGTGGTTAAACTACAATAAATACATATTATATTATTGTATTATAGGAGACAAAACGAATTTGGTAGTCTTACAAAAAAGTTTAATCAGAATCATAAACTTGGGCAGCAAGGTTAAGGGACGAAGAAACCAAAATATAAAATGTACTTGCTTTTTTTCACTGTTGTCAACTGTGAGTGTATAGCTCCGGGTGAATTCAGTACCAAGAGGTAAAAGTGGGGCGTCTTGCACTGAGGATTCATACACTCTACACTTCAGGTAGAATACCTGTTTTTTTTTCTTCTCTGAGTGCCTTCTGACATGTTCAGGTGCCCTTAAAAGAAATACTACCTCCAACTGCACATAGAGTACTGTATATGCAAGAAAAGCAAACTTAGCCACCAACATACTGTTGTTCCATTTGGCTAAGTAAAGGATATCTAAACCCATGACTAAAAATGTAATACTGTACATTGCAGTTTACAAGTCCATAGGTGTGGTGGCTTCATTAGTTTTCTTTTTTTCAGGACATTTTCTGCAAGTACACAAAAATAGCTACCAGAATTCCAAAGTCCAATATTCTATGCACTGAACTGAAATCTAAAATAATGTTATCAGCTTTTCCTGCTTTCTTCAGAAAAACTTGCATTTTACCATACATATCCACCTGCAGTTTCCTCATTTTATCATATTTGAACAAGAATGCATAGTAGGAAAAGGCTATAACATGGTAAAGTGAAACTTGCTTGTCCTTCAGAGTGATGCAACAGATTCACTTTAAAGTTTGCCTTACCAGCAGCACAAACTAATCATCCCTTCACTCCACTGCTGCTCTGTTCAGTGGCCCCACCAGGAACATATACTCACCTTACCTTTGCTCTCCTCTTGTTCTATTTTGTGGCCCCTCCACTAGCCCATATTCACCTCCCTTCTATTGCTTCATGTTCTGTTTGGTGACCCCTCCAGAAGCACATGCTCACCTTCCTTCGCTCTCCACCTTCCCTGTTCTGAGGTCCCACTGGTAGTACATATTCACCTTCCCTTAATTTCCTTGCTGCCCTGTTCTGTGATCCCACCAGGAGCACATACTCACCTTCACTTCCCTCTCCTGCTGTGTTCTGGGATCCCACCAACAACACATACTAATCTTTATTTTGCTTCCTTATTGCTCTGTTCTGTGGTCTGACCATGTGCACATACTCACCTTCCCTTCACTTCCTTGCTGCTCTGTTTAGTGGCCAACCAGGAGCACCTACTCACCTTCCTATCCTTCTCCTGCTCTGTTCTGAGGTTCCACCAGCAGCACATACTCACCTTCACATCCCTGCTGCTTTAATCAGTGGCCCCACAAGAAGTACCTACTCACATTTCTATCCCTCTTATTCTGCTCTGTTCTGAGGTCCCACCAGCAGCACATACTCACCTTCACTTCACTTCCCTGCTGCTCCGTTCGGTGGCCCACTAGAAGCACCTACTCATCTTCCTATCCCTCATCTCCTGCTTTGTTTTGAGGTCCCACCAACAGCACATAATCACTTTCCCTTCACTTCCCTGCTGCTCTATACGGTGGCCCCACCAACAGCACATACTCATCTTCCTGTTTAGCCACCCAGAGCAAAGAAAACGACATAGTATTTTCTGATATAGGGGAGAATATAACTCAGTCCTCTTCCTCTTGTTTGCACCCAGGCGTGTCTAATGTGGGCAGAAAGAGTGTCCTTAGCTCTGTATAAGTTCCAAGTTGTGACACACTTTCTTTTTTTGTTCCCAGTGGCCAAAAAGAGCAAAGAGAAGTAGTTATCTCTCATTCAAATCAGTGCATACATATATTTATTCACATATTGTACAATAGAAAATAGCTATGGCATTATGCTAATATTGAATTAAATGTTTTTGTATTGTTCATTTCCCTTTAATTAAGTTTTTCTCATACATTTATAATGCTGTAATTTTAGTACAGTAAAGAAAGCCATTTATATTGTAGAATCACTGAATAATAATAAACATGAACACAAAGCAGAGTAATCAGGGTTAGAACAAAGCAAAAGCCAATAATAACTATAATTGGTACCTATTGTTTATTGGACAGATTTTTTTATTGTTATTACCTGAAACTGTATTTAAATAATTAGTAAAAAAGAGAATATTTCAGAAAAAAAGGCCTCCTTTATGCAAAGAAGATGCATTTTCTCCCCACTGTATTTTCTTAAAGATCCATGAAGTAATTATCTTTGGCAGAACATAAAAAAAAATGAACATTTTAAGACAACTTGAAATTATCTCCTATTGTATCGTGTAGTGGGAGAAACAATGGCTGTGATTACTAAACTACATTATGCTCTTACTGTGTGGCAATCAAAACGAGTACAGCCTAACATTAAGCTAAAATGTTAATAGCATATCCAAGCATAAAAAGCAATACATTAGATAAGCACAAAGGAAACGCTACATATGTTCAAACCTATTAATCTATTTCAGTCTTTGTGATTGTTAGTAATGCACTGTCAATCGGTGTCAAATGTGGGATTTTACTAATGGGAAGCAATCTACGGCCATTAATCTAGTTGTGTTTCTTGAAGCATAAACATGATCATAGTGTGCTACTGCCCTCTAGTGTAGTATCACTTTAAGAAGAGGAGGGAAGCTTTTTTTTTCGGCTTATTTGTGTGATGTAAACAATTGCAGTTTCGCAATGCAGATAATTGAATCATGTCTCCCCTTATAATTAGACTAGGCATAGTGTCACACACAAAGTACAACACCAGGTAGCTGCCAGCATGAATGTTGAAAACAATTACAAAAACAGAGAGGAACAACTGAATTTTTTCAATGAGGCCGTAGTTTAGTGACTAACAGATATGATGGTGTGTGGATTTAGTAAAAAAGCATCTTTTTTCACTTAGTCTCTGTTCACACTTGGGTGATTTGAATTGTGGGCTGAATCCAATTCCAAATCATGGCAAATCGCGGGACACGTGTGCGATGCCATTAATGGCACCTCAATCTTGCCATGATTTTCCAGTGATTTTCACGCAATAAATTACGATGCGAGCATGCCAAATCACAACACGCGACACTGTCGCTCAAAAGAAGCGCACTGCCATTCGTCAGGATTGCAGCGCGTTTTATCCCGTGACAATCGCTGCAAAATTGTGGCAGGATTGGGGTACCATTAAGAAGTAATGGAATTGCACACATCCCGCAATTTGGAATCGGGGCAGAATCGCGGCAATGCCATCAGCAATTAAAATCACACAGGTAAGAACAGAACCTTAAGTGAACCTGTATTCAGTGAATTGCATGCAGAGGATTTAAAAGCATGGTCATTTCCCTAAGCATGATGGGATTATTGAAATTAAAGTTGTATCACTGACCAGTTTTCTTCTTTAGTAAATCAACTCTATTGCTGTAGAATGTGAAAACTTTTGGCACAAGAGTTCTATGTTCCATTTTAGTTTAATTTAACAAGACATTGTGGTGGATTTGCTAAAGGCAAATAGACTGTGCACTTTTGCAAGTGCAGTTGCATTCTGCAAGTACAGTTGCTCCAGAGCTTAGTAAATGAGGTGAAACTTTCCTTTACAGAGAATACCCAATCACATTAAAGGAAAAAAAAAAAAAAACAGGATTTATAGCCTGCATATGATTGGATGATGGAAGTCAGCAGAGCTTCTAGTCATTTACTATATTCTGGAGCAACTGTACTTAGAGAGTGCACAGTCTATTTGCTTTTAGTAAATCAACCCCAGGGTAAGGTGTGAAATTGCAAAATAGAGTAACCCATAGCATTTGGTCTGAACAGATGTCCTACTGATGTGATAAACTAAAACTTTATAAATCTATATGGCCGCACGACAATTTAAGTTTATATGTTTATGCACAATTTGTCTAATTATTTTTGCCAGCTGCTGTTTTTTGATCTGCCAGCTCGATTTCTGTTTAGTTATAATTTTTGATAAACTAAATCTTGCCTGACACAGGTGGCAGGCAAAAGCAGAAGTACAGGGGTTGCTGAATCTCATATATATAAACTTTTAGAGGGCGGACAGCAACAACAGGTAAAGATAGTACTGTAATCATGCTTGTAAGAATGTGTTTCCCCAAAAACACAAAAATATGTACACAAAATAGAAGGGAACAGCAGAGAGAGCATAATTATTTGCTCCTATTTAAGACTAATCAAGAAACCTCTTTAAGTGTAGGAATATATATATATATATATATATATATATATATACAGTATACATAAATAGGTTCTTCAAAAAGTTTAAAAGTTTCTGCACACTTTTTAAATGATTTTTAGTAAGAGAAAATTCAGAAACATTTTGAAGACCCCTCCTAAATACCTCTCAATCATCCCCAATTCCACAGGACCATCCTGGGATTTCTACAAAGTCCGGAAGCCTTGTGGATCCACGCTATATCCTGGAGGCCATTGCCGAAACACTCATTCCAGCACTGGGCTCCAAAGTGCATCAGAGCAGAGCTGGGCAGAGCTCAGGGAGGTTTTCATGGTGATGCAGATGCATAGAGAGCGCCTGTACAGCAGTGCTGGGACAAGGTCATTGAGCACCCAGGGCAAAGATGCCAAACTGCACCCCCCCATTCCCTTAGGGTTAGGGTCAGGGTGCCCTCAATCCCTGCAATAAACCATTGCGCCAGGGCAGCTTCCCCTCCTGCCCACCCCTTGTCCCGGCCCTGCTGTACAGTATCTCTACCAGTACAGGGCTGTACAGTGGCACTTCTATGCGATAGAGGGACAGTGAGCTGCATTGAGAAAGGACAATGACTGCTGTATTTTTTTTCTATTGTACATATGTACTGCTGAAGGCAACTTTAAGACAGAAGCTTCTGCAGAGTGTGGAGCTCTTTCCAGGTCTAGGAATTGTAGTGTCACTTCTCCTGGGCTCTGTGTGTAGCACTTCTATATTTCATGTTATCACAGCAGAAGGTGGAAGATGGAGAAAGAGTATGGATCTCACTTAAGCCCCGTAGACACAGGCCGAATGTTGGACGGCATCAGCTCATTCAATAGAAACCATCCAACATTCAGCTCATGTGTTCTGCAGCTGGCTTCTGTCAAAAGGGCATGACCAAAAAAGGTCTGCCAATCGGCTGCCGATCAGTGCTCTCATTGGCTGAGAGCACAGACCAGAGTGTTCTGGCGGAGGGGACGCCCCCCATCAGAACAAAATAGAACAACAGGGGTGATCGCTGTACTAACATCAGATTGTTAGTACAGCAGCTACAACCTGAGCTGTCAATTTGTTTTATTCAACCCACTGGGTTGAACAGAAAAAAAACTAGAAGTGTGTACTAGACTTAACTGTATGCAAGTCTGACATGAGGTTATGAGTACCTCATTCTGTACTCTGCGCTGTGCATTCTCTATTCTACACTGCCTCATTCTGTACTCTGTGATGTGCGTTCTCTATTCCACACTGCCTCATTCTGTACTCTGTGATGTGCGTTCTCTATTCCACACTGCCTCATTCTGTACTCTGTGATGTGCAATCTCTATTCCACACTGCCTCATTCTGTACTCTGCAATGTGTCTTTCGTTTTCCAGACAACCTTATTCTGTAATATATGCTGTGCATTTTCTATTCCATACCACCTAATTCTGTACTCTGCACTGTGTTCCCTATTCCACACCTCCTCATTCTGTGTCACTCTGTGCTGTGCCTTCCCTATTCTAGACGTCCTCATTCTGTGCTCTGTACTGTGTGTAGCACCCTACAGGTAGGTGCTAGGTAAAATATATTGTGGGCCTTGTCTGCCTAACAGCAGGGCTGTGATTTGTTAGGTAGGGTGTCAGGACTTCCAGATGTGCCTGCTGAGGGAAGAAGTATCCCCATTGGCTCCTGTGAGAGGCTTCTCAAAGGGCAGTGTGGGAAGCCCAATCAGGGGACACATCCCAGCTTGTAACTACCCCAGAAGGCAGATTAGGCTGCAAAGGATTCTGGGAGTGGGTATAAGTTTGGGGGGAAGTGCATGACAGATTGTCTTTGGCGGGGGCAGAGTCCCAAGAAGGAGAGTGCGTCTGTCTCTCCTACTGTCTGAGGAAGGTGGATGTTTCGGGGTGTCGCCAGGGGATCCAGAGAGTGCTGAGTTGAGCTAAGGGGATCCAGTGCGGAGAGAGAGAGAGAGTGGTCCAGTCCCAGGAAAGCCTACACAGGTCGTGAGTACTGAGGATTGCCCCTGGGGTTTGCCTGAAGTGTTATAGGGGACCACTCCGGAAGAAGTTCTGTGATCCAGTGTCAGCTAGCTGTAAAGGGGGTGCCTAGGTAGAGGACCCTGAAGTTGTAAAGGGGGTACTAGCAGTCTGGGCCCTGAATTGTACAGAGAGTGTCAGTGAAGCGACAGTTACACAAAGTTCTACAATATACTACCTCAAGCTGTACCTAGTGGGAGACATTATTTAGTGACTTCCACAGCACAGCAGTGTCAGGAGTTCTACAGTTCAGTCTTGGATCTACAGGACTATAAGTCAGAGATTTAAAGTGGAGTTCCACCCATTTTCGGAACTTTAGATCTATGTAATCCCCTTTAAAATGGCTTTTACCAATGGAAACTTTTTTTTTTTTTTTTTGCTAGTAAATACCTTAATTTCGGCTTTATTCCTCCTCTCCTCACTTCCTGGTGCGATCGGCGATGACGTCATTCGGCGATCCGCAGTGTCTGCTGGGATGTATTCTATTCCAGAAATCTCGCAGTAGCTGTATCTGTACTGAGCCGTGCCTGCCCCGCCTCCGCCCCGCCTCCGCCCCGCCTCCGCCCCGCCTCCTCTAATTGAGTTTCATTGTATGAATGTATTAAGGCTGTTCTCTGCCCCGCCTCCGCCCCGCCTCCTCTCATTGAATTGCATTGTATGAATGTATTAAGGCTGTTCTCTGCCCCGCCTCTGCCCCGCCTCCTCTCATTGATTTGTAAGAGGAGGCGGGGCGGAGGGGGGGCAGAGAACGGCCTTAATACATTCATACAATGCAACTCAATGAGAGGAGGCGGGGCGAAGGCGGGGAAGGCACGGCTCAGTACAGATACAGCTACTCCGAGATTTCTGGAATTGAATACATCCCAGCAGACACTGCGGATCGCCGAATGACGTCATCGCCGATCGGACCAGGAAGTGAGGAGAGGAGCAATAATGCCGAAATTAAGGTACTTACTAGCAAAAAAAAAAAAAAAAGTTTCCATTGGTAAAAGCCGTTTTAAAGGGGATTACATACAGCTATGTATTCCAACCTATTTAAAATGGGTGGAACTCCGCTTTAACACTTCTTCAGCTACACAGAGAGTTCTCAGAGTCAGTGAGCGCTGGCTGGCGTTGAGGAAGCACCAACGGGCATTTTCAGTAACAAAGTCCCATATGTAATTAGTTTGAGCCACAAGGAGTATCCCACTCATTCCCTTCTCCCATCCCCTTTAAATCTATTAAAAACCACAAACAAAGATGCCAGAGTTGTCGCTGCTTCAGTTGTCACACCCAGGGCCGCAGCTCACATTGGCTGGAGAGAGTACCGGTTCTAATGGCAGACCCACATCAGGCCACAGGCCTAGAAACCTTGCTACATATGCATTCACCATTCTACACACCTTCATTCTGTACTCTGCATTGTGTGTACTGTATTCCATACCTTCTCTTTCTGTACTTTGTGCTGTGGAGTTCATTATTCCACATTGCCTCATTCTCTATTCTGTTCTGTGCATTTCATACCCTATTTTATACACCTTCATTCTGTACTCTGTGCCATGCAGTCCCTTTTCCACAACCACCTCATTTTATACTCTGTGCTTTGTGTTCCCTCTTTGTCAGAGCTGGGCTCCTGCTATTTTCTAGCAGCTCTTTATTTCAGTGCACATAGGCTTATCAGCTGTCGGTTAATTACCAGCCACTCATTGTTTCCAACAACTTACCTGGTTTGCATTACCTGCCTCATTAGTCCAGCCTACAGCCAGGCCCTTGTGGCTATTTAAACAGCTTTGCTCACTTCCTCAGTGCCCTCGTGTGGTCAACATCTTCAGTGTGTTCCTGTGTATGACTTGCCCTGGCTGACTTCTCTTCTGATTCTCTCCTGAAAATGCTATCTTCTGGTTTCCTGATCCTGGCCTGTCTGATTACCTGCTCTGGCTTCCAAATCCTGGCTTCTGTTTTTGACTACATTCCTAAACTGTTGTTATTTTTGCTATTACTTTGTACATTAAAGGTGTGATTTTAACTGTAATTAAATTTTCTGTCTCTGCCTGGTTTATGGTTCCTGACACTATTTCACATCTCATCATTCTGTACTCTGTGCTGTGGAGTCCCTATTCCACACATCTTTAATTTGTACTCTGTGCTGTGCAGTCCCTATTCCTTGCTCCCTCATTTAATACTCTGCTCTGTGCATTCCCTATTATGCACCTACTCATCCTGTACTCTGCGTGTTTCCTATTCCACATCAAATCATTCTGTACTCGGCACTGTACAATACTGATTCCATGCCATCTCAAGCTGTAATCTGTGCTGTGCATTCCTTATTCCATACTGCCTCATTCAGTACTCTTCACTATGCGTTCCCATTCTGTGCCACTCAACGCTGTGCCTTCCCCATTCTATAGATCCTCATTCTGTACTCTGTGCTGTGCTTTCCCTATTCCACACATCCTCATTCTGTACTCTGTACTGAACATTCAGTATTCTACACACCCTCATTCTGTACTCTGCATTGTGTGTTCTGTTTTACACATTACCCATTCTGTACTTAGTGCTGTGGGTTCATTATTCCACATTACCTCATTCTGTACTCTGCGCTGTGAATTCCCTATTCCACACACCTTCATTCTGTACTCTGTGCTGTGCAGTCCCTATTCCTTGCTCCCTCATGTTATACTTTGCGCAGTGCATTCCCTATTACACACCTCCTCATTCTGTACTCTGCTCTATGTGTTTTCTATTCCACACCTAATCATTCTGTACTCTGCACTGTACAATACTTATTCCATGCCATCCCAATCTGTAATCTGTGCTGTGAGTTCCTTATTACATACTGTCTCATTCTGTACTCTTCACTGTGCGTTCCCTGTTCCACACCCCCTCATCCAGTACTCTATTTTGTACATTTCCTTTTCCACACCATCTTATTATTTACTCTGCGCTTTGGGTTCCCCATTCCACATCATCTCATTCTGTACTCTGAACTGTACATTCCTTAATCCACACCTCCTCATTCTGTACACTGTGCTGTACGTTCCCTATTCCACACCATCTTATTCTATGCATTGCACTGTGTGTTCCCTATTTCACACTTCCTCGATCTGTACACTGTACTGTACATTCCTCACCCCACCATTTTTTCTCCCTTTTACTTGTGTTTTTATTGATATATAAAAGGCTTACAAGTGAGAAATAAACATACGTTTCGCATAGAAATGATATCGCAGGCAATTATTTATGAAAGTTTACATAGAAAAAGGCATAGTTTTTGCTACATATGACAAAAAGGTACTTAAAATGAACAATTTTGGATGATATCTAGCCCCAGTGAAGGGGGAACTGAGTGCAAATTAGAAAAAAAAAAAGAGAAAACAGGGTTAAAATGAGCTCCAACATTGGGTATATGACCCAAATGTGGAGGACTCACCACACCATTTCATTCTATACTCTGTGCCCTGTGTTCTTTATTTCACACCACCTCTTTCTGTACTCTGTGCCATGTATTCCCTATTCCACACTGCCTCATTCCGTACGCTGTTCTGTACATTCCCTATTCCATACTACCTCATTATGTACTCTGTGCTATGAATTCCCTATTCCACACCTCCTCATTCTGTACTCTGTGTTGTGCATTCTATATTCCACACATCCTCATTCTGATTCTAGGACAATATCCCCCCGGACAATATCCCCCGGACATTATCCCCCCAGACAATATCCTCCCTGGACAACATCCCCCTGGAAAATATCCTCCCTGGACAATATCCCCCCGGACAATATCCCCCCTCTAACCCTAACCCTAACCCTATGTCCCGGGGGATATTGCCCGTGAGATGTTGTCCCGGGGGGATATTATCCGGGGGGATGTTGTCCAGGGGGGATGTTGTCCAGGGGCATGTTTTCCGGGGGGGGGATATTGTCCGGGGGGGATATTGTCCTGATACCCTCATTCTATACTCTGCAGTGGGAATTCCCTATTCTATACCACATCATGCTATACACGGTACTCAGTGGTCCCTTTATCACATTTTCTGGATATGTACACTGTACTGTACTTTCTCTCTTCCACATCACTTTATTCTGTGCTGTGCCTTTCTTTTTCCACACACCCTCATTATGTAATATATGCTGTGCATACTCTATTCCATACCACCTATCTCTGTGTCACTCTCCGCTGTGCCTTCCCAGTTCTACAGACCCTCATTCTGTACTCTGTGCTGTACATTCCCTATTCCACACCTCCTCATTCTGTGTCACTCTGTGCTGTGCCTTCCCTGTTCTACAGACTCTCATTCTGTACTCTGTGCTGTGCCTTCCCTATTCCACAAAACCTTAATCTGTACTCTGCATTGTGTGTTCTGTATTTCACACCTCCTAAATTTGTATTTTGTGCTGTATGTTCATTATTCCACATTGCTTCACTCTGTACTCTGTGCTGTGCAGTCCCTTTTCCACACACCTTTATTTTGTACTCCCTATTCCTTGCTTCCTCATTTTATACTCAAGAGTACAGATGGAGGTGGTGTGAAGAGGAATGTGTACAGTGTACAGATCAAGGATGTGTGAAATAGGGAACACACAGTACAGTGTATAGAATGAGATGGTGTGGAACAGGGAACATAAAACACAGTATACAGAATGTGGAGGTGTTGAGTAAAAAATTTACAGTGCACAGTACAGAATGAGGTGGTTTGGAAAAGGGATAGTACAGCACAGAGTACAGAATGAGGTGTGTCGTTTAACCACTTCCCGCAAACCGATGCAGCTCTACGTTGGCTTGGAGAAGTGCTTGTATCAGGGTGATGCCTGCAGCTAGAGGCATCATCCTGGTACTGTTTTTTAGAGCCAGCGGTCGGCTTTCAGGTGATGATGACCAATGTGGCCTTTACGCTCCCCCCTCCCACTGCCTTGCCCAGGTCTCTCATCCCACCGGGAGACCCATACAACCAGCCGGCACAACCAGTGGCTGGTTGGAGTCCTGATAAAAGCTGAATCCGATGTAGTAACCTGGAAGCGGCGTGATCACGTCCAGATTACTCGACGGCTAAAGGCGCTGAATTTAAAAAAGTATCAGCATTCAAAAATGCCGATTTCGGCATTTTGAATACATTGAAGTGCAGTGGAGGAGTATGGGGTCTTTTAGACCCCTGATCCCTCCATAAAGAGTACCTGTCACTGCCTATTACTGTCACAAGGGATGTTTACATTGCTTGTGACAGCAATTAAAGTAATCAGATTTTTTTTTTTCTAAATAACTGTGCTAAAATGAAAAAAAATAATAAAATAAATAGGAAAAGAAAATTTAAAGTGCCCCCGTCGCTGTGAGCTTGCGCACAAAATAAAACGCAGAAGGAAGCCGCAATCATAAATGAAAGCGCTATTCAAACCACACATGTGAGGTAGAGCGAGAGCAATAATTCTAAAAAAAGAGCTACTCTGTAACTTTAAACTGGTAACCATTAAAACATTTTAAAGCTTCGCCCATGGAGATTTTTATTGACGGTAGTTTGTCGCCATTCCGCGGGTGTGCCCAATTTTAAAATGTAACATGTTAGATATCCATGTACTTGGCGTGACATCATATTTCACAATATGCAAAAAAATGGACTACCTTTACTGTTTAGTTTTTTTAAATGCAGTGAAATGTATTTTTTCCAAAATAAAATGAAAGACCGCTGCGCAAATACTGCGTGACAAAAAATATTGCAATGACCACCATTTTATTCTCCAGAGTACTTGCTAAATATATATATAGATATATATATATATATATATATATATATATCTATATATAAAATGTTTTGGGGGTTCTAAGTAATTTTTTTGCTAAAAATACTGATTTTAACTTGTAAATAACATGTCAGAAATGGGCTCGGTCCACAAGGGGTTACGGAATGTACAGCACAGATTACAGATTGAGATGGTGTGGAATAAGTGTTGTACAAAGCAGATTACAGAATGATTTGGTGTGGGATAGGAAACACACATTACAGAGTAGAGAACAAAGAGGTGTGGAATAGGGAATGCACAGTACAGAGTATACCCCCTCATTCTGTACACTGTACTGTGTGTTGCCTTTTCCACATTTCCAGGATCTGTACACTGTACTGTACATTCTCTCTTCCACACTACTTTATTTTGTACTCTGTGCTGTGTGTTTTCTATTCAACACCACCTTATTCTGTATTCTGTGCTATACATTCTCAATTCACACTGCCTCATTCTGTATTCTGCTCTGTACTTTACCTATTACATACTACCTCTTTCTGTACTCTGTGCTGTGCATTCACCATTCCACGCCTCCTCATTCTGGACTCTGCATTGTGCATTCCCAATTTCAGATCACCTCTTTCTGTACTCTGTTCTGTATGTTCCCTATTCCATGCACCCTCTTTCAGTACTCTGTTCTGTGCATTCCCAATTTCAGATCACCTCTTTCTGTACTCTATTCTGTACGTTTTCTACACCACCCACCCTCTTTCTGTACTCTGTTCTGTGCAATTCACCATTCCACGCCTCTTCATTCTTTATTCTGTGTTGTGCATTCCCTATTCGAACAAATTCCAAATATTCACACTCTCTCTGGCTCCTCCTGTTTGATTGAAAAGATGTTAGGGGTTGCTCACTGCCCTGGACTTGCAGTTGGTTGCTTATTATACATAGCAGCACTCTTTGTTGCATTTAGGATCTGCCCACCATTAGAGGAAGAAGAGGATGAAGAGGACCGGTCACATCATGACATCATCAGATTAAAGACACCTTAAATAAAGGTATGTATGCAGTATTTTTTTATAGGGGTGTGGGGTGTTCCAGTGGGGAGTGAGGGAAATTTAGGTGGAAGATCCCAAGCCCAGAGTTGGACTTATATCCATAAAAAAGTCCTAAAAAAAAGAATAAGTAGTCTTCTAAAGTGGCTACTGTTTTTTGTGGAAATTAGGAACACTTTTGAAAAAAAAAAAAATATGAGTTAAACCTGAATTTAATTGTATAGTTACCTACAGACATATTACTCTACACTAGTCCTAAAAAAGCAAGCTGCTAAAATGTGAGGTATAATGATATTACAGAAATCTCCTCTGGGTCTACCGGTCCTTAAAAATGAGCTTTCTCTCAATTTACCTGTGGATGACAGCAGACAGAGGAAGCAATATCATATTAAATTACAAGTACAAGTGCATCACTGGATTCACTCAAGCGGATTAATTTCATATGGAAAAATTGTTCCAAATTGCTGTCACATGATGACATCTGTAAGATGCCCAATATGCAAATAGATACTATTGCAAATCACAGCATATTTCATTCAAATGCTCCCTTAGGAGCAAATGTGGTAAATACATGCTGCCCAGCTAACTGCGACGGGAACATTATCTTCTGTTTGTAATATTGCCTGTGAATTATGTATTGATGAAACCGTTTAAGGTGCTAATCTCTTTCATCCTCCAACATGTTTACAGTCAGCTGTACAACTAATGTTCAATTAGAAACAGAATTTTATTACTGAAAAATGCAGGTTTAAAATATGCATGCGAGATAGGAGGGGGAATGTGAACCTTGTCCTGAAATAACAGATTTTTACTTATAAAACAGCCATTTGCCAGGATTTCAAAGCCATCTGCTTTCAAAGACTACCTTCCTAGTTGTTTACCACAGGCTGTCTTGTCTGTTTTAACAACCTCCCGCGGGATTCTGCACACCTCATTATGCAAAATCACTGGATGTACATTCACTCCAACACTTTCATCTAATCTGCACACATAGCACCTTTTCTGTTATATGCAACATCCTTGCGAGGCTGCACTTTACAGCCGCTAACCATGTGCAGACATCTTTGTGTTATTGTTGGTGTTCCCGGTCCAAATGTTCTACACAGGGCTCATTTCCAATTTTTACTTTTGTGATCCGGCCATGTAAAATGTAAAAAATCTCATAGCAGAGGTTGTCACTTGCTGCACAAAGCACTCGAAACCACATAAAACCTTTAAATAAGTCCCAGATGTTTATAGTGCATAAAGGAAGGATACCTAATCATTCCATCTGTAACTGAAAACAGTTACCATTTCTTCAAGCACATTACTGGAACATTGGAATATAGAAACTGACAAGCTGGTCCAATCAAGAACACATTAAAGAAAAGCAAACCATAACAGTACAGATTACTACATTTCTATGGGTGCTCTCTGCGTACACACCTGCACAAGTTAAGGACCAGAATGAGCTATAAACATAGGGGTGAAAGCTAGGCTACGCTTTTTTAAAACGTAACCATGTTCGTTAGATATACCCACGAGGTTTGTTAAAAATAAAAAATAAATAAAAAATTGGAATGTTGATGCAACCACAACCCACAATCACCAAATAAAATTCAAACCATTATAAAAATTCTGCAGTGAGTACAAGTTATTAGAATAATTACAGTAAGATGTATAATCCTGTATTTATTTTAATGCATATGTGCTGCTGCAATGAGGGTCAATAAATCGTAAAGAATGCCTTGTTTGACACTTGGCTGACCCCTTGCATAAGTGAAGTTTTAAAGGCATCACTGTCCCATGTTTCATTTCAATATTAGTCTAAATTTCCAAGAACTATGCCTGTTTTAAATAAAAATACCTATTATTCTAGCATGAATGCACGTTAAAGAAAACCAGCATGGAATGGGGACATGTTAGACTCTGAATGTTCATTCTTAGGCTATTATAATAGAGAAGCCTTATTTCTCAGTGATATGTATGTGTGCTGTTATCCACTTCCATGCTCTCCTTGTCAGAGCAGAAGGGTCAGCTCAGTATTAAGCTGCAAGATCCCCATGAAGGCTGACCATTCTGGGAACAACTGAGACACAGTAATATGTGGCAATATATTTCACCACAGAAGAATACAAACTAGAATTCTCAAAAATTAGTATTAACCACTTGCTGACTGCCTAACGCCGATCTATGTCGGCAGTCAGCCCCTCACAGGCAAAGTGACGTAGGGCTACGTCACTAGCTTGTGAGGGTCTAGGGAGCGAGCGCGCGCCCCCGGAGGCGCGCTCCCGCGTGGTCACGGACCCCCCCGCACGTGTGACCAGCGGACCCGATGTCCGCCGGTCACTCGGCGATCGGCGGGGGAGAGGGAGAATGTCAGGCAGCTTGTGTAGACAAGCTGCCTGTCATTCTCCTCGCTGTAAAGACACTGATCAAACGGATCTAGTATGTAGATCCGTTGATCAGTGTCCTTACAGCTCAAGCCACAGCCAATCACAGTAGAAAGCACGCCCCTAGGGATACACACAACCCCTCCCTTCCAAATAAAGTTAACCCCTTCACAACCAGTGTATTTTTACAGTAACAGTGCATATGTATAGCACTGATTACTGTAGAAATGTCACTGGTAACCCCAAAAGTGTCACAAATGTCAGTCAAGGGTCCGATCTGTCCGCCCCAATGTCGCAGTACCGCAAAAAAAATCGCAGATCGCCGCCATTACGCGTTAAAAAAAAAACAACAAAAATGACAAAAATCTTTCCCTTTGTTAGTAAACGCGATAACTTTTGCGCAAACCAATCAAAATACGCTTTTTGCGATTTTTTTTACCAAACATATGTAGCATAAAACAAATTGGCCGAAAATTTTAAAAAATTTTGATTTTTACTTTTTTTGGGGGGGAATTTCATATAAAAAAATGTGAAAAATATTGTTATTTTTGCAAAATTGACGCTCTTTTTTTGTTTATAGCGCGTGATCAAAAAATCGCACAGGTGATCAAATACCACCAAAAGAAAGCTCTGTTTGTGGGAAAAAAAGGACGTCAAATTCGTTTAGGTACAGCGTCGCACAACCGCGCAATTGTCCGTTAAAGTCACGCAGTGCCGAATCGCAAAATACCCCCTGGTCAGGAAGGGGGTAAAATCTTCCGGGGCTTAAGTGGTTAAAAGGGAACTCTTGACTATATAACGATATGCTCTCAATATATTTTCATATCTTGACATGCTTAAACTAAAGTCTTATAACTGACACTCTGTCTAGGCTCCTAGAAAAAGATAACGCACTCAAATTAACATGCGCTTAGTTTTTTTTTATTGTCCACTGGAAACTACTTCTTATTACACTACTTTTTTTAAGGCCCTTTTTACACTTGTGCGACTTGTCCTGCGACTTGGGACTGAAAAGTCGCATGACAAGTTGTACCCCGTGATTTCCAATGAGTACCGTTCATATCTGTGTGACTTCAAGTAGTCCCTGAACTACTTTGGTCTGACTTTGATGTGACTTGTGGTCCATAGACCTGAAGATTACACAGGTATTGCTTCAAGTCGCGTCAAAGTCACCTCAAAATCGAGCAACTTTCAGGTCACACAAGTGTGAAAGTGCCCTAAGCAGTCATATCAACAGTTTTGAGTTCGAGGAGGTGACTGTAAGATATAACTTTTCTCTATCCTCCAGTAGCACAACCCCCAGTTGTAGAGTCCAGCAATATGTACTTCCAGATCTTGATGTACTTCAAGGAACAGTTTTCTACTCTTTCCCAGATTTTCCCAGACTTTAAAAAAACACATGCTCTCTTCAATTATTTTTAGGTATATGTAAAAGAGATCAATTCATGTAAATATTCTCCCAGTATATCTAAAAATGTTTTCAAAACTTTATTTCTATGTATGGTTTGTAAATATATATTTAAATGGGGACAGCCATATTTGCGAATTACATACTTTTTCTTTGCAGTGCTACACAATAGTTCTTCTTAGTCCTAACTTCTAACTACAGCATTCAAGTATAAAATAATTTGTTTTCCCACTCTAGTAGGTAATCTAAAAATCCCTGTATTTATTGTAATAAAAGTATCGAAGACCAAACACAATAAAGTGATTGTAAACCCATCATTGTTTAAATTAACAAACAGTTTATACTTATCTGCTCTGTGTAATGATATGGCACAGAACAGCTCCAATCCTCCTCTTCTCGCATTCCCAACTGGCACTCCTGACTCCTCCGCTCTGCTGATTGCCCACCACAGAAAGCCGTTTCGACATGCAGAGTGCGGCTTGGCCCTGTCCACTGCTCCCTCCTCACTGTCTGTCATTGACAGCAGCGGGAGGCAAAGGTTCAAGATTAAATCCAAGATGGTGGGTTGGGAAAAATAAGCTGCAAAGGCTGCAGGTGTGTGGAGGACAGCACTGTACCTCATTGGTAAGTATTCAAGAACAGTACTTGTATCTGCTGAGTTTTATTTTTGGATAGGCAGGTAAAGTTCCTCTTTAAAATAAGATGTACAATAAGGAATGAGTCACTGCTTATAAGCCATCCACTTCTAAGTGTAAATGGAAGATCTAGCTACAAAGCCTGTAAATAAAATGCTTTTAAAATATTCTGTAAACAGACAAGGATATATTTGTAAAAAGAAGACAGAAGCTCCATCTGCTAACTCAAAAAGAGAATGTAAACTAATAATATACAATATTATAAAACTACATTTGTTTGTTCCTGGCTATATTAAATTCATTGCGAAACCACCTTTAGGAGTGGAAACAGCTTCCTACTGAAACTTAAAAACCTTCCAACAAAACTTCTGAAGTTTGTCCACACATTAAAAACAAAGGACCTAGAAGCACAGCATGGCCATCACTAACTAATGGCGTTTGAACATCTCCAAACCATTAGTGCTTTATGTGTACTGCATCCAACTCATATAAATCTTGTCTACCAAACAGCATGATCCACATGAGGTCTTTTAATGAACACTGACTAAGGCACTACAAAGTTGTTTATAAAATAATTTAATCAATTTCAAGCTGAACATCTCCGGTTTCCTTAAAAAAACAGGGGTGAAATGTAATTGTCTTGAAAAGAGCTTGATATAGTGTTGCAAAAACAAATAATTGTTTAGTGTAAATGCTGTGATTTTATTTTAAGGCTTTTTGTGTATTTTTAAACTTTTTAAAGTTTTGCACAAACATTTTTCAACTTACTTAAAAACGTCATTTGGTTTTAAAGTAAAGTGGTTCCAAACCCTTATGGGTTTTTACCTTAATGCATTCTGTGCTGCAAGTTAAAAACAGCAACCCCCCACCTTATATTTACTTGAGCCTAATTCCGATCCAGCGATGTGCACAAGAGCAACGGATCTCGCCGCTGTCTCCCTGATCACTGGTCACATTATTAACTGTCAAAATGCTGTGACGAGGGAGTGGATCTGTGTCAATGTATGCAGACAGGGCGGCTCGGGAGCCACTTTCCATGAGAGCACTCACGAAGAAGAGGAGTCTGGAGTGCCAGCGGGGGGGGGGGACGCTAGAAGAGAAGGATCAGGACTGCCCTGTGCAAAACCATTGCACAAAGTATAAGTACAGGTAAGTATAACACATTTATTATCTTAATAAAAAAAACTGAAGCTTTATTGTTACATAAGTATGTGGCTCTAAAGGGCTAGGAGCGGACTTACTAAAGGACTACAGAATATACAGTACACTGAGCAATGAGAGAAAACTTTTTTTTTACAAACAAAAGACCCAACACCCAAACACAAGCAAGTAACACTAGCATATGCAGTACATTGTATTGGGGAATACTTAGCGGTCTTTCTACACTTGAGGAGAAGGGACATTCTTTTCAGAATAGTGGAGGTGCACATTTTAAACAGAGGACAATGGGTTCACAAGAATGTAAAAGAGGTCAAACATTTTAGATAAAAGGGTAGGGATCAGCTGCCCACTTCTGTCTGTGTGGGGTTTATTTACTAAAGGCAAATCCACTGTGCACAAGTGCACTGCAAGTGCACTTGGAAGTGCAGTGGCTGTAGATCTGAGGAGGACACACAAGGATAATAAAAACAGCATTTTTGCTTGCACATGATTGGATGATAGAAATCAGCAGAGCTTCCCCTCATTTCAGACCTTCCCCTCAGATATGCAGTGACTGCACATCCAAGTGCACTTGTAGTGCACAGTGGATTTGCTTTTAGAAAATAAACCCCTTTGTGTAAATAACTGTGTTGCTTTTCACAGAATTAGTTATGTATAGTACTTCCTGTCTCTAGGTTGTTGTGTTGGAAACCCCAGAAGTTAGAAGTGAAGAAGAGAGAGAGAAAGTCTGAGACACATGCCTTGACCTTGGAAAGGTTGTTGCTAAATCCAGACCAGAAGCAGGGATTATTAGGCAAGTGCTCCTCTGTTTAATATTTTACTATTGTTGCCCATAGTTTCTAGCTTCTAAATATATGTCTCCTTGTTGTTATTTTACATGCACTATGCAATCACCTTACTGTATGTTAGTAGCAGAATTTGTTTAGTGCAATAGAGTTTACATGTAGCTTTTGTTGTTTTAGTTAACCCTGTTCCTTCTGGTCTGGGATTCTATAGCTAATTTTAGCTCAGGGATTAACAACCAGTATAGGCTAGAGCCAGTTTAGGCATCTGATGGCCACATAGTAGTTAGAGGTTCAGTTGCATGACAGATTAAAAGCTACTAGGGACTAGGACACCAAATAGATATGCTGACTCAGAGATTCAGTGCCACATCATGATTTCTGCTGGTGAAAAGATGCATTCAAGGCTGGTTGGCCAACCACTAGAGAGTCTCCCCATTATTGCAGATCTGGTCTTTAAGTCTCTGAAACCAAGACAAATGCCACATCATAATCATTCTAAGGGACCCCGCTACTTAACATTGCTGCAGCATTCTTCTTGAGGAATTATTATTAACAAATATCCAGTTCAGCTCTTTGAATTTACTATGTACGCCCAAAGAGTTAACCTTTAGTCACAAGCTGATGGCAGCAGTAACAGCCATCAGCCTGTGTGTGTTTTGTACAGCTGTCTCCCAGCTTCAAAGTGAAAGTGATGAGGCAGCTCCAAAGCTGCCTATCACTTTCACACAGTCGGCAGCGCATTGCCTCCACCCCTCCCACCACGAACCCCCTCCTCCCGTGGTTCCTGGACTGTCCCGCACTCACCAGTGCCCAGGAACACAGCCGGTGGCTGGGGGAGAGAGAATGCAATGAGACCTAGGCAAATCCATGCCTCAATATCACATGGAAAAAGTGAAACTGGAAGTGATGTCACTTCCGCTTTTAGATGTACCCTTTCCTGGCCAGCACAGCTAGGGAGCATATACAACCAAGCCAATCTGTGCTTGGAGTACATAGGGGTTTATTAACCCTTTGTGATAGCAATCAAGTAAAAATAAATATAAAAATAAAATAAAAAAGTTTAAAAAAATAAAATTTTAATAAAATATATTATAATAATAAAAAAAAGAAATAAGTATTATATGGTGTGGTTTTGCATAAAATTCGTTTTATTATACTTGTCTTCAGAGGCGCTTCCACACACACGCATATGATTTTTTGGTGGAATAAATTGATTTGGTAAGCGGCCAATTTTCACATAGAGAGCACAGCGGTGACACACTTTCCAAAGTGGATTATTTCAGCTGCACTACAAACGAGTGCTGTATTTGCATGTGGGAAAGTTGGAGCATCATCTTTTCATTAAACACACTAAATTGTGGAGCACTGGACTATTTGTGAACTTTCTGCACCATTTATTATTTGTCATTTTTTGTGAACAAATCGTGGCTACTTATTCACAAAAAAAATATTTTTGATGTCATTCACTTGTTACACCGTTCCAGGCAACAAGAGTTTCACTTATCTAGTGACACTTTGCTATTTAAACATTCACTATTGTTTGATTTTTGCTTATTGCACATTGTTTATTGCATCTGTTACCTAATCACTTTTAGGATAATATCTCAGTCAAAAAAAGTGCATCTTACTTACTAGGTTTGCTTTACTTTTTTCCGTGCTGTGTGTATGGACATTCCATTCTCACACAGGGCCCTTGGTGTTGGGAGCTAGTTTACATATTTCAGCAAAAATACAAACTGATACCTAATTATTTTTATATGACAAACACAAAAGGTTCAACTAAATGCATTTAGCATTATCATGTTAGTATGTAAAAGATTACTAAAATGTGGTCTGGGAGGCAGCCTAGCACCATTTTTCTATGCTCTGTTTTGAATTTAATTATCATGGCTTTGTTAAGAAGGAGGGTAAAAAATGTGAATAGCACTATTGTTCTAAAAAATGAATGTGAGAAAAATAAAAGGCTGTAGACAGATAACTAGAGGGAGAATCATGACAAGTATTAACAAAATGGTAAGTACCATGCCTCTTATTTTCTCTTTGCAGGCTAACTATACAAGGGGTCTTCAAAAAGTGTCCACCCTTTATTATAGGTAATAGAGTTTAAAAGAGTGTGGCAACTTTTTGAAGAACCCTTGTATATACCAGAAAGAAAATATGGTTACATTTTAAAGGCACTTAGAGCTTGTTTACACTTGTGTCAATAGCCTGGATTTATGCAGAATTTGTTCAGCATCTTTAAAGCCTTATAACTGCCCTTCAACACCTGCCATGAATATTCCAATGTCACCACACAGTGCTATTCACACAGGAGCCTTACCACACCTTAACAGCAACTAGAGCATTTATAGTGTGTAGTGAAGCATTTATAAAGTGTTAGCTGGGTGCTGTGTAAGACAGTGGAGGTTTATGTGTCCCAGAATGCACTGGGAAATTTTAGAGAACAAGGACAGAACAGCTACAACCACTTCCTGGTTGTAAAGAGCAACCATATGGTAACACCATTTGCTTCTGCGTGCAATGAAAAGCATCAACCAGCCAACAACAGTGACAGTGCCATGCAGGAGCAAAGACACTGAACATTATTACCAGTGGCAAAGCATTTTGTTTCAGTGACGTTTACTAGGACCAAGCCAAGTGTCAAAGAGATCAAACTATACAAATCCATCTTGTACAAAAAAGCACAAAAATGTCTGCTATCACATCACAACCGAACCGCATTAGATCATTTCCTCTACATCGCTTCCCCTTTAGGCATTTCCTATTAGAAAAGCTACACTTTCATGGAAGCTTATCAAACATTTTTGAAGCTTTTTCAAAACTTCATAAACACAACAAAAACACATCATAAATGCTATAGGCTTGTTAATGAGCATTGCTTCATTCTTCATAATCTACACATGTGTGAATGAGCCCATTAAGCAGAACTAAACCCACCAATTTAACTGTTTCCCAAAACAGTTACATTCAAGGCATTCTTTGAATGATAACTGTTATAGTTACTAGGGTGCTTATGTTAGCTGTCAAGCAAACTGCAAAATCATCAAATGGCCAAATGGCCGAATGTCTAGTGTCATAGTTAATCACATGTGCAGCACCATGGCCACTGCAGTTTAAACAGAGGCTATGATGGCCCCTTTCTTGGTTGTAAAAGATAGGAAGGTTTAGTTTCACTTTTATATGCTCAAACCCATATGTCAAATAGCATATTAGCCAAATGTAATCCCTTCCATAACAACATGCAGACTGGAAGAGAGGGGCAGCACTGTAGTTAGACTCTATTGCATTGCACAGTGATAAGACTGTGCTTGTGATTGTGCTGCTGCTCCTTCATTGTAAAGTCACAGGCTTGGGTAAGTCAAAGACTAGTCTGTATTGCCCAACGTCAGTGCAATTAGCAGGGATGTCACTGTGAGGAAAGGACCAGGCTCTGCTATCTATTGGGAGTGAGGGATTAGCTAAAGATAATTTTAAATCTTTTAGCAGATAAAATAATTCCTATATACAGTATACATTTTTCAACTGTGCACTTGACTGTTTGTTTAAAGTTCAGTTTGGATAGTAATAGAACCCTTCCACATACCCACCTCTCCCAATAAACACCTTACTTAACACGATTTATAAAGCAGTAAATCCATATTCCTGCTTTTTGAAGGGAAAAAATTATCTGCCATATATGAAATATCAACCAGCGAAAGAAACTCACTTCCTTTTTTTTAGAAAATTGGTGGGGCAGGGAGTTCTAGAAAGGAGAAAGCAAGGTCACATGACCCGTCAAGCTGCCATGTGTCCAGACTCTCTTCCTATTGAGGTTGTTCTTTTCATACTTATGCAGATAACACTCTTGGACTACATTCACATGGGCAGCTGGTGGTGAACAAAATGCTGCCTCTGGATGACACTGCACTCATTGCTATGGCAACATATAAACTGGCCAATTAGCTGAGGCGTTTGTGGGCTGCCAGAAAATCTGCAGAAACGCTCTCCCTGGATGTACACTGCCTGCGTCCTGTGTTAGTCAGAGGCTGTATTTCCAAGTAACCACCTAAATGTGTGATTACGTGCGAAAAGCTGCAGTGCTGGTCATTGATTTGCACAGAGTACAAAACTGGCAGCTACCACTTACAGCTGCTGTTCTCACACATTGGAGTTGATTTACTAAAATTGGAGAGTGAAAAATCTGGTGCAGCTGTACATGGTAGCCAATCAGCTTCTAACTTCAGCTTGTTCAATTAAGCTTTGACCCCCCCCCCCCCCCCAAAAAAAAAAAAAAAAAAACTGGAAGCTGATTGGTTTCTATGCAGAGTGGCATCAGATTTTGCACTCCCTAGTTTTAGTAAATCAATCCCATTGTATGCATGCAGTTTGTAGCTCCCCTGGCAAGAATCTAATGATTCTCACCAGTGGCTAACACTGGCCACTCATGTGAATGTAGTCTTAAAGATACCACATGCTTCACAGTGACCCCATCATTTTATAGATGACATGTAAATTGCAGGCACAGTATATAGTAAACACTGCAGCATCCTGAATAGATAGCAGTATTTATTCATTCTCCATTATAAACAGGGCCTCTTGTGTAACAGAATGCAAAAATCAGCTTACTGTAAATGACAATTAGATATAGAGGTATCTTTACAACAAATACACCTGTTGCTTTTTTTCAGCAATCTTATCATGGTATACTATAATCAGTTACAGTAATTAATACAACATTACTGCTCTTTTTCCTGTACTGCAATAATTAGCTTTTTGATGTGTAATTCCTGACGAAGTTCAAGATATCGATCATCTATATAGATCATCTATATTTGAATGGACATTTGGATATTTAAAAAAATGAGAGTCTGCCATGGTAGAAAGTTAGGCTTCAGTCAGTTAATGAAGATTATTTAAATTACAAGAACAATGTTTCCAGAAATGGCCCATGCCTAGAGTATCAGGCATAGTCCATCAGATACATGGATTTAACACTCTGGTGGACACATGTCTGACAGTACCAGCCTTTATTATCTGCCAGAGCAGTTTTGTTCAGTCAATGCCCTAGCATTTTTTCTGCTAGCTTATTCCTAAACACTGGGTAGTGTGTCTCTAGGGCACATACAATGGCTCATTACATAGAATTGAGAAGTGGTCAGCAGCTGCACACCATTAACTCAGCTTGAGTCTGGTCTTCTAGCAGCATTTTCTATCGTGTGTATAATTATATCCAAGATGTTCCTTTGAGTGACTGTATATCAGAACTAATTTTCTGTTTAAACACTCTATGTGCTGAATCTCCTGGACAATTATTTATTTGGATGTTACTGCTGCAATGTAAATTTGCCAAATATCTGTTCTGTGTTTTGCTGGTAACTAAGACATTATAAACCGTACATGCATTTGATGAATAAATACATTGACGGCTTTAGATTAATTTATTTTTATAGTTATTGAAATCTTTTATCAGTTTTTAAGGAAAACAAAATATGTATTTAACAAGTAAACTGTAGGGATAATTTATGATAACCAGAGTACTGGAGTAAATGGAACAAGGAATCCAAAGCTACAGCATGCTATACTACACTGTGTTATGTTATGATATGCTTTGTATGGGCAACAGCTCCATATTAAGCCCGTACATGCTAGTCTGATGTGGAAAGTGAAGAGGATTTTTCATACGAATCTTCCCGTACGACAGAATTCTACTTCAGAAGTGATGTCATGTGTTGGATTGCTTTGTATGTGTTCTTTCGTCTCTGAGCATGCCTAGTCTTGCTCATAAGATTTTTCCCCATTGAAATCTGTACTAATGAGACGAAAATCGGACGTGTTTTGACGGAGGACAAAAATTTTATAGCCTGCACATCAGGATTTTGTCAGCCGAAAAGTCGGAGTCGGCTGTCGAAAGCACCATACTAACAATCCGAAAATCGGCAGATCGGTCTTCGTACGAAATTTCCCTTCAGATTTTCTTATCGTGTGTATGGGCCTTAAGCTTCAAGTTTTATAGCTTAACCCTACTATTAAAGTGTGTGTCAAGCCAAAACTTTTTTTATTAATTTTGCACAGAGTGCCGGAGGGTTACAACACATAGATATTTATATATATATATATATATATATATATATATATTTTTTTTTTTTTTTTACATAATCCATAGGATACAGCACCCACTTTGATTTTTCCTATTAACAATGCTTTTTAACTGTGATACGATACACTCAAAATGAAATCCTATTGACTGTAACTTGCTTTGTATGTCACCTAAGGCATTGAATTGCACTGTATATGGTGTAGATTGTTGAGCAAATCTCTGGTTTATTTTGCATATATACTACAAGACACTGGTGATGACCTCCTTGGTAAATATGTAAATACAGATACCATTGCCCCTCCTTAAAGGCTTACATAAAATAAATGTAGCATGTAAAGGAAACAAAGAGCAGACTACTAGCCCACCTTAGGTTCCAGCTTATATGAATTTTCAATCAACTCAGCCTGCTGGCCTCTCATACTCTTCATGAATATTCCTGAATATTTATGTCTGTCCATATATGCAGCTTCATGAACACATAGTAAAATATATTCAGTAAAATAATGCCTGTGTGGGAAGTCTCAGGTGGATTTGCCATCCTTTGTCTCATTCCAGGAAACAGAATTTTAACCTATAGCTTCACTTTGAGTGATGTTACTTCTCCAGAACTACTATGGAACATAGAAACACTGATGGGTGAGGCAGAAATGAGAAAAAGTGGTCAATGGACTCTGCGAGCTTATTTGTGTGATTTTACCCCAAATATGTTTAAACGCACTTACTGTTGATTGACTCACCACCTCTACTGGAAATATGTACTGTTGGTTCTTTAGAGAATTGTATCTCTAATCTGAGCACTCTTAGGGCTCATTCACACATAAGTTGGGTATGAAGAATGAAGCTATGCTCATTAATGCTCCTATGGTATTTATGCTGTGTTTATGATGTATTTTTGTTGTGTTTATGAAGCGATACTTAAAGAATGCTCAATAAATGCTGCTTTTCTAGGGGAAGGGCTTAAAGGGGAAGTGATGTAGAGGACATGATCTAATCTGATATGTTGGTTTAGGATTAGCATTAATTATATAAAATGAAAAACAGCAGCCATGTTTTTTCCAGTCTAAGGATAAAACCTACTTGGTGACTTTTTGCAAGATTTGTTTTTTGGTATGCGTCACAATTGCTCAGGATATTTTGGTTGCATAATTCCAGGTGCTGTTCCACCTCTTCTATAAGTAATGATACATTAATAGCAGCCTTCATGACACTTGCTGACATGGTCCCTTCCATGTACAGACACTTGTTGATGAGGTCTTTTGCTAACACAAAAAACTTTACTACTGAAAATAATGCTCAATGTCGCTGCTCCTACCTGGCACTGTTGAAATTGCTGGCTGGCCTGAAGCTTTTACCTGCACACGGAAGTGAATGATGTTACCACACAGCTGTTCTGTACAAACATGATGTGAATGGAGCTGCTCAGTTCTCATTTATTTCACCCAGTTCTCTTTTATTTCACCGTGCATTCGGGGATACAGGAGCCTCCCCAATGCTTAGTTAACACTTCAATAAATGCTTCACTAACACATAATAAATGATCTAGGTGCTGTTAAGGAGTGGTTATAGAGCATCGCCATTGAAATCAATGGAAGCAGTTGACAAGCATTGATGCCTCATGAATAAAGCAACATGCTGCCTAATTTTTAACAGAACACAACGCTACTGCTACTCTGTGAACAGCACTGTGTGGTACCATTGCAAAATTTAGGGCAGGCATTAACAAGCAGTTATGAGGCTCTGTAAATGCTCAATAAATGCCACATAAACACATGGTATTGATACACATGTGAATGAGTCCCTTCATAGATAATGTGCTTAAGTGACATCCTTAAGTGCTTCCTTTCCAAAAGTAATTCATACACATCCACTACTTAATGGCCATGCAATATATTTTTCATGAAATCATTTTCTATTGTGTTTGCTTGCCTCCTTCTAATGTCCTTCACTATCTTCCATTTGAAATGAGTGCATGTTAATTACTGTCATGTGCACTATTCTATGTACACTACACATCCCATAGTCTAGGGGTCTCCAAACTTTCTAAACAAAGGGCCAGTTTACTATCCTGCAGGCTTTAGGAGGGACGACTGTGGCCTTTGGAAGTAGAAAAGGTTGCGACATCAGTGGCAAAAAAAACAATGCCCCATCTTTGGTGTCAGTGGGAAGAATTATGCTCCATTATTGGTGTCATTGGAAGGAATTGTGCCCCATTGTTGGTGTCATTGGGAGAAATTGTGCCTGTTCATTAGTATTAGTGAGGGAATTGTGTCCCTTAATTGTTGTCAGTAGGGGAAATTATGCTCCATCATTGGTATCAGTGGGTGAAATAGTGGTCTCCAAACTGGAGCCCGGGGACCAGATGCAGCCCTTTGCTTGCTTTTATCTGGCCCTTGGCCAGATAAAAGCAAGCAAAGGGCTGCATCTGGCCCCCGGGCTCCAGTTTTGAGACCACTGCCATAGTCCATACCCTCCCTCTACTCAATCTTGGAAGTAAGCAAGAGAGGGTAGTTATGTTTCTTCGTGGCAGCAGAACCATGGAGAATGAACATAACCACCCTTAAAAGGAAATCAGATCACAGCAGTGTGAATGTAGAGATTTTGGGGTGGCTGAGAGCAATAGAAGGTAATTTTTTTAGTTAAAAATACATACCTAAATCAAATTTGTTTTTGTTTTTTTAAAACTAGAGTTTAGTATTGTTAGAAGCTTGAATAAGTGTCATTGGGCACATTGTTATACTATCATTTGTTACTGTACCTCCAGTTTCCTCTGTGTCCTTATTATTTATTAATGGGTCATCCATCTGCTTGTCAGGTTTAGAGGGAGGAACTATTAGAGAAAGGTCTTCAGTAGATGGTTCCTTCTTCATCTAAAGCCACATAAACAAAAATAAATACAAAACCTATTACACTAATCTTCAGTTTTGTCAAGAAAAGAGATATACTAAACTTATTATGGTTTAGCACTGCATGAAACATCTATTTAGATCACTGCACCTAGTGCAACAAGATACTGAAATCACTGTCATATATGATTACATTATTTGGCAATTCTTTTTAAATACTCTGGTTTGTTGAGTTAACAGCAGAAAAACTGCTGAGCAAAATGCAGTTACACACATGTACAACTGTGAACAGTGAATAATGCTTTTTGTTAACACAGAGAAGTTTCCATTTTTTAGGGCCCCTTTTTTTAAGCACTTATCTGGGGACGGGTATACAGGCTAGTATTGGATCAGTAGCTGGTCCACATGCTCTAAGCAAAACAACCTTTAGGTTCAAAACAGGGAAACCCGAAGTACAGCTCATGTCACACTGGCAATTTTGTACCAGTGATTTGTAGCAGCTAAGGAATCTATTTTCTTGGTGTTTCTGTTGCTAGGAGAAAAAAAATGAATTGCAGTCAATTAAAGATCTGTGCAGCTGACATTCCAAGTGGTATGTAGACAATCAGTGATTACTTGACTTTTTGTAGCATTTTGAACTAGCAAAAGATTTTCCAGCTTCCTTAGTAACTCATGTTACCCAATGCAGCTGATAATGACAATGGCAAAACCTTTATATTGTAGCTACAAAGATAAGCATTGTAACCAACTATCATCAACTTTGTATCAAGCAACAAATTGCCAGAGAACATAAGCAGAAAGATGTGTAGCTGTCACAAATTGCTGCTACAAAGTAGCTAGTGTGAGATAATCCTACAACATTTTATTGTTCATTAAAACATGAATTGATGGTAAAATACATTTTTAATTAATGGTAAATTAAAACATTATAACTTTACTTAGTGTTGTAGGTGAATTTTCCTTACTGATTTGTAACCATGCAAGACCAAATAATAGATGCAGCAGGTTTATAGTCAGTTGACCAGCATTTCATCCCTCAAAACCTTTGTATGTAGCATTACTGCGTTTTTTCAAGAGAAATATTAACAATTCTTTATTGGAACATTTGAAATAAATCCATAATCATTAGGTCTGCTGTGCAAAAAAACAATCTATGTATATGATGAATAATTCTCCAGCATGGATGGTGCAATGCAGAGAATATAGATTTTTGCAATATGCTATTGCACAGATAACAGTATGTTTAAGCATCCATTGCTTAAAGTGTATTTCCACTTTTGCAGCCCAGTTTGAGAAAAACGCACTATATATTTGTATTCCCTACCGCACGGCATACTTAAAAAAAAAAACATTTTTCTTTCCTTTTAAAGTGTTTCTTGACAGTTTCATGATAGACTGCAAGCGTTTCTGAACAAGTTCAGCATTAGTATGTCCCAAAAGAAAGACTTAGGACAGGATGAGATACCTCTCATTAACATACAATGCAGAAGGTAGCATCTAAATCTTTAACCCTCTGTAAGGACAGACAGTGTCCAAGTTTAGTATACAACTGATAATACAATCTTCCAGCACAGTACAGATACAGTTTAATTATTGCATTTCATTCAACCCCACAGGGTTATCACAGCAATCTCCCCCCACTAAGCTGTTGTGTTCTGACAAGTGGATGCCCCCCCCCCCCCCCACCAGAACACTTTGATCAGTGCTCTGTGCCCTTGTCTGAGAGCACTGATCTGTAGTCGGTAAGCTGCTGGTTTTCCAGCATGCACGTCCAATAGATGCAGACCAACATACACACGGGCAGAACGTTGGCCTTTTTTTTTTTTGAACCGGCAAATGTCTCCTGTCATTCTTAAGTCTTAAGGCTTAAGTCTTATTTTTCAGTGCTAAAGTTAGCTGGAAGAATGTGCATCTAAATTGGTAAGCAGTGATTTTTAAATTGGTATGCTAAGTTAATGAGAACCCACAACCAATACAAAGTGGGTGTTATCCCAATATGGCTGCAAAAATTGAAATATACTTTACAGGCTGGTATGGGGTGCGATCTGACTGAGCTCTGCGGATCCAACTGTTTCCCTTTTTTTTTATTAACAAACTTTATTGCATGTCATAAAGTTCAATTGCCAGCTTCGTGGTGGAGGGCAGTGGATTGCCTCACACTGCGCTATGCTGAAAAAGTGGTGTGAACCTGGCACATAGGAGACAAGGCATTTTGCCTTGTGCATGCTGTGGGACTGTGCTGGAATAGCTGCCCAACACAGTCCCACTGCATCCGGTGTTAAGTAACTAGCCCTAACTCTCACCTGTGTTATTGACCTTTTAATAATAGCAATGAGGGGGGGGGGGGGTTACTTCTAGGTGTAATAGAAGTATATACAATGTGGAGAATACCTTTATAAGGTGTGCTTCATAAATATATTTAAGCTACTTTACTTATGTGAACATCTTCAGAGATGCTGAGACACATTGCCATGTGCCAGACTGCACTCATTCATCTTTATGCTGACCACAGATTCTCATGCATACACAAAGCAGATACATTTTGATGGAACCAAGGAAGAATATGCAAACAAGAACTATTATAAACAGTTACTTATTCCCATTTCTGTGAGGAGACCTGGGAGACACAGATTGCAATGTTCTTGATGACTATATAGGATGTGTTAACTCCAATATTCTATTTAAGCATACATTTCTCCTAAAAATGTTTAATTTACTAACACTTGTTAGGTACATAATTTTGTTACATGGAAAAGGGGATTGTTGAAAGTCTTAATATTTCATGAATAACGATGTTGGGATTATTTACTAAAGTCAAATTGGCTGTTCACTTTGTAAAAAAAAAAAAAAGAGGTGAGGCTCTGATGATGTCCATCACTGGGTGGAAGTCTTGTGGAAGCAAAAACACTGTTTTTTTTTTTTTTTTCCCCTTGCATGTGATTGGGCTTTCTTTGCAAATTGAATTTTCACGATATTCACTAAGCTAGGGGAAAATAATTTGCAAAGTTAAAAAATATCAGTTTGCCTATTTGCCCCATTATCTTACAAAATTTTTCCCTGATCTCCCTATTAGTCTCTTTGAAAGACATCTTTACTGAAATTCACAACTGTTTACAGCCTGAAGCTAGTGTTGTTTCAAAATGTTTCTGGCACCACTGTTCAAGAAAATCGATTCAGCAAAGGGAGTATACTCACCTGTCTTCTGAGCTACTTCTGTAGAAGAATCTGCTGCATCCTACCCAAACATTTTACCAGAGGCTGTAACTCTTTAACAGAGGAAAGAACTGATAGTGGAATGTGTAAGCATAACCATCTGATATTACTGTTTTCTAACCACTTTAAGACCAGAAGGATTTGCCGCCTTAATGACGAGGCCACTTTTTTCAATTTGGCACTGCATGAGTTTAACTGACAATTGCGCAGTCATGCAACGCTGTACCTAAACGACATTTACGTCTTTGTTTTCCCAAAAATAGAGCTTTCTTTTGGTGGTATTTGATCACCTGTGTGATTTTTATTTTTTGCACTATACACAAAAAAAGAGCAACAATTCTGAAAAAAAATCTATATTTTTCACATTCTGCTATATAACATTCCCAAAAAAAAAATGTAAAAATCAAGATTTTTTAACATTTTAGGACAATTTGAAACACAAACGCATGAATTATAATCGAATCAATAATATTATTTTATTATTTAATATATAATATATATAATAAAATTATATTGATTAGATTATAATTCATGCATTATATATTATATATAGATATATGTGTGTGTGCATATATACATATATATGCATATATATATATATATATATATATATATATATATATATATATATACCGGTATATATATATATATATATATATATATATATATATATATATATATATATATATGCGCATATATATATATATATATATGCATATATATATATGCATATATATATATATATATATACAATATAAAATGTGTTTTGTGCAACGTTTTTTTTTTTTTTTTTGAATTTCCCTCCCTAGTTCCGCTCCCATGCAGCATTGCTGCTGCAGGGAACGGAACTAGGAAGTGATCAGACCGACGGAGGGACGGAGGAGCGGCGGGACTCTCGGCTGGCAATCTCAGCAATGAGAGATCATCGCTGGATCGCCAGGATAAGGTAAGAGAACACCGCTGCGCTCTCTGCAATCCACCCCGAGCGTGACTCGGGGTTACCGATCCTGATATGAAAAATCAACCCCGAGTCACGCTCGGGATTACCGCTAAGGAGGTTAAAAAAATAGGCTGAGGGGTCATTGGCAGCATTCAAGCATTACAAAGAGTGTAATAAGAAATGTAAAGATGAAATCAAGGCGGCTAAAATAGAACACGAGAGACTTAATAGCAGAAGAGATTAAAAATAATGCCAAGAAATTCTTTAAGTATATAAACAGTAAGAAAGCGAAGCCAGAACACATTGGCCCCATAAAAGACGACAAAGGAAATTTGGCCACAGAGGACAGAGAAAAGGCGAAAGTGTTAAATAATTTCTTCTCTTCAGTCTTCACAAAAGAATCGGGGGGGCTACACTAACCCAGCTTGTAATTCTAAACTAAATAATACACCTCAGGAAGTATCGCCATTGCTAACAGAAGATAGACTTAGAACTAAACTAGAGAAACTTAACATAAATAAATCACCGGGACCGGATGGCTTGCACCCGAGGGTTCTTAAAGAGCTCAGCCAGGTGATTGCCAGACCGTTATTCTTGATCTTTAAGGATAGTCTACAGACGGGTATGGTGCCAGCTGATTGGAAAAAAGCCAACGTGGTACCAATATTTAAAACAGGGCCGAGATATATCCCGGGTAACTAAAGGCCGGTCAGCCTAACATCAGTAGTCTGCAAGATTTTGGAGGGGATGTTAAGGGACCACATACAAGACTTTAGTAATGAAAACGGTATTATTAGCAGTAATCAGCATGGATTCATGAGAAATCGTTCTTGCCAATCCAATCTATTAACCTTCTGAGCTGCCACCTAGATAAAGGTAAGTCTGTGGATGTGGTGTATCTGGACTTTGCAAAGGCCTTTGACACCGTTCCCCACAAACGCTTACTGTACAAACTAAGGAATGTAGGTATGGACCATAAGGTGAGTACCTGGATAGAGAACTGGCTCCAGGGGAGAGTACAGAGGGTGGTGATTAATGGGGAGTACTCGGATTGGGCGGGTGTGGAAAGTGGGGTCCCCCAAGGTTCTGTCCTGGGACCAATCCTGTTTAATTTATTCATAAATGATCTAGAGGAGGGGATATCTAGTACAATCTCAGTATTTGTGGATAATACTTAACTAAGCATGCCAATATCTTCTATGCAGATGTGGAAACCTTACAAGCGGACCTGAACAAAATAATGGGGTGGGCAACTACATGGCAGATGAGGTTTAATGTTGAAAAATGTAAAGTAATGCACTTGGGCATCAGAAACACAAAAGTAAGCTACTCACTGGGGGGGGGGGGACCTCTGGGTGAGTCTAGGATGGAAAAGGACCTGGTGGTACTGGTGGACAACAGGCTTGGCAGTGGCATGCAATGCCAAGCTGCTGCAAGCAAAGCCAACAGAATACTGGCATGTATAAAAAAGGGGATTCACTCCAGAAATAAAGAGATTATTCTCCCACTCTACAAGATTCTGGTCCGGCCACATCTGGAGTATGCTGTCCAGTTCTGGGCACCGGTCCTCAGGAAGGATGTGCTGGAACTGGAGGGAGTCCAGAGAAGGGCAACAAAAATAATTAGGGGAATGGAGGGCATCAGCTATGAGGAAAGACTACAAGCACTGAACTTATTCTCTCTGGAGAAGAGACGATTGATATGGGGGATATGATATCAATGTACAAATACTATACTGGCAACCCTAGCATAAGGAACAAACTTTTCAGAGAAAGGGAATACAATAAGACATGTGGCCACTCACTAAAACTAGAGGAAAAACAGTTTAACCTTAAAATACGTAAGGGGTTCTTCACTGTCAGAGTAGTAAGGATGTGGAATTCCCTTCCACAAGCAGTGGTATCAGCAGGGAGCATCGATAGTTTAAAAAACTATTAGATGGGCACCTTAAAGACCACAACATACAGGGGTATTCAATGTATGGTTAACAGCAAACACACACACACATCATAGGTTGAACTGGATGGACTGATGTCTTTTTTCAACCTCACAAACTATGTAACTTTATATGTAACTATGTAAGGAGCGGCTGCCTGCCACAGTACATCTGCGGCGTGCGGTCGTAAAGAGGTTAATCTTTTAAAAGCGAGATAATATTGCTTTAAGAAGCAATAACCCATACAATAATAATTTATAGCTATTGTATATTATTCCTTGGTATTATAAATGTAAATTGGGCAGATATGTGTGTAAATTAACTGGTGGTTTTCTGCCATTTATTTCTACATTTGCTGTTTTATTCAAAGCGATATCTGGATTTTTAAATAAAATATGGTACATAAGGTAAGCCCCAAGTCTGTGCAAATGGGGCCTATTTGAAAAGACTGGGAAAGGTCTTTTTTCAGTTTGAAAACAAAAACTTGTGCTAAGAATTGTGAAGCAAAAGGAAAGTGTGAACATTTTTGAAAGAGCAAAATAGCCCTAAAGCAAATCTGGCAAAATGCAGCAGAATTGAAATATGACATTGCTTCTGTACTTATGTGACATTCAGGTTTAGCATGGTGTAATTTCCCCACAAATTGTTATGCAAAAAAAAAAAGGTGGAACATTTTTATAGATAGGTGAAATATATATACAAAATGTTTTCTACTGGGTTCCTTTGTCAAACTTTGCTGAAAGTGAGTGCAAAACTAATTTTAGAGCAGTTTTAACACAGGGGAAAATGGTAAAAACAGAACATTTCTAAATCTCAAGATATCAATTTCAACCTTTTACAAATGGGTACAAATACATTCACTGCAACCTACTATACCTGAAAAACGTCTTCTTTGGTCTTGTTCTTTGTTTCAATGGCTGAGTCAAATAGTTTCAAGAAAAAATCAAAGGTGAAATAATATTCCTGAGCCAAAGATCTCAGAGACTTTAAGACTGAAAATAGGACAGCCCCTTGTTGAGCTATGGGGTACAATGTTTCTCTCACTCGCAGCAGGTCATTTAGGTGTAATCTGGCTTTCTCCAACTCATTTGAAATCTTTAAAAAGAAAATAAAAATAAAGTAATATTTCTGTCTTAAAGACGTTTTTCATGTTCACTGATAGTAGAAATAAAAATTGTCTACATCTTATAGGGTTGATTTAATGAAGGCAAAAAGACTGCTCACTTTGCACATTTAGGCCCCTTTCACACATACGGTCCAATCAGATCCGCCTGTCAGTTTTTAAGGTGGACCTGATCGGATGCCCCATGCATCCCTATGGGGCAGCGGTTGTCAGCGGAGACATGTCCGCTGACACCCGCTGCCATACGATCCGATCCTGTCTGTCAAATCCGTGGAAACCCTATTTTCCATTCGTCCAGTGCATTCGATCGGATGGGATCGGATGAGAACGGACAGGCGGTCCATTCTCATCCGATTCCCCCATAGGGGACAGCAGGGATCTGACACAGAGCTGTCATCCACCTGCTCAGCGGGGATCGGCGGATCGATCCCCCACTAAGCAGAATGGCTCCGCCGATGTAACGGAACCGTGTGAAAGGGAACTTATAAAGCTCTGGGGAAAATTCCCTTGTAAAGTGCAACTTCCTTTGCAAAATAATGAGCCTATTTGCCTTTATTAAATCAACCCCTTTTATTCAAGCAAAGCAGTCAACTTTCCTTACTTGAATCCTTGGGTTGATTGGCACCCTTCATGCACTTGTTAATATTACTTGAGGTGTATGCCATTGTTCACCTACAAAGATCTGTGACTGCAAGTATTTAAAAATAATAATGTTTTGGGAAGGGTACAAGCTGTCACAGAATTTTCCACATTTTCTGAATGTTGCTGCCTCCAAGTATTTATTTTTATATAGTAGTATTATGGTCTTTGGGATTAAACTCAAAATCTTGCAGAATTTGGGGTTCAAATCTTGATTCCATCTTGTTGTACTGCATACCTTTGTGTCTTTTCATGGGCCTCTATCCTTCTGAAGTCCAATAACACTCTAAAAGTTAGAATGTGTCTGGCTTGTTTAGTAAGACAATAGAGAATAATAAGGATGTGCTAAATTATCAACCAAATTTTAGATTACTATCACTAGGGATTTTGTATTGGGTACATATGGGTTATGGCAATGTGTGCATCTACATTGCTTCTTGACAAACTTTATTGCATACATCTGTTTGAGTTTGTAGTAATTCAAAAAGTATTAGGACCCCCTCTGGGACAAATTGGGACTGATTAAGGGGTTAATATTTTCTATAAATCACTGTCAGTATGTCCAGTGCTATACAAAAGAGTTAACTTCTTCATATATAAAATGCTGAATTTGTTCTGCATACCACTTACTTTTTTTTTTTCTTTTGAAATAGCAATAATGTTAATGTCACTGGTCACATTGTTTGACTGCATAGAAAGAAAACATTCTCTACTTTTCTTTTCCAGCTCCTTTATGCTCTTTTGATAGTCCTGGATAATGTTGGCCATTTCCTGAAAAGCAAATTAGGTGCATGCATTACTATCTATTGTAGATATAAAATCCCAAAAATATCTAACATGATAATGATGCAAGGAAAGCCTTTTCTGTTTAATTGGTATATACAGCTGAAGTAAACGTGGGAAACATTTAGGTAAGGAACAATAACAAAAATGCATGCATTGGGAAAACACAAATCTAATTTACAGAAAAGTATTAACTTTTACTACTGTAGCAATTTTTTTTCCATTAACCAAACCAATGTTTTCTTAATTGCTTGATTGTCCCTACTTTGAAAAAAAAAGTACATGGAGGGGCCCTTGATGAACAGTACTTTGTTGGTTGGAAATTCCCAGCTACTACCAGAAGCATGTATATTTATTACTCATATACTATATTACCCCTTGAAAATCTAAACATGGAAATCAGAATGATGCTTTCGAAGTAATGGCGCAGTAGTAGGATCCAGATTTCTTTTTTTATTGACCGATTTACTAAAAAAATCAGTCCGTCAGTATCCGGTGAAGACCACTTCTTGTTTCTGAGTTTAGCTAATTTTTTACAGAAAGTATTTTACATGTCTTAAATAAATAAATTGAAAAAACCAAGTCATTACCAGCTCAAAAACCTAAACAGAGTTAAAGCCAAACTCCAAGCAAAACTAAAAGCAAAATAAAAAAGCAAAACAATCTTCAGAAATGTCAACCCCTCCCAACAATATTTAAATATAAAAACCATTTTGGATGAAGTAGGGACTTAGGTTGCGCAACTGACAAATTTTGCCTAAATATGTTCTATGTGACATTGTCATATATTATTATATGTGTGTGAAGGTATTTTTTCTTCTTGATACCTTGAAGACTTACCATTAACTTGCTATAGAGATTAGGCTGAAGTTTTGCAAAAACTCTTCTTAGCAAAAATTCCAGCAAACTTGCTTCAGAAAAACTGTAATTAATGATAGTTGTACCACAACGTATTTCAGTCTTAAGAATGGGTTCTAACTCATCAGCTGCAAGATATAGTCTGAAGTGGTCTGCGCAGAGAAGCCTATGCCCATTGAAGGATATAATTGAGGAAGTATCTGAAATAAACGACAGACAATTTAATGTAAAATAAAACCAATAAACTTAAATAACGTGCATAGTCATATGTGCGTCTTTGCAACTGTAATAGCTGCAGTTGATTAAAGTACTTTCAAAAATATTAGGTTTAGGTCTTGAAGATCATATATGACTAAGTAGGAGATATTTGGTCAGATTGGTGTAAAGATTTACCCAGAATGAGAATGGCAGAAGTTTATAGATGCACGCATGGAAGGGAGTTAGAGCACAATAAGCCTTAGGAGGAGCAGAGAGGATGAATTGAGTGACATTTTAGGACAACATTAGTTAACCTCAGAGCTTTAGACGGCTTTGTATGTTGTTGTCAGTGTCCTATATTTTATTTGGTGGGCAATCGAAAGCCAGTGGAGGGATAGGCAGAGCAAGGTGGAAAACACTGAGTGGTTGGTAAGGTAAATACTGTAAGTCTGCCAGCAGCATTCATGATAGTCTGAAGGGTGTATAGTTGGTGTAGAGGTAGGCCATCAAGGAGGAAGGTGCAATAGTTAAGGAAAAGTTTAACAGTGGATTGGATAAGTAGCTTGAATAACAGGCTAAGGACACCCTCTCCTGCTTGCATGCCTGAACTAAAGAAGGGTGGATTCCAGGAAGTAAATGCCACATAAATCATTTACCTTTACTCAAGATGGCCATGGCTAAAAATGCTAGAGGGTGTTTTTCTTTTTTAAAGTGATTTCTCAACAGATTAAAGCATGGGAACTTGGATGCATGGGTGAGTTTGCTCTGAATATTAAAATTCATGAAATAACATTTTTAGTTTGTGGTGTTCAGATAAAATGTAGTTCCACTTTAAGTAAGTTATTGCTGAATCGATAGGCTCATAGCAGAAAAGTAAAAACTGCTGTGGCTCATAAGAGCTGTGCAGGTGTGAGAGCTGAACTGGCTAAAAATACTGCAAGTTTATTATCACTAGCAGGGAAAAGGAAAAATAAAATTTTGCAAATCCACCGAATTAATGTCAGGAATGTGAATTATCAGGGAAAAAAATATCACACCTATAAAAAGAAATACAGCTGAACATTATAAACTCTTCATGAGTACACAGCAAAGCTTGAGGAAAATTAAATGTGATGAAGTTGTAATACTGAATTCATTATGTTACTATGAATCTGTAATGGCCTAAACACTGTAAAAAGTAGCAAAACAGCATTGGAAGTTATGGCATAACTGAACATTAAGGCAGCTGGTCTAAAAAATTGTAAAACATACTAAGCTATCAAACTCTAACCATCTCTCTGTAAAGATGATATAGCTCTCTGCTGGGTAAATCCTTTGCAAGTATCTTCGTTTTTATGTCACTCACAGTAACTTGCAGAAATACAAAATATGCATCTGATATTTTTTAGCAATAACAGACTGTGCAATGTGTATCACAATTAAAACGAATTAGGTATAACGATATAAATAGGTATTGAGAATTATATATATGTTTTTTATATTGTGTACTAAAATGTTTATTCAGAAATCGTTACATACTTTTATCTATAAAAATATGTAGTGGTTTTGTACACACAATTAAAACTATTTAAAACCTAAATATATAATATTGCATATTAGTAGTTTGCTTTCAAGACAGAATGTATCACTTAAGGCAACTGTTCACATTTTAACTGCTCTCAGTTTAACTATTTAATTAAAAAAGCCTGTTCACTCAGCTCAATGGCTCATTATGACTCACTCACTTATCGGAGAGCATATTGTGAAACTTCAAACAAATTGTGCCTCAAAGCAGGCTGCAAATGCAACTGTCCAGTTAGCTAGCCCATAGCACTCTGGGAATGCTTTGTCATGTAGCAAACATATATTTGTAAAACAAAGGTTGTATGAATACTGTTTCACAAATCAATATTTAACCATTTGCCTACCTTCGGAGTGTTACAAATGTTCATAAAATCCCCTCCCCCTGTACACAAGGCGCCTCCTGTATGTCCAGGAGACCGCCTACAGATTCTTATCTTCCTTGCTCCCTCCCGTGCACAGCCATGTGAGAACTAGTATCTGTAGAAAGGTGAGCTCCCAATCCTACTACTGGAAGCCATTCAGAAGTCTGCTTCATTGATTGATCACTGTGACAGCCAATTGCAATGATCATTCAGTGTAAACAATAACAAAAGTAACACACTAGCTATCTTATCTATTTTTTTCCTGACAGACAGTATCTGTGAGTGAGAGAGCTGCAGCCAACAGAAGCATTTTTATTGTGTGCACAGGGAATTAGTTAACTCTTAATTAACCAGGACATGCCCTTATTTTACTACTTAACCCATTAATTTCATTAGAATACCCTGTATAAGCCCTATTTAACAGTTTCATTCCCTGTTCCATTTGTCTATTTTAACCAGTTGCCGACCACCCGCCACAGTTTTACTGCAGCAAGGTGGCTCAGCTGCATGAACCGACGTACCTGTACGATGGTCGTGCATGGGGGTAGGGAGCATGCGTGCGCCAATCCACTGTCTCCGCAATGTGCTGATTCGGTTCAGAAGGTCATCAGGTCCAGGCCAATACATTTTGGCCTGGACCTGGTGATCGGTTCTGACCAATGGCAGAATTTCCTGTACCTGTGTAATGTAAACACAGGCACAGGAAATTATGCAATCTCCTCTCCTGGAGACCTTTTGATTCCAGCACGAGATAAAAGGGCATGCCTCTCAGAAAAAAGCTTAGGGTGTCTACTTTCTGAAAAGGGGTTATTGGGGGGGGGGTGTTGTGCTGTCTTGGCATTTCATGGCCTCCAAAACTGTGATAGTTAGTGAGGAGTGAAATCAACAATTTACATCCTTAGAAAGCCTGAAGGTGATTGTTTTTCGGGGTCCTCTACACGGCTAGACTGCCAAAAATTCTCACACATGTGGTATCTCCGTACCCAGGAGAAGCAGCAGAATGTATTTTGGGGTGTCATTCCACATATACCCATGGCATGATTGAGGAATATATAATTTAAGTGAAAATTTAAATTTTCCCAAAACTTGTGGCAAAATATAAAATATTCCATTAACTCAACATGCCTCTCAGCAAATAGGGTGTCTACTTTCCAAAAAGGGGTCATTTGGGGGGGGGGGGGGTTGTGCTATCTTGGGCTTTGTGTTTCATGGCCTCTGCAATTGTGATAGGTAGTGAGGAGTGAAATCAACAGTTTACACCCTTAGAAATTCTGAAGGCAGTGATTGGTTTTTGGGGTCTTGTACGTGGCTACACTGCCAAAAAGTCTGACACATGGGGTATCCCCACACTCAGGAGAAGCAGCAGAATGTACTTTAGGGTGTATTTCCACATATACCCATGGCATGCGTGAGCAATATATCATTTCAATGACAACTTTGTGTAAAAAATATATATATATTTTTTTCTGTCATTTTTCAAACACCTGTGACAAAAAAATGAAATATTCAATGGGCTCAGCATGCCTATCAGCAAATTCCTTAGGGTGTCTATTTTCCAAAAAGGGGTAATTTGGGTGGGATTTGTACTGCCCTGCCATTTTAGCACTTCAAGAAATGAGATAGGCAGTCGGAAAGTAAAAGCTGAGTAAGTTCTAGTATATACGCCATAGTTTGTAGTCGCTATAACGTTTGCGAAAAACCAATAAATATACACTTATTGTGATTTTTTTTATCGAAGAGATGTAGCTAAATACGTTTTGGCCTAAATGTATGACAAAAATATAGTATATTGGATATTTGTTATAAGAAAAATTAGAAAATGTAATTTTTTTCACAAAATGTTTTGGTCTTTTTTAGTTTATATCGCAAAAAATAAAAACCGCAGAGGTGATCAAATCCCACCAAAAAGAAAGCTCTATCTGTGGGGGGAAAAAAAGAACATAAATTTTGTTTGGGCACAGCATTGCATGAATGTGACATTACAAGTTAAAATGACGCAGTTTTAAATTGAAAAAATGGCTTGGTTATTAAGGGGGTAAAACCTTCCGGTCCTTAAGTGGTAAATTATTTGTTGGGAAAAAAATTATGCAGTACATATATGCATTCAAGCGTTTACTGTTAAAAAATATGTGGTTTAGGGTATAATGGAAAAAAAAAATGAAATATATGCATTCTGTAAATATCTTGAGAATGCTTTATACAAAAAATTTAATTTTAATGTTGCAAGTAGAACAAGCAGCAGAATAAAAAGTATATGTTTTCCCTGTAGTGATGGTATTTTTGTTCCAAATATTACTGATCAAACTTGAAAAAAAATCTATTTTTTTCAAATGTTCATTCTTAATTTCCCCTTTAAAATGCAAATAAATTTAAAAAATTCTCAGAGGACCTTAGTATCAAAAGAAAGTCCTGTTTGCCCCCCCAAAAAAACTATATATATATATATATATATATATATATATATATATATATGTGTGTGTGTGTGTGTGTGTGCATATCATTTCTGTATCATGAGTAATTTCAAAGTTATAGACTGATAAATAGACACAGTGGAAATGTGAAAATATGGTCTGGTTCATTGGGGGTAAACAGGTGTGAAAGTCAAAGTGGTTAAAGTGGTAATAAAACCTCATGTAAGCCCACTGAAGTGACAAGCCTCATGAGACACAGAGTGATGAAAAAAAACTCCCAAATAAGCTGTACCTGTTTATCTGCAGCCCTCCACAGCCTTCCAAAGTACACTGATCAGATGACATTTCTTAGTTTCCAGGAGGAAGGGGGCGGGGATCAGATATTACTGATGATTTTATAAAAAAACATCCTCACAAGGAAGTGAGAGGTGTTCATTCATTTAAAGTCACAGTCCCATTAACCTTTAAGAGAAAGCTGAGGGCTGTTATACTCTTAAACTGACTGCTCTGAAACAATGTTATTGTTAGGTCTCATGCACACTGGGGTTCTTTTAAACTTTTTTCCCCAACAGGAGAAAACCAGTTTCAACAACACGCCGATGTGTTTTTGCAAATGTCTGTAGGTGCGTTTAGGTGTGTCAAGCTCTTGGGCGTTTATTCATTTAATTGGCCAAAATATTAGTTCCTATTTGAATGCATAAGTGATGTCTTTTTTTTCTGCCTCCAAACATTTGTAAACGCTTATGTGTGTATGGACACATAGGCAATCATGGAGGGGCACACCTGCTCAAGTGTGCAAGAGGCCTTAGAGGAGTTCATCTCAGGGTTACTAAGCTTTACTACTTCAAAAAGTTACTGAGCTTTTTTCCAAAGCTTCCCACTCCTGTGAAGGAATAGAACATGGAAGCTGTTCGCTGACATATTTTTAAAGATGCAGGGCTAGCATTTTATTCCTATTTTACTATCTACTCAGACTTTTCAGATTAACTGACAACATACTTGTTTCAGGTCAGGGAATAATTTAGTATTGAAGCCATGATCAGAATGATAGCATTGGTTCCTGTGCCTTTCACAAATGAGCCAGCAATGGCAGCTTTTGAAAATACAAAAGGAGGGATAGGTGGCGCTGCCTGGGGGGCGAGACGGAATGTGAAAGGGCAATAGGTGAAAATAAGTGAATATGACAAATATCAGTGGTAAAAAGAACAAATAAAAATAATAATAATAAAGTGCTTGAGTGCAAAGAATATATATATATATACAAATATATATAACAAATATCAATTCAAGAAAAAGCAGCAAAAATTGCAACAAAATAAAGTGCTAGTGCTAGAAAATAAAAATAAATATATATAAACCCAAAAAGGAAAAATATCAATAAAGTGACGAAGTGGCAAAAGGTGACAATGTGTACAAAACAAATTATTTCAGATACAAATGTGCATAAAAAATCTTAATCAATAAAGTTGATTAATTGATTAAGATTTTGTTTATTATATATGTATATGTGTATATATTATTTGCACTCAATCACTTTATTATTATTATTATTATTATTATTATTATTATTTTTATTTGTTCTTTTTACCACTGATATTTGTCATATTCACTTATTTTCACCTATTGCCCCCCCCCCCCCTGCCCAAGGCAGCACCATCTATCCCTCCATATTTTCATTATATACCCCCTTCTTGGGGTTTTATTTGAGGTAGGCTGCAGCCTGTTACTTATATCATAGCTCAGAATTTAATACATCTTTCTTCAATGGCAGTTTTTTTTTTTTTTACTCCTTTACTTACAGGTTCTCCTAAACTCTCCAGTAGAAAATAGAAGTAAAAGAGGCATTAGCTGTAAATCTCTAAACCCTCTCCACTTAGGAAGTAAGTACAATTAAAAGTAATAATAACAATTTGTTAAAGAAAAAAAAATACCTAAATGAAAGCATTAGAAAACAAGCAAGGCCAAAAACATACCTTGCAGGCTGCATTTACCATTAGCGGCACAGCAGTGGTCAATAAGAGGCATCAGTATGTCATCCCATTTACTACAGTAGTTTTTTAGAATCAGGGGGCCGCCAGTTATAATGGCTTTTTCAATTGGAGCCAGGACACTGCTGTCTTGCCTAAATGAATACAAAGTGTTAACATGATTAATTAGTGAATAAGGCAATTACCAAATGCAGAAAGTGATTGTGCTAGATGTTATTTTCTATACAATTAATTCATGTTTGGCTAAACAAACCTCCCCTCTTCTTACCATTGATAAAAAAACATCACTTCCTAGCCCAATCGTCTGAACTTTAACATATACTAAGATCATATGGTCTCTGCCTCCAAAAAGAGTTGTAGTTTTTTCACAATTTTTTTTTCCTCTTTCTAAATCAGATTAGGTAAACAAATCCTATGTGGAAAATGTGCAGTGAGACAAGAAGATCAGCAAAACAAATATAGGAAGCGGAAGATAGGCATGTAAGGAGCAAACACCTTTCTTTGACTTTTGCTTTTCAATCAAAAATAAATATGTGTAGGAGTAATAAAAAAAGGAATCTCAGATTCATTTCAGGCTTGTTGTATCTCCACGTTTCAGAAAAGCTCTTTATATCAGCCTACCAAGCAGAAGGATCCTTACAAAACCTCCAAAAATGCTTTATTGGTTACACTGTGCACCAAATTCTATGTGTACAGCTCCTATTCTAGAGAGCAGACAGACCTTTTATACTGCTTTTAATGATATTTTCAGGAAATAAAGGTCTGTACCAAATATACTTCAACTCACCTTGCCTGTAGATTTATGGAAGAGAACAGATTTCCTGAGGTTGTCCCCAGGATATCTTGAATCCACATCTCTCCTTCAAAACATGGATCTATCAGCAATGTGGGACGCTGCCAAGAAAAGGAAAGTATAGCTGCATTCTCCATCTGCTGAGGAGTCCAATCTGCAGAAGCACAAATCATATTTGTATTGAGCTAAAAGTCCAATTACAGTTCTGAAAGTTACATTCCAGCTCAACTACAAGGTTACCACCTGTCCAATAACAAGGTGAGCCAAGAACATTAATGATACAGGGAGATTGAGTGTGTTCTAATTTAATTAAATTAACACTAAATAATAATTTTATTTTTTATGTTCAAATACTGTAAATAACATCTGTGAGTGAAATAATGTAATGAGGTAAAATTAAACTTGATTTTAAAAAAATATATATTTGTGTATCTTACCATATATTACAAAATAAGATAAATAACCCATACTATAAAAGCATTATGTATATGGTATACAGCTGCATTTGCTGATGTTATCACAGTACTTTAAGTGCTTGGAGTGTCAATGCTAAACTTCTCTCTCTCCTAACCTAAGATGTAAATCTTGGGCACATGACAAGGTAATAGGAATGTTATTTGCAACTAACTTAGCTGTGCAAGGCCTGCCTCTGGCTTTTGATGTTTAAAATATTGACTTATAAAGTGGCTGAAAGAAGATGGTCATTTTGATGCATTGATTGATTTCTTTTTAAAGGACTTATTTTTTTCTCTCCCCTTCTGTGACATGTTGGTTGGAATCTCTGCTAATTGTATATATCTGTCAAATCTGGTAAACTTCATGGACATCTACCTGCATTGTAGACTTGGCAATCCACAGCCAAGAAGAAGCAGGCCTATCAGCCTATTTATGGTTTGCTTAAAATGTATGTAATGGTAACATTTTGTAGCCTTGGTTAGTGAGGGAATGGTCTAGGCCCTATTAGGGTTTTTTTTTAATCAATTTCTGTCTACTGCAGGATGTAAGGAGATCTCTCCAAAGCAAAAGGATATTCTCTTTAGACAGTTGTCACCAGACTAAGTTTACCCATTGTAAGATTATTGTTATTATACAGGTTAGCATTTTATAGCACTTACAGTGTGTGCTTCTGCTTTACAATATAAAGAGAGACAGTACAATTACAAAACAATGCAATACAAGAGGGTTAGGAGGACCCTGCTCATGAGCGAAAAAGGTAATAGCTGCCATAATGAATTCTTGGAGAAAATAAACGTTAATTTTCAGGTGAAGGGGTGAAGATTTCCCCTTAACTTTTTTTTTTCTTGTTACAACTTCACGTTTTTTAATTTTCCACCACATTCTGTATGAGGCGATGGCTAAAAATACCTATAGAGAGGGTACATCTCCTCTGTGGGTACACAGGCAGCTATAAAAAAAAAAAAAAAAAAAAAACAGACAGAGGTTCTAACCCTTCCTTACTCTATCCAAAATTAAGAAAAAAAAATATATACAGCTTTGCATATAGTTTAATTAAAAAACACATGTTGATGAGGATGATAATCCAAGAGGGTGTAAAAAAGAAGCATGTTTGGGCTTACAGTGATACTAAAGGCTTGTTTTTTTACCTAAAATAAAAAAAATGGATTTTTGTAAAATCTTACCGTAAAATCCTTTTCTCTTAAGCTCATTGACAGACGTAGTCCTCGTTGATTAATAACAACTCGGGTTATACTGCCCTCTACAGGAGTAGGACTAGACAGGAAAGAAAACGTTCTGGCCACACCCTAGGGGCAGTCCCAGAGGGTATATCCTCTCACTTCCTGCTACAGCAAATCAGTTATGTCACAAAGCAGTGTTTAGAGAATTTAACCCAACCCAACTCAAAAACAGAGGGGCGGGTACTACGTCTGTCAATGAGCTTAAGAGAAAAGGATTTTACGGTAAGATTTTACAAAAATCAATTTTTCTCTGTCGCTCATTGACAGACGTAGTCCTCGTTGATTAATAACAACTCGGGACGTCCCAAAGCAGTACCACAAATGAGGGGTGGGATAACAGAAATCAAAATCTAGAAGGCCCAACCGGAGCCAACCAGAAGCATCAAGGACTCATCGAGCAAAAAGATGAGACCTAAGTGAAACACCCAACAAACCCTTGAGGTAGACCAACAGTCTCCTCAGATTGCGGCCTGCAAATCCTTGTGGCCAAAAGAGGCATCTGATGATGCCATCACATCAACTTTATAAAATGTTGTAAAGGTATGAACCGACGATCAAGTCATCGCCTTGAAAACCTGGATCGCTGACGCCTGATGGCGGAAGACCCAGGAGACACTAGGCGCCCGAGTAGAGTGCGCCTTAACAGGGAACGGAGGATTCCGACCCTTAATAGAATAAGCCTGTACCACCGTCTGACTGGTCCATCTAGATATGGTCGCGGCAGACACAGGCAACCCCCTTCAAGGGCTATCCGTGATCACAAAAAGTGAGTCCGTCTTACGAAAACAAGTTCGTAGTAGTCAAGTGTATCCTTCTGAACCCCATCCAAGGAGTGTAATGCAAACTCCCAAGGATGGCTAGTCTTAGGACACGGGGAAGGTAACACAATATTTTTATTCAGATGAAAACTCTGAAAACCACTTAGGAAGGAAGGATGGATTTGGAAAAAGAACCACCTTATCCCTATGAACCACCAGATATGGGGAACGTCAAGATAATGCGGCCAGTTCTGACACCCTGCGTGCAGAAGTAATGGCCACCAAGAAGGCCACCTTCTGGGATAATGTAAGCAAGGGAATCTCCCTAATATCTTCAAAGAGAAGTTTCTGAAGAACCGACCACACTAAATTAAGATCCCAGGCGGTAAGGGTGCGCGCACTGGCGGAGCCAGATGTCGCACCCCCTGGCTGAAATTCCGCACCAAGGAATGATTAGCCAAAGGTTTCTGAAAGCAGATTGCTAACGCTGAAACCTGACCCTTGATAGTGCTCAAGGACAGTTTCTGCTCAACCCCTTGTTGCAGACAGACCAAGATTCGGGTCACCGAATAGGTATGTGGGGGAAATCCAAAAGATTCACACCACGCAATATAAGACTTCCATGTGCTGGAAGTCGCTTTCCTTGCTTTAACTAGAGGTAGGAATAACTGAAGCTGACACTCCCTTGTCCTTCAGTACCTGGGTCTCAATGGCCAGGCCATTAAGCCAGCGATTGTAAAGCAAGATGGAAGATCGGTCCCTGAGACCGCAAATTCTCCCTGAGAGGAAGTCTCCAAGAAGCGTCCGCGACTAGCCTCACCAAGTCGGCGTACCAGGCTCGACGAGGTCAGTCCGGAATTTCCAGAATAACTGGAATTCCCTCCACCTCTATCCTGCGAAGAAGTTCCCGCAGTAACTTGAGAGAATGGAAGGCATGCCGTAGCTGATACTGCCCCCACAGGGCGATCAGCGTTTCTGCTGCGTCCGCTAGAGGATCGCGGGTGCGAGCTACAAACCTCCGCACCTTCCTGTTGAGCCAAGGTGCCAACAGATCCACATCCGGGGTGCCCCAATGAAGGGACAGCTAGTGAAAAACCTCTGGATGAAGAGGCCATACCCCTTGATCCAGAATCTGACGGCTGAAATAATCTGCCTGCCGATTTCCCACCCCCGGAGTGAACACTGCGGGGAGATCCGGAACAAACCGTTCCGTCCAACGAAAGATGCTAGTCATTTCGAAGGCCACCAGGACACTCTAAGTGCCCCTTTCTTGACATAAGTCACAACCGTGGCATTGTGCGATTGGATCCATATCGGGCTGCTCTAGAGCTGCTCGGTCCAGTAGATCAGACAAAATCTGATCGCTCTCAGTTCCGATACCCTATTGGTAACCTGGATACTATCGGAAGGAATGACTTCCCCTGGTTGAGCATCGGAGGCTCCCTGGTCCGCTCGCTCAACCGGATCCGATTGTCCAGGAAATCGGAATTCTGATTCCATAAGAAAAGAATCTCCTTCAGGAGAATTCGGGTATGAGACTGGGTATACGGTACTGCCTCTAAGAAGGCCACCATCCGTCCCAGCCAATTGACGGACAGCAACATCCGAATCGTTGACTGAACCTTCTGGAGTTTCTCCGCAAGGAGAAACCCTCTTGCCCAGGATGTATCCAACATTAGGCCCAGATAGTTCAGTCTCCTGGTGGGAACCAGGGATGATCTTTGGGAAAGCGAAGAAAAAAACGCTGATGTCCTGCGATGATGGGGATATAAAGATAGGCATCCTAAATGTCTATGGACGCCAGGAAATCCCCCTGATGCAGGGAGGCCACCACTGTTCGGATGGACTCCATTTTTCCCCAAGTCCAGAAATTGGACGCACCTTGCCCTCTTTCCTGGGCATTGTGAACAGGTTCGAATAGAACCCCTGAAACCGTTCAATGTTAGAAGGGAAGAATCGCACCGGTGGAAGTGATCGAAACTCGATCCTGTATCCTGACCGTATGATCTCGCGAACCCCTTCGTCCGGGGTTCTGGCAAGCCATGGATCCGGAAACAGGTGAAGACATCCCCCACCCCAGAGATGGGTAAGGGCGCATCAGACTGAATTCTTCAGGCTTGGCTGAGCCGGACTTTTTGATTAGCCGACCAGCGCCCTTTGAAAACCCTCTGAAGGGGCTTTGGAGGGTTTCACCTTATCGCCCGCCCTCGCGGAACGAACAAACTCTTTATGAGCAGAAAGGGAAGGTCCTCGTTGGTTACGAGGTCCTCTTTATCCTAACAGTCTGTGGCAAGACAGCAGGTGGTACCGTCTATCCTTTAAAGAGGGATTTCTCAAACGGATAGCGCCTAGCCATGCGTTAGGAAATAACAGGGGTTCGTTTCAAAACGACCCCATTTGGGTAAAGAAAAATCCTTCGCCCTTTTGGTAGGCTAACAAGTACCAAAAAGGAATTTCAGTCTCAGCTACCTCTGCCGGTGTAACCTCAAGACTAAAGGTTTCCCGGACGGACACAACTAGTGCATCCACCACTCTTGTGCTATGGCGGAGGCAGAAACGTTCTCCTCACTGCTGAGGAGACATTACCTGAGACAACAGCCCCATAAGAGGGACCTGCAGCTGCATTGACCAGCTCCGAATCCGTATCTGAAGTATCAGATAAAAAATAGGGGTAGGCGGGGGTCGCTTCTTGATCCCCGTCCCTGACAGGCCACCTCCACCCGGGATACCAAAGACTCCAAAACTGCCGATAATGCATTAAAAACAAGTGGGGTACTGGAGGGTCCTGCGGCCACCTTGAGGGGATCAGGTGGGGATACCTATGCGGCAGGGTCAATGATTATACAAGACATTTGCCAGCGACAAAAAATGACAAAGTAAAAAACTTTTTTTTTTTTTTTTGTATCCCCCAGTCGCAACAGCGCCCCTCAGTGTTACCTGCCTTTTTGGATCCCACAGAGAGAGAGAGAGACCCCAAGGCTCATCCCTGATGCACAGAAGTTTTCATGAGCTTGCTCAGTGCTGTCCTGTTACAGACAGGAAGTCTTTGGCCCTTTTTCCTGGGTAAAGGAGGCGGCTCCGCCCCTTAACACGCCTTCCGGCGCCTCCCCCTGGCTCCACGAGGTGTTTGGTCACCTCAAACATGGCCGCCCCCATGCTGGAGACATGAGGCTCCGCCAATATGGCGGCCTCGTGTGCACTGCAAGACAATGGCGGTGGCCTGTTAGGATATCGGCGGCTTAGCAGCGGCCTGCAGGATGCTGTGTTCGGCCTAGCGGCCTGCGGGAGTGCATCGGCCCCCCAAACTTCACCCTGGATGGTGATCAGCCTGGCCGGCGGTACCGGACCCTGGTGGGCCGCATGCGGTCCGTGGGCCGTCGGAAGGGAGCCTGCCCTTGCTGGAGGAATGCGATCTGGACTGCAGTTATACATGCATAGACATCGCCCTGTGAACACCTCTGACAGGTAGGATACCTTATGCTACCACAGTAATATTCTAGTACTGCCACTGACTTCAGTCATCTTTACAGTTTTGAAATGACATTAGATTGTCAGCTCCCAAACCAAGCCTCCTGGTTTCTTGTTCACAAAAATCACACTCAAATAGGGGGATCTGTGACATGTTATAGGATAGAGGGGAGACCCATCCTTACCATTTCAGAGAGGGGCCCGCGTTCACCACAAACCCGTCAGGGGGAAAAGGGGGAACATACTACTCACCATACCGATAATGCATTAAAAACAAGTGGGGTACTGGAGGGTCCTGCGGCCACCTTGAGGGGATCAGGTGGGGATACCTATGCGGCAGGGTCAATGATTATACAAGACATTTGCCAGCGACAAAAAATGACAAAGTAAAAAATTTTTTTTTTTTCTTTTGTATCCCCCAGTCGCAACAGCGCCCCTCAGTGTTACCTGCCTTTTTGGATCCCACAGAGAGAGAGAGAGACCCCAAGGCTCATCCCTGATGCACAGAAGTTTTCATGAGCTTGCTCAGTGCTGTCCTGTTACAGACAGGAAGTCTTTGGCCCTTTTTCCTGGGTAAAGGAGGCGGCTCCGCCCCTTAACACGCCTTCCGGCGCCTCCCCCTGGCTCCACGAGGTGTTTGGTCACCTCAAACATGGCCGCCCCCATGCTGGAGACATGAGGCTCCGCCAATATGGCGGCCTCGTGTGCACTGCAAGACAATGGCGGTGGCCTGTTAGGATATCGGCGGCTTAGCAGCGGCCTGCAGGATGCTGTGTTCGGCCTAGCGGCCTGCGGGAGTGCATCGGCCCCCCAAACTTCACCCTGGATGGTGATCAGCCTGGCCGGCGGTACCGGACCCTGGCGGGCCGCATGCGGTCCGTGGGCCGTCGGAAGGGAGCCTGCCCTTGCTGGTGGAATGCGATCTGGACTGCAGTTATACATGCATAGACATCGCCCTGTGAACACCTCTGACAGGTAGGATACCTTATGCTACCACAGTAATATTCTAGTACTGCCACTGACTTCAGTCATCTTTACAGTTTTGAAATGACATTAGATTGTCAGCTCCCAAACCAAGCCTCCTGGTTTCTTGTTCACAAAAATCACACTCAAATAGGGGGATCTGTGACATGTTATAGGATAGAGGGGAGACCCATCCTTACCATTTCAGAGAGGGGCCCGCGTTCACCACAAACCCGTCAGGGGGAAAAGGGGGAACATACTACTCACCATACCGGAACCAGGCGGGCGCCAACTCCTGACAGTACCCCTCCCTACCGGGGTGGGAGGGCTGTCGACCAATACGGACGCCGTGACTCATGGTCATTGGCGTTTAAGCGAGACGTTTAACTCGCAGGGTCAGTCCCCGTCCAGTGGGACTATGTCGCGGCCGACCCAGCGCGGAGCTATGGCCTGCACGCGCTCGTAGGCTGAAATGGGGTGACCACTGGATCTCAACATTCAGCCCGTCGCCCAGTTCCAGCTTTCTTGCTTGAAGATCTCACAGGAACACTGGAGAAAAAAAGCTGTCTAAAAAATCTTTCTAAGAAAAAAATCCTGCCAGGACCGAAGATCCTAGCAAGGCATCTAGGTCCTTACTCCTAACTAGACAGAAAAAAACTGATTTGCTATAGCAGGAAGTGAGAGGATATACCCTCTGGGACTGCCCCTAGGGTGTGGCCAGAACGTTTTCTTTCCTGTCTAGTCCTACTCCTGTAGAGGGCAGTATAACCCGAGTTGTTATTAATCAACGAGGACTACGTCTGTCAATGAGCGACAGAGAAAAGAGGTTTATACTTACTTGCTCTGTGCAAAGATATTGCAAAGAGCGGTGGCTTACCTACTCTTCTGGAGTCCCCGCCATCACTCTTTACTCCTCCTTTTCCCTAAATGCCCACTCAGCAATCCCTGTGCTGAGGGGGCACACGCGTGAGCGAGCTCGTGAGCCAGGCTGTGTGTGTGCATAGACACACACAGCATGGTTTGCCAACGCTCCCCTGCTTCCTCCTCACAGGATCTGACTGACAACCACAGGAGGAACCAATGACTTCCGCTGCTGCCTGTCTTATCTTCGATAAGATGAAAAGAGGAGATCAAGCCTGCAGACAGGCACAGCACTGGGTCAAGAAAGGATAGATATGTTTTTCGGAGAGGGGGGAGCACCTAGTGGAAGGTTTTTACCTTAATGCAGAGAATGATACTTGAAAGGTATTTAAGGGAATGGTCAAAATAAAACAAATCCAATATGAGAATGGTTCAGTTTATGGGTGTGTGGCATTTGTTATACAGCTCAGTAGGGGCAGGGAGCAGCAATATTTTCACACAAGATTAAATATGAGACTATTAAAATTTACTAAAAATAATTTTATTAATTATATTAAGCTATTTAAAACCTCAAGTATGCTGTATATATATATATATATATATATATATATATATATATATATATATATATATATATATATATATATATATATATATATATATATATATACACACACACAGTATCTCACAAAAGTATGTACACCAGTTACATTTTTGTAAATATTTTATTATATCTTTTCATGTGACAACACTGAAGAAATTACACTTTGCACTTTGCTACAATGTAAAGTAGTGAGTGTACAGCTTGTATAACAGTGTAAATTTGCTGCCCCATCAAAATAACTCAACACACAACCATTAATGTATAAACCGCTGGCAACAACAGTTAGTACAGCCCTAAGTAAAAATGTCCAAATTGGGCCCAATTAGCCATTTTCCTTTCCTGGTGTCATGTGACTCATTAGTGTTACAAGGTCTCAGGTGTGAATGGGGAGCAGGTGTGTTAAATTTGGTATTATTGCTCTCATACTCTCTCAGAATTGTTGCACTACATAAAGATGGCCCAGGCTATAAGAAGATTACCAAGACCCTGAAACTGAGCTGCAGTACTGTTGCCAAGACCATAGAGTGGTTTAACAGGACACGTTCCACTCAGAACAGGCCTCGCCATGGTCGACCAAAGAAGTTGAGTGCGCGTGCTCAGCGTCATATCCAGAGGTTGTCTTTGGGAAATAGACGTATGAGTGCTGCCAGCATTGCTGCAGAGGTTGGAGGGGTGGGGGGTCAGCCTGTCAGTGCTCAAACCATACACCGCACACTGCATCAAATTGGTCTGCAAGGCTGTTGTCCCAGAAGGAAACCTCTTCTAAAGATGATGCACAAGAAAGCCAACAAACAGTTTGCTGAAAACAAGCAGACTAAGGACATGGATTACTAGTAGTGTTGAGCGAACCTGGACTGTATTGTTCTGGATCATACCGGACTTTTGGGTATTCGGTACCCGGACCCAAACATTTCACTGTATGTTCGGGATACAGTCCGTTGTTCAGCAATGTTATTTCATGTTTTGGCGCGGTTTTAATGGCGCGGTTTCAACAGCTGCAAGGCAGCCAATCAGCAAGCGTTTAACTAGTGTGCCCTTAGAAGCCATCACAGCCATGCCTACTAATGGCATGGCTGTGATTGGCCAGTGCAGCATGTGACCCAGCCTCTATATAAGCTGGAGTCACATAGCGCCGCGCGTCACTCTGCTCTAACTATACTAGGAACAGGTTCCTGATGCTGCTGAGAGAGAGATAGGAGATTATTGTAGGGGCAGGCTGGAGATTGCTTTCAGGGAAAGAATAGGATTTCTTCTTTAATTAGACAGCGATCTACATTGATTTTATTGTGTGGGGGTGCAGTGCAAGATCTTTTTGCCCTGACCTGAGCCCAGGGAGGAGGAGGGAGAAAAAAAAAATTATTTTTCAGTTTTTCATTCAAATGGGTTTTTTTTTTATTCAATAGCAGAATAGAACAACAGTATCCAACCTGTTAGGCATGCGGCATGTAGCAGCCATGTAATGCAAGCTCAGTGCATATGTGTCTGCTTAATCTGGATTTAAAAAAAAAAACATTTTTTCCCTTCATATTTTGCTGTGACTTACAGCTTTTAGACACTGCAGTTCTAATCTGCTATTCAACAAGCACCAATTAAAGGGACAATTATTTTTCAGTTTTTCATTCATACTTTACTGTGATACTGTCATACAGCATTTAGACACTGCTGTTCAAATCTGCTCTTCAAAAATCACCAATTAAAGGGAAAAATAAAAAATTTTCATTCATACGTTACAGTGAGATACACCCATTGGATACTGCTGTTGTATTCCGCTTTGCAATAAAAACCCATTTAGGGGAAAGAATTAAATTGCAGCCTAGTCTGTATATGTTACAGTGAGATACACCCATTGGATACTGCTGTTGTATTCCGCTTTGCAATAAAAACCCATTTAGGGGAAAAAAATGAAATTGCAGCCTAGTCTGCATATGTTACAGTGAGATACACCCATTGGATACTGTTGTTGTATTCCACTTATCAATAAAAACCCATTTACGGGAAAAAATAAATTGTGGCCTAGTCTGCATATGTTACAGTGAGATACACCCATTGGATACTGTTGTTCTATTCCGCTTATCAATAAAAACCCATTTAGGGGAGAAAAATGTAATTGCGGGCTAGTCTGCATATGTTACAGTGAGATACACCCATTGGATAATGTTGTTCTATCCCGCTTATCAATAAAAACCCATTTAGGGGAGAAAAATGTAGTTGCGGGCTAGTCTGCATATGTTACAGTGAGATACACCCATTGGATACTGTTGTTCTATTCCTCTTATCAATAAATAAGTCAATCAATAAGTCTGGCAAGCATGTGCAAGGTGGATTTCCACCTTGTGGGCATGTCACATATAAGGCAGTGAGCGGGAAGACCGAAGTTACGCTGCAGCACTGACAGGCGAGCAGCAGCGGGGTGAGAATTCCAAAAGTGCACACAGATGGCCCACACTTTCTGCAGCAGCTGTGACATATCAGGGTAATTTTTAAGGAAGCTCTGTACCACCAAATTCAGCACATGCGCCAGGCAAGGGATGTGCTTCAAACCAGCTAGGCCCAGAGCTGCTATGAGATTTTGCCCATTATCGCACACCACCAGGCCAGGCTTGAGGCTCACTGGCACCAACCACTCATCGGTCTGCTGTTCAATCCCCCTCCACAACTCCTGCGCGGTGTGGGGTTTTTTCCCCAAACAGGCAAGTTTTAAAACTGCCTGCAGTCATTTACCCCTGGCTGTGCTGAAGTTGGTGGTGCAGGAGTTACGCTGACCGGATGAGGAGGCGGTAGGGGATGAGGAAGCGGAGTAGGAGGAGTTAGGAACAGGAGGCAAACTGAAGTGCCCTGCAATCCCTGGTGGTGGAAGGACATGCGCCAAACTGCAATCCGCCTCAGGCCCAGCCGCCACTGCATTTACCCAGTGTGCTGTTAGGGAGATATAACGTCCCTGACCGTGCTTGCTGGTCCACGTATCCGTAGTTAGGTGGATCTTGCCACAGATGGCATTGCGCAGTGCACACCTGATTTTGTCACCCACTTGGTTGTGCAGGGAAGGGATGTCTTGCCTGTAAAAGTAGTGGCGGCTGGGCACGAGGTACTGTGGGACAGCCACCGCCATAAGGCTCTTAAAACTCTGCGTCTCCACCAGACAGAATGACAGCATTTCAAAGGCCAGGAATTTTGAAATGCTGGCATTCAGGGCCAGGGATCGCGGGTGGGTAGGGGAGTAATTCCTCTTCCGCTCCAGTGTTTGGGAGATAGAAAGCTGAACGCTTCCACGGGACATTGTGGAGATGGTTGTTGGTGACCCAGGTGGTGGTGGTGTTGCTGGCAGATCCTCTGTTTGCGGGGTGGCAGGTGCCACTGTCACTACAGAGGTGGATGAAGAGGCCGAGACTGCAGCAGCAGAAGAGGAAGCAGGAGGAGCCAGAGACCTTTCTTGGTTTTTGAGGTGTCTACTCCACTGCAGCCCGTGCTTTGCACTTAGATGCCTGGTCATGCAGGTTGTGCTCAGGTTGAGAAGGTTTATGCCTCGCTTCAGGCTCTGATTGCACAGCGTGCAAACCACTCGTGTCCTGTCATCATCACATTGTCTGAAGAACTGCCACGCTAGGGAACTCCTTTGAGCTGGCTTTGGTGTGCTCGGTCCCTCGCTGCATTGGGCAGTAGCAAGCGTATGGTGTCTAGGGCACAGCCGCTCCACTTTTGCACCATGCTCCCTCTTCTGCTGTGCTGGTGGCTCTGTGCGACCACCGCCTCTTCCTCCAAACTACTCAGGTCACCTGCATGATGTTCATTCCATGTGGGGTCGAGGACCTCATCGTCCTCCACATCATCTTCCACCCAGTCTTCACCCCTGCCCTCCTTGTCGGTCTCCACAATTCGGAAATCTGCAGCAGTTGGCACCTGTGTTTCCTCATCATCCGAGACGTGCTGCGATGGTCCTCCCATGTACTCATCTTGAGACATAAGTGGTTGGGCATCGGTGCACTGAATCTCTTCCACTTATGGGGCAGGGCTAGGTGGATGGCCCTAGGAAACCATGCTAACAGAGTCATCAAAAAGAAGAAGAGACTGCTGCATGACTTGGGGCTCAGACTGCTTGGCTGATTTGCAAGGGGGTGAGGTGAAAGATTGATGGACATCGGCTGCAGGTGCCAACTCTGACCTTTCAGCAGAAGACTGGGTGGGAGACAATGTGAAGGAACTGGAGGCACTGTCAGCAACCCAATCTACTATCGCCTGTACTTGTTCTGGCCTCAACATTTGTAGAGGCGCATTAGGCCCTGCCAAATACTGCTGCAGGTTCTGTCGCCTACTCGCAGCTGAGAAAGGAGTTTCACTTGTGCGTGTAGCTGGCACAGATCAACCACATCATCTCCTTGCAACAGGAGCTCCACCAGCAGCACCATGACTCTAGCCCTTTCAATGTTTTTTAGAGCCATTTTAGTGCTCAAAAGTTCGGGTCACTATTGACTTCAATGGGGTTCGGGGTAAAGTTCAGGTTAAGTTGGGTCACGAACCCGGATTTTTTTTTCAAGTTGGCCGAACCCAGACATCCAGGTTGTTCGCACAACTCTAATTACTAGAACAATGTCTTGTGGTCTGATGAGACCAAGATAAACGTATTTAGTTCAGATGGTGTCGAGCGTATGTAGTGGCAACCAGGTGAGGAATACAAAGACAAGTGTGTGTTGCCTACAGTCAAGCATGATGGTGGAGATGTCATGGTCTGGAGCTGCATGAGTGCTGCTGGCGCTGGGGAGCTACAGTTCATTGAGGAAACCATGAATGCCAACATGTACTGTGACACACTGAAGCAGAGTATGATCCCCTCCCTTCGGAGACTGGGCTGCAGGGCAATATTCCAACATGATAACAATTCCAAACACACCTCCAAGATGACCACTGCCTTGCTAAAAAAGCTGGCCAAGCATATCTTCGGACCTAAACCCTCTTAAGCATCTGTGGGGCATCCTCAAAGGGAAGGTGGAGGAGCGTAAAGCCTCTAACATCCACCAGCTCCGTGATGTCATCATGGAGGAGTGGAAGAGGACTCCATTGGCAACCTGTGAAGCTCTGGTGAACTCAATGCCCAAGAAGGTTAAGGCAGTGCTGGAAAATGATGGTGGCCACACAAATATCGACACTTTGGGCCCAATTTGGACATTGTCACTTAGGGGTGCACTCACTTTTGTTGCCAGCGGTTTAGACATTAATGGCTGTGGGTTGAGTTAATTTTAGAGGACGGCAAACACACTGTTATACAAGCTATAAACTCACTACTTTACCTTGTAGCATAGTGTAATTTCTTCAGTGTTGTCACATGAAAAGATATAATAAAAAATATTTACAAAAATGTGAGGGGTGTACTCACTTTTGTGAGATACTGTATATATATATATATATATATATATATATATACACACATATATATAAAATTAATTTACCTTTTGATGACCATTTTTGAACTTCATCCATCTTTACAATTCTCATAATCAGAGCCCTAATGAAGTCCATGTAGAGATCCTCAGTAATCACAGGTAAAAAAGAAGAAACAGTAATCTCTTCTCCTTGGTCCTCTTCTCCTTGGTCTGCAGGGTTCTGTGCACTTTCATCATCGTTGTCTTTTTCTGTTGAAACAAAAAAACAGTGGACTGTAGCTATTTTTCTTTAGGTCTGAGGTCTTTAGGTCTAGGCCAGGTTTACAATAATGCTGTGGGTTTAGGGCATGCTTGTTAACACCAATTATATAACGTTATTGTGATTTCCAACAAAGTAGCCCATTTTTGTTAAGGAGTTATTAATACACCACAAGGCACCTCAATATGTAACTTTTTTTTCACATCTTTTTTTTTCGTTGCTATGCGTTAAAATGATGATACATTAGGGGTGTGCCATAGGGTGCCATTCAGAATGTGTGTCAGTCAACAGAACACTTTTTTCATACAGAGGACAATTGGCAAAGTTAGTGTTAAGCCCCATTATTCTTATAACTAGGTCCCACTTTCTAAAGGTAGAACCTAATTTCCTCTGGATACAGATTAAATGTTACATTTATGTATAATTCATATAATAAGGTGATTTATGAAGAACATTATACTGCTTTTTTTGAAGGTGGCTATGGTCCCATAAAATGAGTGAAAACTGTAGTTCCTGTCTGCACCATTGCTGCTGTTTTTTTTTTAATTTACTTCACATTACTGAAAAGTTCAGAAGAAAGAGCATGATAACTATGACTGTCTTTTTATGATTATAGTAAAAATGCAATGGTGGAGAATTACCTTTACTGCTATCTCCGAGACATATATGAAGTAAGAGGTTACTTTACCCAAGTATGTCCTCAGAAAAACAGAAACACTAGTTTGTATGGACTAAAGCATTAAAATAGAAATGCAGGCTAAACCTAACTAGTCTTAAAAATGCCCTTTCCTAACAATATATTTTACCTATATATATTTAAATTCTGTCTGGAGTTTGGCTTTAATTGTAAGAAATGTACTTTTTATAATGTCTTTGTGAATGTGGATTTAAGCATAATCTGTATTATTTTGTCTTTTTAAGGTAACCCTGAGGCAGCTGCACCCTGTAATGGAAGTGGATGAACACCTATTTTTTTTGGCAGGTGGCAAGTTCAATATTTGCTGTCTTACAAACATTGCACTACTGCTGAAATTCAACACTTGAAAGTGGGTGCCATGTTCCTCTTGATGGCCACTCTGTAACTATGGGTCATTAACCAACATACTGTGAAGTGTAGTATAGCATAGAAAAGATTTGCTGAACATTGGACATGAAAGAATTAATTATTTTCTTTTACAGGGTGCATCTGCCTCAAATTTTATAGACAGGGACTCTTTAAAGAAGTACAAACTTTACAAAGTAAAAAATACCTTTTGTTTTTGGAGAATTTGTATCACTGCTGTTCTGCTGTCTTTCTACAGGGATATCATTGGGAAATATTACTGAGAATTCAATCACACGCCCTAAAAAAAAAAAAAAAAATATTTAAAGAACTCACATGGTTAAATATCAGCAAGCAAAGAATAAAAAATGAAGCATAACACATCTTGATTATACATTTATTGAAACTGAGCTATTATTTAAGCTTTTTAAGAAAAATAGTTGGGTTGATCTACTAAAGGCAATTGGACTGTTTACATTTCAAGGGAGTTTTCCATTAGCTTAGTAAATGTGGTGAAAATCCCCACTGCAAAGAATATCCAATCACCTGTAAGGAACTTTTTAAAAAGCTGTATTTTTTCATGTACATGATTAGATGATGGAAGTCAGTGGAGCTTCACTTCATTTGCTACCTAAGGAAAAATTCCCTTGTAAAGTGAATGGTCTATTTGTCTTTAGTAAATCAACCCCAATGTGATCCAAAGATTTAACAAAACTCAACACCTGTAATAACACTATTGAGCATTTAACCAGTTCCCGACCACCCGCCGCCTTTTTACTGTGGCAGGGTGGCTCGTACAAGCAAAACTACGTAGATCTACGTCGCTCGCCTGGGAGCAGCTAGGGGGCGAGTGCACGCCGCCAGTGGCACGCTCCCGCCCCCGATCATCAGCGGGGAAGCCGATGCACGGGTCAGGCGGCTCCGATTGCTGCCTACCAACCGCAGGATCCTTCTATATAGGATCACATGTCTCTGTGGTCATCTCAGAAGCCACGTCCCCAACAGTTATAATCACTCCCCTAGGGTCACATTTAACCCCTTGATCACCTATACTGTTAACCCCTTCCCTGCCAGTGTCATTATTACAGTAAAAGTGCATATTTTTAGCACTGATTACTGTAGTAATGTCACTGGTACCCCCAAAAGTGTAAAAAATGTCAGTTAGGGGTCCGATCTGTCCGCTGCAATGTCGCAGTCCCACAAAAAAATCGCAGATGGCCTCCATTACTAGTATAAAAAAATAAAACAATAAAAATGACATACAGTGCCTTGCGAAAGTATTCGGCCCCCTTGAACTTTTCGACCTTTTGCCACATTTCAGGCTTCAAACATAAAGATATAAAACTGTAATTTTTTGTGAAGAATCAACAACAAGTGGGACACAATCATGAAGTGGAATGAAATGTATTCGATATTTCAAACTTTTTTAACAAATAAAAAACTGAAAAATTGGGCGTGCAAAATTATTCAGCCCCCTTAAGTTAATACTTTGTAGCGCCACCTTTTGCTGCGATTACAGCTGTAAGTCGCTTGGGGTATGTCTCTATCAGTTTTGCACATCGAGAGACTGAAATTTTTGCCCATTCCTCCTTGCAAAACAGCTCGAGCTCAGTGAGGTTGGATGGAGAGCGTTTGTGAACCGCAGTTTTCAGTTCTTTTCACAGATTCTCGATTGGATTCAGGTCTGGACTTTGACTTGGCCATTCTAACACCTGGATATGTTTATTTGTGAACCATTCCATTGTAGATTTTGCTTTATGTTTTGGATCATTGTCTTGTTGGAAGACAAATCTCCGTCCCAGTCTCAGGTCTTTTGCAGACTCCATCAGGTTTTCTTCCAGAATGGTCCTGTATTTGGCTCCATCCATCTTCCCATCAATTTTAACCATCTTCCCTGTCCCTGCTGAAGAAAAGCAGGCCCAAACCATGATGCTGCCACCACCATGTTTGACAGTGGGGATGGTGTGTTCAGGGTGATGAGCTGCGTTGCTTTTACGCTAAACATAACGTTTTGCATTGTTGCCAAAAAGTTCGATTTTGGTTTCATCTGACCAGAGCACCTTCTTCCACATGTTTGGTGTGTCTCCCAGGTGTCTTGTGGCAAACTATAACGACACTTTTTATGGATATCTTTAAGAAATGGCTTTCTTCTTGCCACTCTTCCATAAAGGCCAGATTTGTGCAGTATACGACTGATTGTTGTCCTATGGACAGAGTCTCCCACCTCAGCTGTAGATCTCTGCAGTTCATCCAGAGTGATCATGGGCCTCTTGACTGCATCTCTGATCAGTCTTCTCCTTGTATGAGCTGAAAGTTTAGAGGGACGGCCTGCTCTTCGTAGATTTGCAGTGGTCTTATACTCCTTCAATTTCAATATTATCGCTTGCACAGTGCTCTTTGGGATGTTTAAAGCTTGGAAAATCTTTTTGTATCCAAATCCAGCTTTAAACCTCTCCACAACAGTATCTCGGACCTGCCTGGTGTGTTCCTTGTTCTTCATGATGCTCTCCGCGCTTTAAACGGACCTCTGAGACTATCACAGTGCAGGTGCATTTATACGGAGACTTGATTACACACAGGTGGATTCTATTTATCATCATTAGTCATTTAGGTCAACATTGGATCATTCAGAGATCCTCACTGAACTTCTGGAGAGAGTTTGCTGCACTGAAAGTAAAGGGGCTGAATAATTTTGCACGCCCAATTTTTTAGTTTTTTATTTGTTAACAAATTTGTTAACAAAATTACAGTTTTATATCTTTATGTTTGAAGCCTGAAATGTGGCAAAGGGTCGCAAAGTTCAAGGGGGCCGAATACTTTCGCAAGGCACTGTAAATCTTTGCCGTAGTTAGTAAACGCGATAACTTTTGTGCAAACCAATCAAAATACGATTATGGCGATTTTTTTTACCAAAAATATTTAGCAGAAAACAAATTGGCCTAAAATGTTAGAAAATTTAGATTTTTACATTTTTTTTTTGGGAATGTTATATAGCAGAAAGTGAAAAATATTGTTTTTTTTTGTTCAAAATGGTCGCTTTTTTTTATACCGCAAAAAATAAAAATCGCACAGGTGATCAAATACCACCAAAAGAAAGCTCTATTTGTGGGGAAAAAGGGACATCAATTTTGTTTGTGTTCAGCATCGCACGACCGTGCAATTGTCCATTAAATTAACGCAGTGCCGAATCACAAAATAGGGTCTGGTCGTTAAGGGGGCAAATCCTTCCAGTCTTAAACTGGTTAAAGGTGTTATTTAGTGGAACAAAAGGATCCAGTGTAACTGGTAACACATAACACTCAAGGCACCTAATATGCAAATATGCAATTCCCAAACTTGCTACTTGCCCCTTTGAGGAGGAAAGTAGGAGCTGCCCCCACCGAATCCCTATCTCCTGCAGTCACTGAGGCTGGTAATCACAAGTGAATGTCAACAGATGGAATGGGCTTCCATTATCAAGGCAAAAAGCTGCATATAAAAGAGTCCCAGAATTTGGGGCTTCTGAGTAGCTTGAGATGTCAGATGACAAAGCATGCAGGCCTTAATATTTTTTATGAACTTCATTACACTTTAATTAATGTTATTAACCACTTGCTGACCAGCCGCCATAGGTATAGGCAGGTCAGCTCCCTTGCGCAAAACAACGTACCTGTACGCCGTTTCGTGTAGCAGTTAGTGGGGGCGCGTGCGTGCCGCCGGAGGCAGGCACAATTGCCGATTGGCTAGATGTCCGCCAGGCACCTGCGATCGCTCCCCATGGAGACAGAACGTCGGTCTGCTGAAATAAAACACAGCATACCGCTGTTCTGTCAGTGATGAACACAGGGATCCTGTGTTCCTTCTATTTAGAAACACAGGTCTCTGTGTTCATCCAGTAAGTGCATCCCCCACACAGTTAGAAAGCATTCCCTAGGCACACATTTAATCCTTTGATCCCCCCCCCTGGTGTTAACCCCTTCCCTTCCCCTATTTTTTAGCCCTGATTACTGTAGTAATGTCACTGGTCCCCTCAAAAGTGTCAAAAGTGTCAATTAAGTGTCCGATCTATCCGCCACAATGTCGCAGTCCTGCTAAAAATTGCTGATTGCCGCCATTACTAGTAAAAAAATAAATAAAATAAAAATGACATAAATCTTCCCCTCAGTTTGTAGACGCCATAACTTTTGTGCAAACCAATCAATATACATTTATTGGGATTTTTTTTACCAAAAATATGTAGCAGAATACATATTGGCCTAAATTGATGAAAAAATTAGATTTTTTTAATTTTTTTTACTGGGAATGTTTTATAGCAGAAAGAAACATATTGTTTTTTTTTTTTTTGTTTTTTTTTTTTTTAGAATTGTCTCTTTTTTTTTTGTTTATAGCGCAAAAAAATAAAATACGCAGAGGTGATGAAATACCACCAAAAGACAGCTCTATTTATTTGGGTACAGCGTCACATGACCGCACAATTTTCACTTAACCACTTAAGCCCCGGAGGATTTGGCTGCTAAAAGACCAGGGGGTATTTTGCGATTTTTTTACTGCGTGACTTTAACGGACCATTGCGCGGTCGTGCGACACTGTACCTAAACAAATTTGACGTCCTTTTTTTCCCACAAACAGAGCTTTCTTTTGGTGGTATTTGATCACCTGTGCGATTTTTTGATCATGCGCTATAAACAAAAAAAGAGCGTCAATTTTGCAAAAATAACAATATTTTTCACATTTTTTTATATGAAATTCCCCAAAAAAAATGTAAAAATCAAAATTTTTTAACATTTTCGGCCAATTTGTTTTATGCTACATATGTTTGGTAAAAAAATCACAAAAAACGTATTTTGATTGGTTTGCGCAAAAGTTATCGCGTCTAACAAAGGGAAAGATTTTTGTCATTTTTGGTGGGTTTTTTTTAACGAGTAATGGCGGCGATCTGCGGTACTGCGACATTGCGGCGGACAGATCGGACCCTTGACTGACATTTTTGACACTTTTGGGGTTACCAGTGACATCACTGCAGTAATCAGTGCTATACATATGCACTGTTACTGCAAAAATGACACTGGCAGGAAAGGGGTTAACTGTATTGGAGAGGGAGGGGTTAAGTGTGTCCTAGGGGCGTGATTCTAACTGTAAAGGGACATGGCTATTGGTGTAAAAACAAAGATCAACCGTCCAACATAGTAGAACCATCTGATCTTCATCAGGGAGAATGACAGGCAGTTTGTTTACATAAGCCGCCTGACTTTCTCCCTTCACCGGAGCGATCGTGAGTGACCGGCGGACAATCGGGTCCGCCGGTCACACGCACTGACTTGTCAGTGAACGAGCCGGGGGCGCCCGCAATTGGCTCACAAGTCAGTGACAGGCGAGTGACGTACCCCTACGTCACTCTGCCTGGCCGGGGCTGACCGCCGCAGTATATAGTCGTGCGGCGGTCGGCAACCGGTTAAAGTAACACAGTGCCGTATCGCAAAAAATGGCCTGGTCATTAAGGAGGTAAAACCTTCCGGTCCTTAAGTGGTTAAAACCTATTTGAGATAAAAAAAACCTCAGTCAATCTGTGTTTTTATTTAATTCCCCTCTTACTCTGTTCGCTGGGTTATTTTCAAGATACATGCTCACATATCCAGCGAATCTAGTGTTGTCACACTGCAATCAGTCACAAAAAAGTGGGTCCCATGCCATCATCTTCTTCTTTCCTTACTGCATCAGGGGCCAGCTGTCTCTTCCAGGTTCATACAGCCAGCCCCCTGATGACACTCATATGTCACATGCACTGTACAGTACCTCAAGGACTGCTAGGTTCAGTGACATAAGAATCCCAGGAGGCTGCAGTTGACTTGGATATCATTCTTGCCTACCCAAAATTCCCAGTATTACTAGGGCGGGTCCTAAAAAAAAAAGGTATTTGGGAAAAACAAACTATAAAAATTCACAACTGGGAATAATTACTTTTCCAGTTGTGATAGAAGAGGGGGGTAGGAATGCAATGAGAAAAAGTGGTTGGGGAAGGTGAAGGTCTGCTTTACACATTTAATGTCTGAATGCCTGAAGCCACCCAGCAGAGAGGAAACTGAGAATTATAAGGGTAGGCTGTTGCTTATCATTGGAAGATAGGATATGAGTAGACCAGGTACACAAAGAAAAAAATAAATAGATATAGAATGAAAATATGTAAAAGGAAAGAAACATGGAAAAGAATAACAGATGGTGAGGAGGGGGTGAAGAGAAATTTGTGGGTAGAGTGTAAAGTAAGAGAGGGATCCTGGACTAAAGGGAGAGAGAGAATAAAGGGATACAAAAAGAACAATAGGCCTTGCCTAACAAAAGGGTACACCTTTGAATGTATATTAACAAAAGTATAATATCAAGTTAAAAATAGAAATAGTAGTTCTATGGCAAACCACTAGAGCAACAAAATCATTGCTAATAGTATCTTACTGGGCAACACAGAAGATCTTACACTACGTAGACATTTTTCATTTAGATCTGTATTACCTATGTCTGGATCAATCGAGTCTATCATTAATGGGAAACCTCTTTCTTTAACAGCCATAGGCCATTCCACTGTTAGCATGAGTTGTCGAAAGTGGTGTTCATAAGCGCCAAGGTACGACACTAATCCCGCTGCCAGGGCTGTACTTCCAGGAATCCCACTGAGCCTGTCTGGAAGGGAGCTTACAATAGCAGCATATTTCTTGTTCTCGTCTTCCAGGAGCTTCAAAGAGATTAAAGATATTAAAGACAGTTAAATGGAGTTGTCAAGTTATATGTCACTTCATTGAATTGAGCTTGGCAAGGGTTATCTGAAGGACTGAGAATTTTTACAGGCTCATTCTTTGTTGTTATTTCCACAACCCGTGACCATCACTCATCTCCAGCTTGCAGATCTGTGTGCCGTAAACTAAATAATACATCATCCATTTTTATGCAGCTTACAGAGACTTGTTCACAATATGCCCAGGAGCACAAGTATATTTATTTTGCAGTTACCATCTAAGTTTGAATACTGTAATATTGTGCACAACAATTTGATGTTTGGCTGATAATTAACATAATTAGCTCTTCAAGACAGCACAACTATGATCCGTGCTGTAATAATGTGATTGTAAAGGGTGAAGGTTTTTTACCTTTCTATGCATGAAGATAAAAAAAACCTTCAGTGTGCAGCTTCCCCCTCATTACCTCCTAATACTTATCTGAGCCTGATCTCATTCCAGCAATGTGCACGAGAGCAGTGGCTCTCCCATGTCTCTGCCTCCTCACTGGCTGATTGCCATTTGCTCCCAATGCTTTTAATCACAGCCAGTGAGGAGGGAGTGGGGCAGGACAAAGCCATGCTCTGTGTGTCCCATAGACACACAGAGATGGCTCTGAAACAAGAACACACAAGTCACCCCACAGCAAGCAGCTTGCTCTGGGGAGCACTCGGCAAGGGGGAGGAGCCAGAAGCATCAGCAGGGGACCTGACAAGAGGAGGACCAGGGCTACTCTATGCAAAACCATTGCACAGAGCAGGCAACCTTTAGAGCTTATAATGTAGTTAGAACACATCATGTGAAAATGGCATTTACAGGATGTTTTTACTTGGAATATTCAAACTTTTTATAACCAAGGTGTTTTGATCAAATTACCTCCTATTAGAGAGCTGTTTCAGGAAACAGTAAAGTTGCACTAGAAAACAGTTAAGTAGAATAAGCAAGTCGTAAGGTGATCTTTGTTTGGCAGTGCACAAACTTTAAGATAAAACAATAATATATGTATGTATTTCAATTCTGTATCTGTATGCCCGAAGTTCTCTTTAAATTCAGTTTCTACCCAAAATGCAGCTGCCCTAACAATCCAAAAATTCAAAGATATTCAGTTAGTTCAGTCTTTTTTAACTTCATTGTAATACTACTGAAATTGATAGCAAACGTGTACCCCCGTATCTATGGTTTCACAACCAATGAATCTGGTATGGTAAAAATGTTATCTTCACTTGCTTTGTTGTTTATACCCTGCAAGTAAAAGCCAGTAGCAATATTTCCTTTTTTCTTTATTTATAGTGTTGTTAGCTAATGCTATCTGCTGGTGATTATACTGTATAAATGAAATAAAATACATACCTGTGCTACTTGTGCTGCCTGATCTAATTTACAGGCTATTTCGACAGTCTTTTGTTGTTGCTTGTTTTTATGCATGGTTGCCTCTTCAAAGCCCCTCTCTAGGTCACTCAATCTTGAAAGAAGAGCTTTTTTTCTCTGCTGTAAAGATATCATTTTCTGTTCTGCATCTTCTAAAGCAATTGTCATTTCAGCAACTCTGCTCTGCAAAGGTTTCACCTGAAATACAAGACATTCTCAGAGCAATTACTTTACTGGGTAACAACCAATTTATTTGAACTCCTGGTTTTTATATAAATATGCCTGTCACCAGAAAACTGTTATTATCCTATTTTCTCCTTGGTTAGGAATTTAACAGAATAGGTAATCAGAGAAATGATCAGACATGGAGTAACTGTAACTTTCAGTTTACTAAACTTGTGCAGTAATGCAAATTTTATTACTGGTTACTGGTTCAGGGTGGCCAAAAACTGCAGAATACAGAATGCTGCATAAATATATAAAATCTGACCAGCCATTGATTCTTCACAGCGATGTCTTAATGACTCAAGAGAGTTAAGCTGAGAATCCCTACTTCAGTAAAACAGAACACAGCTTCTTGCAATTATCACCATAGTCACTGCTCCCCACAGTGAAGTCCAGAGTTGATCTTGTAATACAGGTGACAAGCGGCAGGGCTCTAAGTCCCAAGGACAAAGGGTCACTCCTTTTGAGCTTGGGTACTCTGCTAGCAATTGGGGAGAAGCTCCTCACAGTAACTGGGTTTTTTTTGGGGTGTGCCAAGGAACCCATGGAGTTTAAGGAAATGGAACCCGCCTGCATCGGGGTGTGGAGTAAATGGGCAATCTGCTACAGTAAAGCACAACAAGGTGGTTTGGGTAAAAGCTTTAGCATTCAAATTAGTAAAAGAGCATTGGATTTTCTGTAAATGTCTTGATAAGAATAAGAGATTGGGGCTGATTTGTATAATTTTCATATCCCATAAGGGTATAGAATGTTAAAAAAAAAACATGTTGAGCCTGTCAGAAATCCAGCGGGCTCATAACTCCTAAAAATCCTAAAAATCTCAAGACATCCTATCTGATATGCTCTGTTCAGCGCTGTTAACTACAGAATACCCCCCTGTTATGGACATTCATATAGGGGGAGGTTAGGTTTTTTAAGATTGTATATGGACAGGGCCATTATTTGATTTTTAGTCATTTGTAGTGAACCATATCAATTAATAAAATAACATAAGTAATAACTAATAAGTACAAAAATAATAAACTGACAGCAGAGAAGACTGTAGACCATATTTCCCTCAAAAAATTGTTCAAGAACACAAAATATACTTGGACGTATGCAGTATCAGAATATGAATCTGTCAGCAGCTATTTACTGTCAAACAGATTTACTGCCATACCTATGGTCATATCCCAACCACTACCTGAATGGAGTTGGCATGTTCTCCCTGAGCTTAAATGGGTTTCCTCCAACACTCCAACATACATGCTGGTAGGTCTGTTAGCTCATGTTTAAATTGATCCTAGTTGTAAGGTGGAATGTACACTCCTTCAGGGCAGAGATTGATGTGAATGTGCAAATTGCTGATTCTGTATAAATACCTGTAATAATCAGCACCCAATAAATCCAGCTTTACTGATTAATTGTGCTCTTAATCTGATATCACATGTTTTTTTCTTTTTTCTTTAGTTCGGCTTTAGTAAATGCAGTTGTTTTCAATCTTAATTAGATAGCATGAGATTTATTTAGAGATCTGACATGAACTACTTAGGGGATTAATGATCACTGATTTATGAATATTGAGCAGCATTTCAATAATCTAGGCAGAATAATCACTTACACCTCAAACCAGCTTTTTGAACTATTATACTCTTCAGCAATCACTCAAAGGAAGTTAAATGACTCTGATTTATAACTATAACGTACAGGGCCCAGTACATTTGCTCTCTCAATGTGTAAATTCAACAAATGCAATTTTCAGCACCTCTAGAGAACCAATTTAAGTCAACATTATGCATGAGCTGAGCATGCTGGAATTCTCTGCTCTCTTATTTAACTCATTAAATTTGCACTGAACATCTTGCAATTAAAATTTCACACATATTTCTTCCTATGATTGACATTTGGCCTTAGTAAAAATTTGTTGAAATTTCTTGTTTTGAACACATAAGAGAACAGAGACAGAACGTGTGTTTTAGGTCTGATAATGTGTTCTAACATCTTGAACCTGATTATTAATAGATATCATAAAGCTCTAATTGCAAAACGCCTAATTGTGAGCTGTAAAAAAATAGTTTAAGTAGTGTAGGGATTTGTGAGCTTTAACCAACTTTTTTTTAAATATGTAAATAACTAATAATAATAATGCAATAAAAGGCACAGGAATTACAAATGACCAGGCTAACAATCTCAATATAGAAAACCCAGTGTGCTTTTTACACATGAAAAGTAAATATAAATTTAAAAGAATGTTCATTATAGACTTTAAAGTCTATATAAACCTTTTTTTTATTTTGAGTGGGTAGGGAATAGTTTAAACCTTTTTTTTTTTTTTGCCATCATGTCCTATTAGAAGATTTTCTTTCCCTTCCTACAGACATAGCAGGAAGTGAGAGGAAATCTCTCCAGAGGAACTTCTCTCTATTACAGTAGTCACTTCATCATTTTAAGGCTTCTCATGATAGTCCTGTTTATTTAACAACTCTAAATTCACCTTCACTTTTAGTGCTAGTAACAAAGAAAAGAGAAAACTAAGATTCCTTAGCAGAGACAAGACAGAGACAGTAATACAAGCCTAACAAAGTTCTAACCTCTCACTACTCTATTCAAAACAAAATAAAAAAAATTAGGCTTTTTATATACATTAACTATGAAGACAATAGACATTATGTTAAAGTTATACTAGTATGGCTGCCACTACATTATACATTATCAGGCCTTTTAATAAAAGCTATAAAGGGCAACAGGGAGGGCATCGGTCATTTATAAATTCCTTGGTATACAGTATGTAGTTAAAATTATAGTCAAATGTAAATGTAAGCAACACAATATTTTGAAAGAACCTGTCGTAGTATGGTCATTTCCAGATTTGTTGTTATCTACAGTGTGCATTTGATGCACCAAAGACTATGGGTGTAGTCAAATGTAATTAGTGTATTTTGAAATACAACTCATTGGGAAGAATGCAAAATCTGGTGCAGCTCTGAATAAAACCAATCAGCTTCCAGGTTTTTTGTCAAAGCTTAATTGAACAAGCTAAATTTAGAAGCAGTTTTAGTAAATCTACCCCATTGCTTTGACCAAAGAAACTAAATTTTCTTGCTGACCCCACGATTATTCGATCAACTTTTTTAAGAATGTTTGGTTAAATGGGCCAACCTTGTGCATTACCCAAGTGACGTTTATTGGAATAAAAAAGAAAATATACTCATAAACAAGTCAATCACAAAAGCATTTTAACCTTCCTAGCGGTATTCCCGAGTGTGACTCGGGGTAAGATTTTAGAGCCAAAAGCGGTAACCCCGAGTCACGCTCGGGGTAGCGCTAAGAAGATCGCTGGATGCTGGAAGAGGTTTTACTTACCTTTTCTCCGGGATCCAGCGAAGACTGCGAGCGGTATGCGGCGGCGGAGCTCTCTCTCGATCGTCTGCGAGCCCCGGCTTCCGTCTCCGGCGACGTGACGTCCGCCGGGGGGTGGAACCGGCGGCAAATTCAAATGTAAAACACACCAAACACACTGATACCGTTCAAAATAAAATAAAATCACATTACATTGCCCCCCAGTGGCCTTTCCTGCAGTTTTACTGTACTTTTTATGTAAATATATGTATATATATATATATATATATATATATATACACAGTATATATATATATATATATATATATATACGTATACATATACACATATACATATATATATATATATATATATATATATATACATATATATATACATATATATGTATACATATATATATATATATATATATATATACACACATATATATATATATATATATATATATATATATATATATACACATAATTCTTGTGAATGAGCAGCCCAAACCAACTGTATACATTATATATATATATATAATATTTATTATATATAATAAATGTATACAGTTGGTTTGGGCTGCTCATTCACAAGAATTGCATGCAAAATAATGGTACCGCTTTCAGCACCTAAAATCCAAAAGAATCATACCGCCAGGGAGGTTAAAGTCCACAATGGACACAAAGCGACAATGTCACCAGGCCTTCCAGATGGCTGATGCATTTCGAGGGGAGATCCCCTCTTCCTCAGAACCAATGCTGGACATGATCCTGGTGATCTGGTCGCTTTGTGTCCATTGTGGACTTTGAAATGTTTTTATGATTGGCTTGTTTGTGAGTTTATTTCCTTTCTTTTTATACCAATAAATATCACTCGGGTAATGCGCAAGGTTGTTGCACCCTCTTTTAGTTTTTTCTACAGTGTTTTCATTGGGTTTCCACCGACCCCTGGATGGCAGCAAGGTCTGTGCATTTACCCGGAGCCATAGAGATTCCAGGCAATATCCACCACCATCACATTATTTTTGAGTGCAGTAGAATTTGTTTGTCATTAGTATCCAAGAAAAACATCTAGGTGATATATACTTTGCATCTACATGAACGTACATTTAGGCTTTTTTAATAGCATAGTACGAAGAGGTATAGTGTCACTGTCAAGAAATACCAAATCAGCTTTTTATTTGTCAGGCCGCTGTATGCAGTAGAAAACTGTCTCCTGCTGCCACACCTTTCTTAATGGCACTATGTATTATACAGGTCTAAATGTCCACATGGGACTCTTTGATCTTCTGGACAGCAGGAAAATACTCAACCTTTTTCTCATAAGACAAAAGGTCACTTAACAAGATGCTTTAGCAAATTATGTTTTCATTTTGTTTTTCATATTATGGCTCCACTGGTTTAAAATAAGGCTCTTGCAGATAATATTTGGAAGCAAGAAGTAACAATTTTCACACTGATGTTATTTCATAATCTACCGATACCATTACACACAAATCTCCACCTGTCTTCATACAAATAAAAGCAGGTGATACAACAGTCCTTGTAATTACATGGTGTAAATTGTATTATTAGATCTTATTGGATTATACTAACCAAAAACTCATTAGATGGTGTGTATTATGTCACATGTGTGCTATTTACTTGCTGTAATTATTTTATTCAATCATATAAAATTCATTATGTGCATTGTTGGCCTTTAAGTTAAAAAAAAAAAAAAAGGTTGCTCGGTTAGCTTTTTACTTTAACAGAGAACTTCAAATGTCCATCACAAATAATTTCTATTACTGTTCTGCTGCAGTGGTGCAATCTCTGCTAGGCCATTATCCTATTCCTAACTGTACAAAGCATTTTAAGAGATGTACAACTCATATCCTATTTTCATGTACTAGATGCATTTTCAAAGAAACCAACATTAACTTAAAGAATTTTTTTTCTATCATTCATGGTCATTCAAAGATTACCTTAGAAGATAGAATCCGATAATACTGCACTGCCCTTTGAAGCCATCTCATAAGACTCCCTGCTGCCGTGTTACCAGCCGCCTTCCTCTCCATGTTCTCAGGGGTAAACTGAATTTTCCTTATATTAGCTTCTAGCAGCTCAAGAGTAGACTGTGGCAACTACAATTTGGAACAGTAATAAATATTAAAAGGATTCCTTAGGAGAAATGTGTCTAAGTACATCTTACTTTTTTAAATTAATGAGATTTTTTTATCGACATACTTGTAGCAATCAAAGAACCATGCAAGAGTCATTGAAATAAAGTTTTATTATATGCATGACCACCAATAAGAAACAACTGAAAACAAGTATACAGTATACTGACTAATAGTACGAGAAGTGAGAAAAAATAGCATAACACGTGTAATAGTGAAACTATATGGATAAGGATTTTTTTTAATTAACAGATCTTATTGATACTAGGAAAGTAAAATACTTGTACAACTGAATACATCTCTGCTCTAATATAATAAGGCTGAGATCATATGTTATGCTAATAAACATGAAATAAACAACCAGGTATCTTACTGTGTTGTCATTGTTTTACCTACTAAAGTATATCTGATAGATTCTTATTAGCTATCTCATGCTACAACCTTCACCTAACCCTAAGCAGCTGACATTTGAAGTGAAAAAAATCACACAAAAAAGTTTAATTACCAAGGTATTCCATGCTACAAAAAATCCTAATTAGTGCTCCAAGTCATATACTATATACCCATGCACCTACTCTATATCACCAAATGCAATAATACATGACAACGTGTATTAAATACTGTATATGAAATAAAGCAACAAATTGTGCATCACATTACCGTATATGCCAGTGTATATGAAGACTTTTTAATTTTAAAAGCATCCCCCAAAAATCGGGGGTCGTCTTATACGTAAAATATGTTAACCTTAAGGGAACTCCAGGTTCAGGACTACTTTACAAGCTGGCCCAAAAGGAACTTCCCTAATCTGTCAGCCCGCTGGGTGTGCGGTAATACTGTATGTACCGTGGCTTCCGCTACATACAGTAAACCACTCTGAGCCAATCACCGCAAGCGATGTATTCTATTATTAAATACAAAGCCTGCTTGGATGCCAATCTGAGCTGGCTTTGTATTTATTAACCACTTGCCGACCGCCGCACGACTATCTACGGTGGCGGTCAGCCCCTCACAGGCAAAGTGACGTAGGGCTACGTCACTAGCTTGTGAGGGTCTAGGGAGCGAGCGCGCGCCGCCGGAGGCGCGCTCCCGCTCCCGCGTGGTCACGGACCCCCCCACGCGTGTGACCGGCGGGCCCGATGTCCGCCGGCCACTCTGCGATCGGCGGGGGAGAGGGAGAAAGTCAGGCAGCTTGTGTAAACAAGCTGCCTGTCATTCTCCCCTCTGTATGAGAGATGATCATATGGATCTACTATGTAGATCCATTGATCACTCTGCATACAGCTGAAGCCACAGCCAATCACAGTTAGAATCACGCCCCTAGGGACACACACAGCCCCTCCCTCTCAAATAAAGTTAACCCCTTCACTACCAGTGTATTTTTACAGTAACAGTGCATATATATATAGCACTGATTACTGTAGAAATGTCACTGGTAACCCCAAAAGTGTCAAAAATGTCAGTCAAGGGTCCGATCTGTCTGCCGCAATGTCGCAGTACCGCAAAAGAAATCGCAGATCGCCGCCATTACGCGTTAAAAAAAAAAACAACAAAAATGACAAAAATCTTTCCCTTAGTTAGTAAACGCAATAACTTTTGCGCAAACCAATCAAAATACGCTTTTTGCGATTTTTTTTACCAAACATAGGTAGCATAAAACAAATTGGCCGAAAATGTTAAAAAATTTTGATTTTTACATTTTTTTTGGGGGGAATTTCATATAAAAAAAAGGGAAAAATATTGCTATTTTTGCAAAATTTACGCTCTTTTTTTGTTTATAGCGCGTGATCAAAAAATCGCACAGGTGATCAAATACCGCCAAAAGAAAGCTCTGTTTGTGGGAAAAAAAGGACGCCAAATTTGTTTAGGTACAGCGTCGCACGACCGCGCAATTGTCCGTTAAAGTCAAGCAGTGCCGAATCGCAAAATACCCCCTGGTCAGGAAGGGGGTAAAATCTTCCGGGGCTTAAGTGGTTAATAGAATACATCACTCACCATGGTTGGCTCAGCGCAGTATACTGTATGTAGCCGAAGCTGCGGTACATACAGTATTAACGCACATCCAGCGGGCTGAAAGATCAGTGGGTGTAAACAAAATGGATGTTTTTAAATGGTGTTGCCTTGGAAGGGGGGTAGTCTTGTTTAAACTGAAAATTTAGGGGGTCATCTCAAATGCCCAGACGTCTTATACGCCGGCATATACGGTAGTATATTAATCAAAATACCAAATGTGAACATGGAGAATCAAAAACATGAAGGTAAATCATCGCAAACAAATGGCAGTGTCCATACATTACATCTTCTAATACCCTTGTGCAATATGTGAAATCATAAATATACCTTGGTGTCAAAACCTCCACCTTTCCTTAACCTTTTGGAAAGGTGACCTCCACCTTTCCAACGGAGCACACACTCACCTTCTTAGATAGACCTTTGCATCAAAAGGTGATGCAGAGCATGTCCCCTTTAAAGCTAGGACAGGGCTAACTCCATAGACAAATTCAGCTCACTTGATGCAAAAATTTTCCAGCATAATGATGAACTAAAAAAAATAATAAAAGGAAACCATAGTACTCTCCATAACAGCTAATAGCTTTATTGTAAAAATAAACGTTACACTCGCATGTTTTAAAACAATCTGGCTCATCTAGTACCTGCAAGAAAATATAACTCAAGGGTTGGCCCAGTGCAAACTTTCATGTGGGATGTGCTGCCTAGGACTGCCTGGAGGGATCTGCACCAGCCCTTGACAGATGTTTTCTTGCAGTCAATAGATGAGCCTTATTGTTTTAAAACACAGGTGAGAGTAAGACCGCCATAGACTGAAGTTTAGGCAGGGACCAGCCAAATTTTTTATCCATCTATGAGCAGGGTGGATATGCTGAAGTCGATCCATCGATCAACTTCAGTATAACCAGCCTTTTAGGTTTTTTTTATCGTGCTATCACTGCCAGCGGCTATAGGTGCCAGCAGTGCTCATTGTATTCTGGCAGCTGGGAAACCTCCTGCTGTCAGAATAAGATAGTACAGCCAGAGGGATTCCCCATCAACACTGACTGCGTTGATGGGGGAATCAAGCAATTTTCTTTCCTTCAACAGAAAATTGCATGATGTATGGTTTGCTTACCCTTTTACCTTTATAATAAAGCTGTTGGGGAAGGTGGAGGTCACGATTGTTTTAACACCAGTGTATTTTTATGATTTTACATATTGTACAAGGATATTAGAAAATGCAATTTATGGACACTGTCATTTGTTTGTAATATACTGTCCTCAAGTTTTTGATTGTTCACATTTGGTGATTTGTTATTGTATTTTGTTTTTTTTTTTACTAATGTAATGAACAATTTGTTGATTTATTTAATTTATGTGGTACACATTGTTATGTATTATTGCAAATAGTGATATACAGCAGGTGCATGGGTATACAGTTTATGATTTGAAGTACTAGGATTGATTTTTTTTGCATTTAGAGCGGCATATTTTATAAATACATACAGCATCTGCTAGATTAGAAACAAACGCAAGAGATTTTACGATACAACTAGCCATAGGAAGAACAGATGAGTACATATGGTTTAAATGGCAGGGAGAAGTGTTAATTATGTGATTAATAATATACATGTTTTTTAAGCCATTTTGAGGTATAGGAGATGAAGTGCTGAAGGTCACCACGGAGGATAGCCATCTGTCCCATATTTTTTAAACTTTGAAAGGCAAATCCTGTTTTTATATTTTGTTTTTTTTAAGTTAGAGCTCTTCTGATACTTACAATTCACAATATTATGGTTGTAGCAGAGTATTTATACAGAATGTATTAATTAAATTGCATGCTAACAACAATATTTCACATCTTTGTCTCTTGATAAATGTGATGTTCTATTTGTAGTATATACAGTATCTCACAAAAGTGAGTACACTACTTACATTTTTGTAAATATTTTATTATATCTTTTTATGTGACAACACTGAATAAATGACACTTTGCTACAATGTAAAGTAGTGAGTGTACAGCTTGTATAACAGTGTAAATTTGCTGTCCCCTCAAAAAAACCTCAACACACAGCAATTAATGTCTAAACCGATGGTAACAAAAGTGAGTACACCCCTAAGTAAAAATGTCCAAGTTGGGCCCAAAGTATCAATATTTTGTGTGGTCACCATAATTTTCCAGCTCTGTCTTAACCCTCCTGGGAATGGAGTTCACCAGAGCTTCACAGGTTACCACTGGAGTCCTCTTCTACTCCTCCATGGCGACATAACGGAGCTGGTGGATGTTAGAGACCTTGCGCTCTTACACCTTCAATTTGAGAATGCCCCACAGATGCTCAATAAGATTTAGGTCTGGAGACATGCTTGGCCTGTCCATCACCTTTATCCTCAGCTTCTTTAGCAAGGCAGTGATAGTCTTGGAGGTGTGTTTGGAGTCGTTATCGTATTGGAATACTGCCCTGAGGCCCGGTCTCCGTAGGGATGGGATCATGCTTTGCTTCAGTATGTCACAGTACATGTTGGCATTCATGGTTTCCTCAATGAACTAATGCAGCCCCAGACGATGACACTCCCACCACCATGCTTGACAGTAAGCAAGACACATTCCTCACCTGGTTGCCCCCACACACGCTTGAAACCATCTGAACTAATTAGGTTTATGTTGATCTCATCAGACCAAAGGACATGGTTCTAGTAATCCATGTCCTTAGTCTGCTTGTTTTCAGCAAACTGTTTGTTGGCTTTCTTGTGCATCAACTTTAGAAGAGGCTTCCTTCTGGGAAGACAGCCATGAAGACCAATTTGATGCAGTGTGCGGTGTATGGTTTTGAGCACTGACAGGCTGACCCCCCACCCCTTCAACCTCTGCAGCAATGCTGGCAGCACTTATACATCTATTTCCCAAAGACAACCTCTAGATATGACGCTGAGCACGTGCACTGAACTTCTTTGGTCAACCATGGCGAGGCCTGTTTTGAGTGGAACCTGTTCTGTTAAACTGCTGTATGGTCTTGGCCACTGTGCTTCAGCTCAGTTTCAGGGTCTTGGCAATCTTCTTATAGGCTGGAACATCTTTATGTAGAGCAACAATTATTTTTATCAGATTCTCAGAGAGTTCTTTGCCAAAGAGGTTCCATGTTGAACTTCCACTGACCAGTATGAGAGAGTGAGAGTGATAACGCCAAATTTAACACACCTGCTCCCCATTTACACCTGAGACCTTGTACACTAACAAGTCATATGACCGGGGAGGGAAAATGGCTAATTGGGTCCAATTCAGACATTTTCAATTAGAGCTTTTTTCAGTAAGTGGTAACACTTCCTACATAATGATATTGGTGCCTTAGTTATCTTAGATATTAGGATATATATACTCATTTTGTAGGAGAAAATTTTATCTTGGATTTTAGTTTGTCAAGAACTTAAATTCACATAATAAAAAATAGCATTTTACCTGGGCAATATGAAATGTTGTTAGCTCATTCATGAATCGGTCAAGATTGGCCATTTGCCTCTTAGCTCCCTTTGCCCAGGTGAGGTCAGTGTTTGGGGACTTCAGAATTATGATTATAGAAGCCATCAGCTCTTCAATATCCAAATCTGGCTTTTGCATTGCGCGTAGCTCTCCTGCAAAAGAGAAAATAATATAAGCAAGCTCAAAATACTTTTTAATCTATTGCTACAACTATTCAGTTACTTCTGATGAAAAGTCTTGGAGTTATCAATCCAAATGTACTCCAAGAACATTTTAACCACTTGCCGGCCAGCCGCCGTAGTTTTACGGCGGCAGGTCGGCTCTGTCCCGCGAAACGACGTACCTGTACAAGGCTTCGCGGGACCACTAGTGGGGGTGCATGCGCACACGCCCATTCGCCACAGGGGAAGCTAATAAGAGGGTCCGGCAGCCGCAATTTCTCCCAGGCACCTGTGATCGCTCCCCGTGGAGACAGAACGGCGGTCTGCCCTTGTAAACACAGCACACCGCTGTTCTGTCAGTTATGGACACAGGGATCCTTTCTCTTTAGGAACACAGGTCTCTGTGTTCATTCAGCAATCTCACTCCCCTCCCACAGTTAGAAAGCCCCCCCTAGGGACACATTTAACCCTTTGATCGCCCCTGGTGTTAACCCCTTCCCTGCCAGGGTCATTAATATAGTAACAGTGCATATTTCTAACACTGATTCTGTAGTAATGTCACTGGACCCCCAAAAGTGTCAAAAATGTCAGTTAGGTGTCCGTTCTGTCCGATGCAATGTCGCAGTCTTGCTAAAAATTGCTGATCGCTGCCATTACTAGTAAACAAAAAAAAATAAAAATGACATAAATCTTTCCCCTAGTTTGTAGACGCGATAACTTTTGCACAAACCAATCAATATACACTTATTGGAATTTTCTTTTACCAAAAATGTGTAGCAGAATACAAATTGGCCTAAAATGATGAAAAATTTAGATTTTTACATTTTTTTTTGGGGGAATGTTAAATGTTTTGTCCAGAATTGTCGCTCTTTTTTTGTTTATAGCACAGGTGATCAAATACCACCAAAAGAAAGCTCTATTTGTGGGAAAAAAAGGACATCGATTTTATTAGGGTACAGCGTCGCACGACTACGCAATTGTCAGTTAAAATAACGCAGTGCCGTGTTGCAAAAAATGGCCTGGTCATTAAGGGGGTAAATCCTTCCACTCAAGAAGAGGTTAAACAAAGATTGGAAGTCATAGGGCAGATGTGTTTTTGCTTAACCTAAAGTATTACTAAACCCAGGATCCTGAATTCACTATATCTGCTCTCCCACAGTGCAATTAAATTACTTAAATTTAAGTTTAATTATTATTGCTGTGTATGTTTGTGTGTGCCTTTTCTTTCTCTCACAAATTGTTTTACTTAACATTCTGCTAAACTTTCATGTATTAGTACTGCTTGGATCTTGAGGATGGGGGTACACCCCAAAAGCTAGTCCTGTAAATTTGAATGTTGGTGCAAATAAAATAAGTACTCTGTTTGTCCTGATCCTGCAAATTTTCTAGTCATTGCATTTGAAAGCAAACATCGAATTGACCCCACTAAAGGTTAGAAAAAAGAATGAACAATTTTAAAACCAAAAACTTTGAACAAAATTCTACTAGTGTATGGTCAGCTTTGCTTACATAAGCAAGGTTAGGAGTGAAAACAGTTGGGTATTTTTTCAGCCTCTGACTATACACATGTTGCTAAGTCTTCCATCACTGGAACTACTGTGGAAATATTTAAACAAGTCTTGGGTCAAGCAAACTTTTCTTTGCATAGTAGTTAAGACTGAAAAATTTACACATGCAACTTGGAAACCCGCAGAATCAGTGGTGACCACACTACAACTTGGCCATGATTATTTACTTAACTCATTTACAATTTAAAGTAAACCAATAAAAGCTTCTATGATTAAAATTGTGCTTATAATGAAAATAAAATGTGAAAAAAGATTGTGTTCTGAAAATATAGTATGTTATTAAGTATAGATTAAGTTACACTCGCAGACAAATGCAGATAAGGTATTATGGAAATGTTCACATTTTAGTATAAAAAAACCATGCCAAACTATTTTCAAATTGTGGCCTATTGATAAATAGAGGTCAAAGAAAGTATCATCCGATAGCTGAAGTGTCAGTCATATAAGTAACTGGGGCTTCAAAAAGATGAAAGCACAACAGTAGTAAACACTAGGGACCATGAGTTTCGACCTGAAATCCAGCTGTTTGCAGCTCAAGAAATACACAAACGAATTGGTTCACTTGCTGCCATGACCATGGGTTGACATGCATTCCTGGCCTTCATCAGTGTGTGCTGGAGTCGTAGTAGTAGGGGCAGCTGACAGAAATTTTTCAGGGAAAGATAGTTATTGCTTTACAGAACTGTATCTTGTAAAATACAGCTATACTATATACTGTACAGTACTGTATTGTGATACATAACAGTGAATTCAAATGTGGCAGGGTACAAAGTGTGGACTCTGCCCCTTGCATTTAATGTGGTGTATTATGCTTCATTACTGTTAGTTGCATTTCAGTTGACTACATATGACTGTTTACCACCCATTGTATTTGCAGTGAATAGTTGTAATAGTCCTTTATAGGGTTACCAGTTTGCGTGTTTCAGCTTCAACTTTTGTTCCTGTTGTGGTGTTTGGAGTTTTGTGCTTTGGGTAATTTTTTTTTCTTGAGGGAGTTACATTTTTTTTAATATCATTTTTCTGGAGTCATTTAATGGATTTTTTTTCAAGGTCAGTAGCATGAACTTGTTGGTGACACATGGTTTGTATATATTTACATAGTGCTCCACCAGTCTGGAACAGAATGGCGGCTGAACCTTAGGTGGTGAATACAAGTAAACCTCTACAGTTGTTTTGCGCACACACGCATCATTAGAAGTAAAATCATTTTACTGGCGGTTCGCTTTTTCGGATGGAATGTGCTGAGCATTTAAAGATTATGAGAGAAAGAGTCTTCAGGATCACAATTCACATATCCTTGGGGAAAGGACAACAGCTTACATCCTTTGACCTAGATCAGTGATGGCGAACCTTGGCACCCCAGATGCTTTGGAACTACATTTCCCATGATGCTCAACTACACTGCAGGATGCATGAGCATCATGGGGAAATGTAGTTCCAAAACATCTGGGGTGCCAAGGTTCGCCATCACTGACCTAGATCCTGTAACATGTGAGATTTGCTATTCTATATTTTAGATAGCAATTACATCTGGTGAGTGTGAATTTCTGCTTAAGGTAGAGGCGACACTGGGTGTATGAATCACTTTGGTGGGGGACCACCTTAGATGCGTTATCCTATCACTTTGCACAAGATTTACTCTGGACTTTAATTAGTTGAATTCTGGACTTTTTCTTAGGATCACTTAAGGTGTTTTATACATATTTTTAGTGCTGCAATTGTTTGTGTTGTTTTCGTTTTAGTTCTTTGTGTATGTGTGCACTTATTGCATGCAGCTGATTTTACCATTAAGCGCTGACATGACACCTATTTATTAGCATAATAAATCTGTTTAATATAAAAAATATAAACTTTATTTTGTTTTTGACCTCCAAAACAAAATGGGGACGTGGTTTACACAATGAGGCCTACAAGAAGTGGTAGAAATTCTACATATGCTGTTTGTAGCATATTATTTCTAGTTTAGTCGGAAAAATATAAACCTTAATTTATCTGTTTGTCCTCCAAATCTAAATGGGAATGTGTAAAACTGCTTACATGATGTGCACCGTGGCAGTACATTACATTACAATATTTTGGGACGCTGTGGTGACGTCACTTCCGTGTCTACGGCCGAGAGCGGAAGTAGCTGGAACGATTGCTGTAACCACATCGGCGGTTTTATACTGAAAAGCGTTTGATTGTCTTCACAATTGTAAGTGTAACCTTTAATTTGTCTATTAAATACTTTTTGAACATACTACACCATGAGATCTCCTTCCTATCTTGTTTCCTGGTAAATAAGTGCCTCAAAACAACCTTTGTAGCAAGTCCCTGTTTGAAGCCAACCCAGAAGACTTGGATTCTGATACATATACTACATCCATATCTTTGAGGATAATATCTAAGGAGACATCCCCCAAAGGTCTACAGGTTGACGTGTGACACCTGAAACGCTCTTATGAGTGTTAATGGAGGTGAGCGGCCATTACACCTATTTTGTGGAACCCTAGCTCACTAAAGTTCGCACTGGGAATCATCGGAAACATTTGATTATTTCACCTGATATGAACTTGATTTTGCTTTCATCTATTAGCACTGATTTGATTTGACTTTTTGATGACCATGCATTTTCTTCATTTATTGGTCACATTGTGATATTGTTCACTATCACATTTACAGCTTTTTTTATTTTTTCACACCATTGAAGAGTTGACAATAGTTCGCCCTTCATAGGGCATTGTTTTCATATTTCATTTTTTTCTCACTTTCTCTTCAACAAGGTTTATCTTATAGTTATTATCATCACTTTTGTAATGATTGGGTGAGTAATTTTTCACCCCACCACGAAGAGCGACAGTGGTTTACTCTTCATAGGGCATATTGCCAAAATTTTGTTTTTTTTACAATAATTGTTTCAGTTGGAGCTTTTGATCAGATCTTTATCAATAGAACTTTTTTACAATTGCTCATTTCTGCACAGGATATTCACTTTATATCTATTCAGCTAATCTTTGATCACTTTATAGATCATTTCTGCACAGGATATTCACTTTATTTGTATTCAGCTAATTTTTGATCACTTTATAGATCACTTTAGCACGCTATTATTCTTGGATATCCACATTTCCTGCACATGATCACTTTTTCTTTCACCATTTGAAGATTTTATATATATATATTTATTTTATTATCCAGCAATCTTTATTATCTATTTACATTAGTGTTTATAATCTTTTAAGCCTCTTCTTATGTTTACGGATTTTAGATTTTTGTGTTGTATTTTATCCTCTATATTTATATTTATTCACGTTCACTTTGGCACTTTCAGCACATTTGTGAAGATTGATATTTATTATCTAGTATATGGTTCACCAATTCTAGAGTGTCTGCGCTGATTTTATCTCTTTATTTACAATATTTCTGGCCTTTGTCCCAAAAATAATATGCTACCTAAAAAATGTTTTTGTTACAAGTTACAATAAATCAGACTGTAGAAATGATGATGTATGTAAGCCAATGAATAATATCAAAGGTAAAAAAAAAAACATCACACAGATTATGTGATGCAAGAACACAGTTTTTCTGACGCTGTCCTTGAGAATTTTACTGTTCAGTTACAGTGCATACAGCTTAAAGGTATAATTATATAATTTGAAGGATTGGTGTTTTCATTATTTCTCCCTTAAAGTTGCACTAAAAAGAGGTCCTTCTCCCCAAAGAAAAGTATTTCTTAAAATTCATCCATTGAAACATGGCCCCCTATAGCAGTATCCAACTCCCCATGCCTTTTATTGTACAACCTGTTGTCCTTTAGCCTTGAAAAGGAACAGAACTGATTTTCAAGATTCAGCCCTTATTGAGGTTCAGATTAAAAGTCACATTTTCTCGAATTTATGATAGTTCAAAGAGCAGCCCTTGATTCGAACATAAGCACATTTGCTCATCATCACTAGTAACCACTATAAAACAAAAAAATGTTACCCACCTAGTGCTGCTACATCCATGTTTTGTACCAGGTCCTTAATATTTTCTAAGATAGCAGAACATTTGTACTCTGCCTTCTCAAATGCAACTTGATATTCAGGTAGAAGGGATCTGAATTTCTTGATCTTTAGTAACTGCTGATGAACAGCATGGATCTTCTGTTCCACCACAGCTTTATCCTGGGCAATCTGTTGCAATATTTTCAGTGTCCCCTCCTTGTGTTGCTCCAGGACAATCTTTTCATGAATTAGGTCATCTGTCAGTTTTTCATGTGATTTAAGTTTTAGTTCAATGCTAATTAGGGCTTCTTTAGCAAAATCATGTTGCTTTATTATTACAGAATATTGATCTTTTATAAGAGATCTAAAACACTGAGCAAAATGTTCAAAGGTTGCGTTGGTGATCTTGCTATATGTATTTTCAGATGACTTCATATACTTGGTGATAGAAAGATGCATGGATGATAGAAGATAGCATATATTTTCTTTGTCTTGCTTGGTCAGCATGCCTAAATCTTCTATGTGATAATTTGCATGCTCTACTAGGGTTTCCCTAGAAAAACAAACACAATTATAGGACACTTTTAACAAGAGCTTACAAAGAAAACAGAGAATATATAATGTGTAGTTGAAATAGTTTAAAACCAAGACATCTTTAAGTACAAAAAAGGAAACATTTTCTGTAAAATTGTTTAAAGGATAAGCTCTCTTAAAAAAAAAAATAAATAAATAATATTAATAATAAATACACATCTTTTTGCAGGTAAAAAAGTGCATTTATTATTTTTTCTTACTTGGAGCCTGTAAAGCATTGCACCTGCGATCAGCAGGTCGCAGGTACCATGCAGGACACTTGCAGACTAGTCAGTGTATTTGTCTGCTCGCACCTTGTACGGGCAGGCAGATACACACTGACAGGAAGAGAGAATAAATGTACAGAGCGCTCAAAAGCAGCTGTCAGTGCTTGTAGTTTGCCATTCACAGAACTCTGTAAATGAATGATGCGACCGGGCGGGTGGTAAAGAGTAAAAAGTGACAGCAAGCGGGGGATCTTCTCCACTGCAGAGCCAGTGGTGGCTGCAGGAGTGGAATGTTACATGTTTCTTTAGTTGTTAAAGGAACTCCATGAAAATATAGGGAATTCTCTTGGGGCATTCAGGGGTAAATTGATTGCTTGTTCTTCCACAATAGTTGATCCATGCTACGATCCTACAGCGCCACTTACATGGGCTTTAAATAAGGATGTTTCATAGAGAATTCCCTATATTTTCATGGAGTTCCTTTAACAACTTAGCAAAACAATCTCCTTATACAGGGGACCTGTGTTGGAGACATTTGTTGGGCCATCCTCTTATCTCCACCTTTGACGTTCCTTCACATCTGTTTTTCTTTTTGTCCATCTTTTTTCGATCCTTCTTCCATCTTGATCTGGTCAGCTTCTCAGTAAATAAGGGATGACGGGTATTCCTGCAACGCGTAGGGTGTCGGGTGCTCATTGGAAATCCATGCTTCACAATCTTTTTGTCCAATTATGAAAATTTTTACAATTCATTATTGTGCTATTTATACGTGTATCCATTTATATTGTTAAATTGATTTTATTGTTATCTATTAAAATTATGTTTCAATTTACATTTTGCGGTGTTATTTTTGGCCCTTAAAGTCCCGTTCTCTTTAAGGGGGGGTTTTGTTCTTTGTAATACCAAACAGGGGTCAATAGTAGCTAGGAATTTGGGCTGTAAAAAGAAAATCTGGCCATTATATATGCATGTCTTAAAACCATGGAAAACAATAATCTGTATTTGAAAAGCCTATGGGACTGCCTGCAAAAGCAGATAAGCTAACGTCTACAGGTGAAAATCCCAGAATGGACACTGAAATCCTGGATGACACATGTTTATTTGTATTTTAGCATTTTAAAAAACAGTGTTATTTATGTCAACTAAAAGCTGACCAATTCACAGCCAATGTTTCCTAATTTAAGAATAGGTATCAGAATTATTTTAGTATTTTCTTCCTTTAGAAACAAGAGAGGAGGCAAAAAGGAATGACAACACAAAATAATACTAGTAAACTGCTTGAATTGTTTTATGGTATCTATGTTAACCCAGTGAATCATGTGACCTGAAGGAATATTTTACTTATTAATTATGAAGAAGATTGGCAGGTAACCAGGGCAACGCAGCTGCAGCTTCTACCGTGAATTTAATCTGTCTGTTTTCCCCATGGATCCAGTCTGGTCGATGGGTTTTGGAAGCGAGGCCTTGTTGAGAATGCTGTGTGTATATTTTTCTTATTTCCCTCTGGCTATTCAATGAAATAAAAGCTTAAATCTGAACAATCAGTTTCTCTGTGTTTAGAGAAAAAACAAAGATCTTAGGAGACTATAAGCAACAATTTCACTTGTTTAACTGAACTGCAGTATGACGTTTTCTTTCTTAGTTGTATGCTAGGATACTTTCATGCAATATCTTCCTGCAGAACAACAATTGCTGCTTTTATTTGTAGACAGACCACAATTGCCTATGAAAATGTAAATCCTTCCGGTCCAGAAGTGGTAAAGTTAGGACAAAGGCAGTTCACAGTTCATATAAATCCAACTAAGTTATTATTTCCTTAACCTCTTCCCCTGTGGAGCATTTTTTGTAATTTTCTTTGCACACGTTAAAATCTTCATTCTTGGCTAAAATTTAATTTAACCACTTGCCAACTGCCCTATTGCAGTTTAACTGCTACAGGATGGCAGCTGTGCGCAGGATCATACATATATATAAGTGATTCCGCGCGTGCGGGTATCCGATGTCTGCTGGCCCCTACCGATTGTATACGGGCAGAACGGCAGTCTGTCAATGTAAACAAGGCAGATTGCCGTTCTGTTAGTACAGTCAGTTGCAGGAACACAGGATCCATGCCTTCCCCTAGTAAAAGCACCTCACACACTGTAGAAAAACACTTGCTAGGAACATAGTTAACTCTTTGATCACCCCTGATGTTACCGCTCCCTAGTCAGTGTCATTAGTAAAGTGGCAGTGCATATTTTTAGCACTGATCACTGTATTAGTGTCACTGGTTCACAAAAAAGTGTCAAAAGTGTCAGCTAGTGTCCAATTTGTCTGCCGCAATATCGCAGTCCCAAAATAAGTCGCTGATCGCCACCATTATTAGTAAAAACATAAAGAAAAATTCCATAAATATATACCATAATTTGTATGTGTGTATGGGGTGATGAAGGTGCTTTTACATTTTTCACGTTGTTTTTTTATATTTTAGTACACTTCTGAATTTTTAACAGTTTTATTTGTTTACCCTTATCGCTTTCACAAGGGGGGGGGTTTACAAGCCCCCTTTGGGATAGCATTGGGCAGGTGACAGGTACTCTTTATGGAGACATCAGAACACTGATTGGGAGTGATTTAAAATGCAGTTGTACAATGAGAGCGCAGGTGCATGTATGTGGTCATCATACAAATTTTATTTATTATGAACAATCCAATCTGAGCAGGCACTTAACAGCCAAGTCACAAAGGTTACTTGTATATAAGGCCAACTCTATTCAGCGTAAGACCTTCTCCCTCCAATGCAGAATCACCTGCCTGGTGAAAGCATCTATAAAACTCTTTTACTCTTTTCTGATAAGCTCCAGAGATTACTTACCTTGTCCATTGAGGGACATAATAAACATTAAGTGCATTAAAGAGGGAGGGGAATTGTTGACACCATTTGTAGAATATAGATCCCATGTCACTACGAATGAGAAACCAGCGAATGTTCTGCTGAACCGCCTGCAAAAACAGATTCCATGCACTCTCCTTGGAGTATGTCAGGCCAGCATTGGTCACCTGAAAAACATGTCATAATCATGAGCATAATTGGACTGGAAGACAAACCAATAGAAAGATCATCATTTTATTATATCTAACTTTTATGTCATCTACGACAGAACAAAATATCCCATTCACTGCAAATTGTAATTTTACATTGTGTATTTTACATTTGCTAAGTCTATAAAGAATTGTGGATCCATAATCATCTTTGGTCATAGTAAGTGAATGACAAACAAGGCACATCCAAACCGCTCATGAAGCCGTTACAGTCAACCACACTATGTGCACACAGCCTTTATATGACAAACCAGGGCTTTTTTTCAAAGCAGTTCTGGCACCTCCAACACTGAATGTATTTTATGGCAAGGTGTGCTGGAGGGTCTATTGATGCTGGCTGCTGGGGGACTAGTGTCACTGGTTGAGATCTATTTTTTTGTGGGGATCTTTTGTTGCTGAGTAGGTCTATTGTATTTTGACTGGGGTTCTTTTGTTGCTGGGAGGGATCTACTGTTACGGGAGAGGTCTATTGTTGCTGGCTGCTGGAGGCTCTTGTGAGGCTGGCTGCTGGGAGAGCTGTTGTTGCTGATGGGGATCTACTGTTGCTGGATTGGTATTGTGTAGTGGGGGGTTCATTGTTGCCAGGGGGGAGGTCTGTTGTTGTGTGGGGGATCTATTGTTTCTGTGATGTGGTCTGTTGTTGCTGGGGGAATCTATTGTTGCTAAGATGGGGTCTATCAATTTCCATACATATTACTTAGTAGCACAAAATTATACTTGGTTCTGTATTCTCTAACTAGGTACTAGGAGGTAGTTAGAGAGTGGAGCCAAGAGACAGTGTTCAGAGGTGGGTAGAGGAAAGAGACTCAGGTGGGGGTGACTCAGAAGGGGGGATTTCCTGCACATATTCTCTGAGAAAAAAAACTCTGTGACAAACTATAAAAAGTCTTAACAAGTTGTCATTTTATATTCAGTGTAATTCAGATGGAAATAGAAGGAGCAGGGATGAAACAGCTCTGTCAGTACCAGGGTCAAATAAAAAAAATACATGACTCTGGGAAAAGTACTTGCAGTGCAGTCTGTTTAAATATGGATGAGTGACTCTATTGTACTAAATGACTTTTCACAATCTGAATCTAAGCTTTCTTTGAAAATTGCTTTTTTCCCTACACATCCACATGTTGATACTATAATCAGTTAAACAAAGAGTATAATTTTATATTATCAGTTCCTGTTGTATATTATTTCAAAATCGTTGTTTAAACTGAATCTATAATTGCTTTGGGTCATTCGGAAATCCACAGTCTTATAATAATGCACAGACTTAGCTTTGATTTATAAAAACACTCAGTATTGGGTTTTATTAGAAACAATTGCTTTCATATTCATTCATAATCCTGATTTTAATAATTGCATGTCATACATAACACTAATAATTCTTTATTACTTTAATGCATGGTCCAGTCACAGCACCAGACATCACTGATGTGCCATCACCTGCTTTGTGCTATGTTAGTAAGTAAAAGCTGCTTGGTTGAGTGGAGGGAACCTGTATTTATTATATTAAGACACTGTTTAGAAGAGGGATTCTCAACCAGGGTTCCATGGAAGGTTGCTAGGGGTTCCTCAAGCAATGAGCAATTTCTGCCTCTTAGATAAGTTCCCAAATACACCTTTGAACTTTTTAGCTATCTGTAAGGGCATAATTCTTCCCAATGACCACAAGGAACATTTTTTCCTACTGACCATCACACTAATGTATCATGAGTTATAGAAATAGTCATTTTTAGCAGCGGTTCCCTGAGACCAGAACATTTTTTCAAGGGTTCCTCTGTGTTGAAAAGGTTGAGAAACACTGGTTTAGAAGAAAGGTTTTAGCTCTAGATCGATGTAGGCAAAATGTCTGCAGAGCCAAGAGGCAGTGGCATGAGACCTATGCAGTAACCACTGGAAGCCAATAACTTATTAGTGAGTTCCAGCTAACAACCAACAAAAAAGAGGTTATTACCCGCTAACCACTAGCCTAAATGGACAGGCACCACTGAGCACTAATGGAAAGGACCACTCACCACTGAGCAGTGAGCACCAACAATAAGAGGCAACACTAATGACAAGCTTAAAGAGGAGCTACACCCAAAATTCCACTTGTTTGAACCCCCCCCCTCTACTGCCTTATTTGGAACTTTTTGGGGTGGAGCCGGTATCTGGTTTTGACAGGTACCCGCTCCCACTTCCGGCTCAGATCGCAACAGTGAACTGAGCCCGACCTTCACCCTCCCCCCATCCCTCACAGTCTTCTGGGGCAAGTCACAGGTCCCAAAAGACTACAGGACCTTTCACAAGGTGCAGCATGACTCGCACATGCACAGTAGGAAACTGGGTGTGAACGCAAAGCTTCACTTTCTGTTTCCCTTACTTCGGATGCCGACACCTGCACCCAAAGCTGAATGAAGAATAGGCTCAGGTGACGATATTGCTGGATCCCTGGACAGGTAAGTGTGCTTATACTAAAGTATATTACAGTATTTGTGGCTGCTGACTTTACTTTTTTTTTTTTTGGCGGGGAGCCTGGAGCTCCTCTTTAAAGAAACACTCATCACTGACCACCAACAAAAGGGGAGCACTACATTACTGACCATTTTTCATAATGTACTGTATACCCCTAAAATATTTCTGACTGTGGCACCTTGTAAGCTGTGCTGTACATTGCATTCCCCTGGCCTCTGTACTCTGCCCCCTGTATTCTTTAAACTATGCTGTTCATTACATGCTCCTGCACACTGCAGTCTGTAAGCTGTGCTGTATAATATAGCCCTGATCACTGTGCTCTGTGAGCTGTGTTGTTCATTGCATACCTCTGATAACTAGACATGTTATACAGTACATACTCTTGCCTGCTGCACTCTATAGGCTGCGCTGTACATCTGATACTTCTGAACATTGGACTCTGCTGTGCTGTACAATACCTAGTCCTGACCACTGCAGTCCTAAAGCAGTGCTGGACTACATATTTTGCAATGTTTATTAATATCTTTATTCTTTATGGTGAACACATAAATCACACAGATTTGTACTATGCTTCCTTTTATTTACCTTATCAAAGCCCATATAATTGTAATGCATGTCCCTGTATATGTGTACTATTGTATGTATATGTACCTGTTGATATTTCAGTTAAGACATACCTCACTTCTCATGGCATGAGCAATGGTTGCCTGTTGTTCCAGTGTGAAGAGATGAGATACTGATCCAAAGACAACAAATTCAGCAATGTACACCAGAGCTGTTGGATCGATGTCCTCTTCAGTGAGCAGCAGCATAGTTCTTTGGCCCTAAAGACAAGAGGCTTACAGTAAAAGAGTATAATGAAAAGCAAAAGAAAAAACCATAACCCCCACCCACCACCTCTGCTTTACATAGACATTGTGAAATAAGCTAAATACATGAAATGTCTAGGAGTAACTGATGTTTTTGTACTGTATTATTAGAAGGACACAGAGCTTTTTCCAAGTCCAGAAACTACCAATAACCAAAAAACATGTAAATAACAATTTTTTAACCACTTGACCTATGGAAGGTTTTACTATGACCAGACCACCTTTTTGCTATTCAGCACTGTGGTACTTTAACTGCCAATTGCTCGGTCATGCAACACTGTACATAAATTAAATTTGTATAATTTCTTTTACACAAGTAGAGCTTTATTTTGGGGGTATTTGATCACCACTGGGTTTTTTTATTTTTTATTATATAAATAAACAAAATACCACATATTTTGTGACAAAACAATATTTTCTACTTTCTATTATAAAACATATCCAATAAAATCAAATTTCCTCCAAAATGTATTCTGCTACATGTCTTTGGTGAAAAAAAAAATCCCAATAAGTGTATATTTTTTGGTTTGTGTGAAAGTTATAGCATCCACAAACTATGGCAAGTATACTGGAATTTACGCAGCTCTGACTTTCTGACTGCCTTTCACATTTCTTGCGGTGCTAAAATGCCAGAACAGTACAAACATCCCCTAAATTACTCCTTTTCGGAAGATAGACACCGCAAGGTATTTTCTGAGAGGCATGTTGAGGTTATGGAAGATTACATTTTTTTTTTACGTTTTTGGAAAAATTACAAAAACATTTTTTTTTTTTACACAAAGTTGTCACTTTAACCCCTTCCCTACTGGCACATTGTAAAATGACATGGGCAGGAACCTTTCCTCACTCCAGGCGGGTGTTATATGACATCAGCCTGTTCTCGCCACTTTTTCGCGGCTCCGGGGGTTCACAGCATGCAGATCAGGGATAAGGCGTGTCCCTCGGGAGACAGCCCATCCCCAATCAGGGTAAAGAGCCAATGAAAATGGCTCTTTAGAACGTGAACAGCTGTGTCCAATTAAAGCCAGTCACATGCACTGCCTTTGTGCACACCGTTCGTGCCCCCCCAGGGGAGCGCAGCGTGGCGATCAGGGATGAGGCAGCCCATCCCCGGTCAGAGTAAAGAGCCAATGAAATTGGCTCTTTACTGCATGGCCGACTGTGTCCAATGTACAGTCGGTCACAAATTTCAACAAACTGCGGTAACTGCCTGTTACCGGGTTCTCCTCCCCACACACCGATCCTGTGTGAGGAAGAGATTGCAGTAACAGGCAGTTACCGCTTACAGTACACAGGAAAACACACAGATTGATGCAGTAATAAGAAGTACCTGTCACCAGCCCATCTGAGTACCTGTCACTTGCCCATCGGAGTACTTGTCACCAGCCCATCAGAGTACCTGTCACCAGCCCATCAGAGTACCTGTCACCAGCCCATCAGAGTACCTTTCTCCAGCCCATCAGAGTACATTTCTCCAGCCCATCAGAGTAACCAAGTACCTGTCTCCAGCCCAGAGTACATATCTGCAGACCATCAGAGTACCTGTCTCCAGCCAAGAGTACCTGAGTACCTGCCTCCAGCCAAGAGTACTCGAGTACCTATCTGCAGCCCATCAGATACCCTGAGTACCTATCTGAAGAACATCAGAGTGCCCGGGTACCTGTATCCAACCCAGAGTACCCAAGTACCTACCTGCAGCTCATCAGAGTACTTGAGTACCTGTCTCCAGACCATTAGAGTACCTGAGTACCTATCTGCAGCCCTTCAGAGTACCTGTCTCCAGCCCATTAGAGTACCTGAGTACCTCTCTTCTGCCTATCAGAGTACCCGAGTACCTGTCTCCAGCCCATTAGAGCACCCGTGTACCTATCTGTAGCCCATCAAAGTACACGAGTACCTGTCTCCAACCCATCAGAGTACCCGAGTACTTATCTGCAGCCTATCAGACTACCTGAGTACCTATCTGCAGCCCATCAGTGTACCTGAGTACCTATCTGCAGCCCATGCCTCATGGAATATACATTGGGGTGTTTGCTTTCTAAAATGGGGTCATTTTGTGGGCGTTTCCATTGTCCTGGTGCTCCAAGGCCTTCAAAAGTGTGATCAGTCGTCAGGAAATTATATGTGTAATTTATGCCACTAGAATGCCTGACCGTGTTGCCTGCATGTTGGAACTCTCTATGTGGTCAGGCTGTGTAAAAGTCTCACACATGTGGTATTTTTTTTTCCAAGAACTATGGGGAAAAAATTGCAACTTCAAGAACTCACCATGCCTCTTACTAAATACCTTGGACTGTCTACTTTCCAAAAAAGGGGTCATTTGGTGGGTATGTACTGTCTTGACATTTTAGGGCCTCAAGAAATAAGATAGGCCATTAGTACATCAGGTGTATTCAGGTATGATTAGTTTTCAATGATTGGGACCATAACTTGTAGACTCTATAACTTTCACACAGACTAAATAATATCCACTAATTTGGGTTATTTTACCAAAGATATGTAGCAGTATAAATTTTGGTCCAAATTTTTGAACAAAAATTACTTATTTGCACAATTTTATAATAGAAACTAAAAAAAAGTGGGTTATTTTTTCACTTATATCGCAAAAAATAAAAACCCAGTGGTGAATAAATACCGACAAAAGAAAGCTCTATTCGTGTGAAAAAAATTATAAAAGTTTTGTTTGGGTACAGTGTTGCATTAATGAGTAATTGTCATTCAAAGTGTGAGAGCACTGAAAGCTAAAAATTGGTCTGGGCAGGAAGAGGGTGAAAGTGCTCTGTATTGATGTGGTTAATATAGACATTTCTCATATATGCCATGGGTAAATGTGGAATTACACCCTTAAACACATTCCACTACTTCTCCCGAGTACGGGGATACTACATATGAGAGACTTTTAGGAAGCCTAGCCATGTACAGAGGCCCAAAATCCAATGCCCACCTTCAACCTTTCAAAGGCCATAATGCCTGCATTTTATTTTCTGACTACCTATCACAGTTTTGGAGGCCTTAAAATGCCAGGACAGTTCAGATCCTACAAGTGCCACAAGTTTTTAGAAAATGACAAAAGATATATATTGTTTTACACAGAGTTGTCACGTTAATGAGATATTTCTCACACATACCATGGGTATATCTGGAATTACACTCCAAGAGATAAGAGGCATGGTGAGTATTTTGCAGATCTCATTTTTTATGATAAGGTTTTGAAAAATGAAAAAGAAAATAAAAAAGTTGTATTTCCTATTTCTTAATCTCCTACATACACATGATTGTGCCTGTACCCACCGCCCACTCACAGTATATTTACTATGAGCGGTTGGCAGGTGATTAAATTGCATTTCTAGTCAAGAAATTTTTATTGTATTGTAAACATTAGTATTTGGTGGGGAAAAGATTAAACTTAATCCCAACTTTCCCTGCTCCTGAACCTATTTGGAAGATTTCCCTTCATGGGAGTTTCTACTTTTTCCCCACTCCACTAAAAAAAAAGTGTATTTGTTGCTATCTCTTGTTTCAGTGTACAGTTTTGCCACCGCAGCTATCAACTCTGATCATGTCATCTCTGCTTTTTTACAGGTAAATGTCTTCTGCTATCCATATGTACACCCTTCTCTGCCTGACTATGGCACTGCTCTTTATTTTTTGGTAAATGTCTTCTGCTATCCATATGTACTCCCTGCTCTGCCTGACTATGGCACTGCTCTTTATTTTTTGGTAAATGTCTTCTGCTATCCATATGTACTCCCTGCTCTGCCTGACTATGACACTGCTCTTTTTTTTTTTTTGGTAAATGTCTGCTGCTGCCATATCTTTAAACTTTTCTATTTAATGCTTTTGTTATAACAAATGCACTGCATTAGCAACATAACTGGTGATTGACTCTTAACTCCACTCGGCTTGAGTGATCAAAGGACTAACTTACCTTTTACGACCCTTGCCTGTGTCTGTGGGTGGTCTGGTATTGTCCATCTCCCCTCCCATATTCATGTGTCTCAAATCAGATCCTATGTTGATCAATTTGCAAATGCTTGCCCACTCAATCTTCCTATAAATTTAAAGTAGCCTATGGGGAGGCACAGGCAGGGGCAAGGCGCAGACACCATATCTCTTTCTTGAGTGTCTGGGTCACGAGTGTGGCACAGTTTCACCACCGCAGTTTAACTACAGAAGGATAACTAAAGCTGTATGAAGATACAAGAACTCTGCTCCACTCTGGAAAGACAGCAAGCAAACCAGCATTCGACATTTCATGTATTTAAAGTCAGATTCTCATTCTCTATCCACTAACATGCTCCTTTTACTCTTCCTTCTCACATCGGTGTCACCTATCCTCAAATTATCCTTACTTTACCCCTTCTCTCTACCCCACAGCATACACATATCACCCTACCCTCTCCCTACTACTGTATGTACCCATCACCTCCTGCAATTGCTTAACCCACCATGCTGACCTAAACACCAGGGCAGTTAGACATGTGCGTTCATACACATTCCACTCCAACCTTTCTCACCCTCCTTCTCCTAGCCTCAGAGGACATTTCTCCAAATCCTGGCCCTCCATTTTCTACCTGCAAACCACATATCTGGCACCCCTCCACCTCTGGCAACAGCCGCAATTCACTCAGTTTAATTTCTATCCCCCTGCTTCCTAAAACCAGCCCCCCAATCCCATGCGCCCTTTGGAATGCCCGCTCCATCTGTAACAAGCTCACATCTGTGCATGACCTTTTTATCTCTCATAGCTTTAACATACTCACCATAACTGAAACCTGGCTTCAAAATGTTGACTTCTCCTGCTGTCCTCTCCTATGGTGGGCTCCACTGGACTCACTCCCCCAGACCCAACAGACAGAAAGGAGGTGGAGTTGGATTCCTTCTATCCCCACAAAGCACCTACCAAGTCCTTCCTATCCCTCCCTCTCTATCCCTCTCTCCTGTAGATTCACTGTATTCATCTGTTTTTTCCAATTTCTCTGAGAATTGCAGCAATTTATTGGCCTCCTGGACCAGCATTGTGCTTTTTTGATGACTTCGCTGCCTGACTACCCTACTTTCTCTCCTCTGAAATACTCACTTCTCACAATACTCACAATTAGTGTTGAGCGAACACGGACTGTATTATTCGTGTTCGTACCGAATAATTGGATTTTTTGTACCCGAACACGGACACGGACACTTTACTGTATGTTCGGGTAAAAATCCGTGTTCGGTCGTTTTATTTCCGGGTTTTGCATGCTTTGGCGCTCTTTTCATGGCGGGCTTTCAACAGCCAATCAACAATCGTTTAACTGGTGTGCCTTAAGCCATCCCAGCCATGCCTGCAAATGTCTCAGTAGCTGTGATTGGCCGTCTGAAGCATGTGACCAAGTCTTTATAAGTTCGAGGCAGCCGCAGCGGCGTCATTATGCTGCTTAGATTCAGGGACAGAGCACACATCAACGTGCTGGCTGCTGATTAGGGAAAGATAGGCAGGAAAAAACCATTTGTGTCCGGATAGAATTGAGGGACAGGTCGGAGTGTTTAGGCAGGGCGAGTTGTAGGCATTTTAGGGATAGAGTCTGCTGAATTATATAGGGTCAGTGTCTTCTACAAACTACAATCGATATTGCTGTGTGGGGGGTGGGGTCTGCACTCAATCCTGATCTACGATCTCTTCTCAATCCTGTTAGGGACAGAGTCTGCTGAATTTTAGGGAAACTGTGTTCTACAAACTACAATCGATATTGCTGTGTGGTGTGGGATTGGAGATAGGCAGGTGTCAGTGATCCACATCCATTTTTCTGTGTGTGAGCTGCAGTGAACACAATCTTTTTGGGCTGCAGTGAACACAATCTTTTTGGGCTGCAGTGAACACAATCTTTTTGGGCTGCAGTGAACACAATCTTTTTGGGCTGCAGTGAACACAATCTTTTTGGGCTGCAGTGAACACAATCTTTTTGGGGTGCAGTGAACAAAATCTTTTTGGGGTGCAGTGAACACAATCCTTTTTGGTGTGCAGTGAACACAATCTTTGTGGGGTGCAGTGAACAAAATCCTTTGTGGGGTGCAGTGAACACAATCTTTTTGGGGTGCAGTGAACAAAATCCTTTTTGGGGTGCAGTGAACAACATCCTTTTTGGGGTGCAGTGAACACAATCTTTTTGGGGTGCAGTGAACAAAATCCTTTGTGGGGTGCAGTGAACACAATCTTTTTGGGGTGCAGTGAACACAATCTTTTTGGGGTGGAGTGAACAACATCCTTTTTGGGGTGCAGTGAACAAAATCCTTTTTGGGGTGCAGTGAACAAAATCATTTTTGGGGTGCAGTGAACACAATCTTTTTGGGGTGCAGTGAACACAATCTTTGTGGGGTGCAGTGAACACAATCTTTTTGGGGTGGAGTGAACAACATCCTTTTTGGGGTGCAGTGAACAACATCCTTTTTGGGGTGCAGTGAACACAATCTTTTTGGGGTGCAGTGAACACAATCTTTGTGGGGTACAGTGAACAGAATCTTTGTGGGGTGCAGTGAACACAATCTTTGGGGGGTACAGTGAACACAATCTTTGTGAGGTGCAGTGAACACAATCTTTGTGGGGTGCAGTGAACACAATCATTGTGGGGTGCAGTGAACTCAATCTTTGTGGGGTACAGTGAACACAATCTCATACTGAAGGTTTGAGGGTGCTGCCTGTTCCATACTCCCCCTACTCCTCATCTAGCCTTTTAGGGGTACAAACAATAGTAATTGGGGCCTAGTGTGGTTGTGTACGTGTGATATACATACACTTTTTTGGGATCATATTTTCTATTCCGCTATTTAATCAAAAACCTTTGGGGATCAGTTAAATTGGGGGATAGTCTGTGTTGGTACGTGTGAGAGAGATCCACCTTTCCAAGTTGTTGGGGTTCATCTCATACTTCTGAAGGTTTGAGGGTGCTGCCTGTTCCATACTCCCCCTACTCCTAGCCTTTTAGGGGTACAAACAATAGTAATTGGGGCCTAGTGTGGTTGTGTACGTGTGATATACATACACTTTTTTGGGATCATATTTTCTATTCCGCTATTTAATCAAAAACCTTTGGGGATCAGTTAAATTGGGGGATAGTCTGTGTTGGTACGTGTGAGAGAGATCCACCTTTCCAAGTTGTTGGGGTTCATCTCATACTTCTGAAGGTTTGAGGGTGCTGCCTGTTCCATACTCCCCCTACTCCTAGCCTTTTAGGGGTACAAACAATAGTAATTGGGGCCTAGTGTGGTTGTGTACGTGTGATATACATACACTTTTTTGGGATCATATTTTCTATTCCGCTATTTAATCAAAAACCTTTGGGGATCAGTTAAATTGGGGGATAGTCTGTGTTGGTACGTGTGAGAGAGATCCACCTTTCCAAGTTGTTGGGGTTCATCTCATACTTCTGAAGGTTTGAGGGTGCTGCCTGTTCCATACTCCCCCTACTCCTAGCCTTTTAGGGGTACAAACAATAGTAATTGGGGCCTAGTGTGGTTGTGTACGTGTGATATACATACACTTTTTTGGGATCATATTTTCTATTCCGCTATTTAATCAAAAACCTTTGGGGATCAGTTAAATTGGGGGATAGTCTGTGTTGGTACGTGTGAGAGAGATCCACCTTTCCAAGTTGTTGGGGTTCATCTCATACTTCTGAAGGTTTGAGGGTGCTGCCTGTTCCATACTCCCCCTACTCCTAGCCTTTTAGGGGTACAAACAATAGTAATTGGGGCCTAGTGTGGTTGTGTACGTGTGATATACATACACTTTTTTGGGATCATATTTTCTATTCCGCTATTTAATCAAAAACCTTTGGGGATCAGTTAAATTGGGGGATAGTCTGTGTTGGTACGTGTGAGAGAGATCCACCTTTCCAAGTTGTTGGGGTTCATCTCATACTTCTGAAGGTTTGAGGGTGCTGCCTGTTCCATACTCCCCCTACTCCTAGCCTTTTAGGGGTACAAACAATAGTAATTGGGGCCTAGTGTGGTTGTGTACGTGTGATATACATACACTTTTTTGGGATCATATTTTCTATTCCGCTATTTAATCAAAAACCTTTGGGGATCAGTTAAATTGGGGGATAGTCTGTGTTGGTACGTGTGAGAGAGATCCACCTTTCCAAGTTGTTGGGGTTCATCTCATACTTCTGAAGGTTTGAGGGTGCTGCCTGTTCCATACTCCCCCTACTCCTAGCCTTTTAGGGGTACAAACAATAGTAATTGGGGCCTAGTGTGGTTGTGTACGTGTGATATACATACACTTTTTTGGGATCATATTTTCTATTCCGCTATTTAATCAAAAACCTTTGGGGATCAGTTAAATTGGGGGATAGTCTGTGTTGGTACGTGTGAGAGAGATCCACCTTTCCAAGTTGTTGAGGTTCATCTCATACTTCTGAAGGTTTGAGGGTGCTGCCTGTTCCATACTCCCCCTACTCCTAGCCTTTTAGGGGTACAAACAATAGTAATTGGGGCCTAGTGTGGTTGTGTACGTGTGATATACATACACTTTTTTGGGATCATATTTTCTATTCCGCTATTTAATCAAAAACCTTTGGGGATCAGTTAAATTGGGGGATAGTCTGTGTTGGTACGTGTGAGAGAGATCCACCTTTCCAAGTTGTTGGGGTTCATCTCATACTTCTGAAGGTTTGAGGGTGCTGCCTGTTCCATACTCCCCCTACTCCTAGCCTTTTAGGGGTACAAACAATAGTAATTGGGGCCTAGTGTGGTTGTGTACGTGTGATATACATACACTTTTTTGGGATCATATTTTCTATTCCGCTATTTAATCAAAAACCTTTGGGGATCAGTTAAATTGGGGGATAGTCTGTGTTGGTACGTGTGAGAGAGATCCACCTTTCCAAGTTGTTGGGGTTCATCTCATACTTCTGAAGGTTTGAGGGTGCTGCCTGTTCCATACTCCCCCTACTCCTAGCCTTTTAGGGGTACAAACAATAGTAATTGGGGCCTAGTGTGGTTGTGTACGTGTGATATACATACACTTTTTTGGGATCATATTTTCTATTCCGCTATTTAATCAAAAACCTTTGGGGATCAGTTAAATTGGGGGATAGTCTGTGTTGGTACGTGTGAGAGAGATCCACCTTTCCAAGTTGTTGAGGTTCATCTCATACTTCTGAAGGTTTGAGGGTGCTGCCTGTTCCATACTCCCCCTACTCCTAGCCTTTTAGGGGTACAAACAATAGTAATTGGGGCCTAGTGTGGTTGTGTACGTGTGATATACATACACTTTTTTGGGATCATATTTTCTATTCCGCTATTTAATCAAAAACCTTTGGGGATCAGTTAAATTGGGGGATAGTCTGTGTTGGTACGTGTGAGAGAGATCCACCTTTCCAAGTTGTTGGGGTTCATCTCATACTTCTGAAGGTTTGAGGGTGCTGCCTGTTCCATACTCCCCCTACTCCTAGCCTTTTAGGGGTACAAACAATAGTAATTGGGGCCTAGTGTGGTTGTGTACGTGTGATATACATACACTTTTTTGGGATCATATTTTCTATTCCGCTATTTAATCAAAAACCTTTGGGGATCAGTTAAATTGGGGGATAGTCTGTGTTGGTACGTGTGAGAGAGATCCACCTTTCCAAGTTGTTGGGGTTCATCTCATACTTCTGAAGGTTTGAGGGTGCTGCCTGTTCCATACCCCCCCTACTCCTCATCTAGCCTTTTAGGGGTACAAACAATAGTAATTGGGGCCTAGTGTGGTTGTGTACGTGCGAGATACATACACTTTTTTTGATCATATTTCCTATTCCGCTATTCAATAAAAACCTTTGAGGATCAATTGAATTGCGGGATAGTCTGTGTCGGTACGTGTGAGAGAGATCCACCTTTCCAAGTTGTTGGGGTTCATCTCATACTTCTGAAGGTTTGAGGGTGCTGCCTGTTCCATACCCCCCCTACTCCTCATCTAGCCTTTTAGGGGTACAAACAATAGTAATTGGGGCCTAGTGTGGTTGTGTACGTGCGAGATACATACACTTTTTTTGATCATATTTCCTATTCCGCTATTCAATAAAAACCTTTGAGGATCAATTGAATTGCGGGATAGTCTGTGTCGGTACGTGTGAGAGAGATCCACCTTTCCAAGTTGTTGGGGTTCATCTCATACTTCTGAAGGTTTGAGGGTGCTGCCTGTTCCATACCCCCCCTACTCCTCATCTAGCCTTTTAGGGGTACAAACAATAGTAATTGGGGCCTAGTGTGGTTGTGTACGTGCGAGATACATACACTTTTTTTGATCATATTTCCTATTCCGCTATTCAATAAAAACCTTTGAGGATCAATTGAATTGCGGGATAGTCTGTGTCGGTACGTGTGAGAGAGATCCACCTTTCCAAGTTGTTGGGGTTCATCTCATACTTCTGAAGGTTTGAGGGTGCTGCCTGTTCCATACCCCCCCTACTCCTCATCTAGCCTTTTAGGGGTACAAACAATAGTAATTGGGGCCTAGTGTGGTTGTGTACGTGCGAGATACATACACTTTTTTTGATCATATTTCCTATTCCGCTATTCAATAAAAACCTTTGAGGATCAATTGAATTGCGGGATAGTCTGTGTCGGTACGTGTGAGAGAGATCCACCTTTCCAAGTTGTTGGGGTTCATCTCATACTTCTGAAGGTTTGAGGGTGCTGCCTGTTCCATACCCCCCCTACTCCTCATCTAGCCTTTTAGGGGTACAAACAATAGTAATTGGGGCCTAGTGTGGTTGTGTACGTGCGAGATACATACACTTTTTTTGATCATATTTCCTATTCCGCTATTCAATAAAAACCTTTGAGGATCAATTGAATTGCGGGATAGTCTGTGTCGGTACGTGTGAGAGAGATCCACCTTTCCAAGTTGTTGGGGTTCATCTCATACTTCTGAAGGTTTGAGGGTGCTGCCTGTTCCATACCCCCCCTACTCCTCATCTAGCCTTTTAGGGGTACAAACAATAGTAATTGGGGCCTAGTGTGGTTGTGTACGTGCGAGATACATACACTTTTTTGATCATATTTCCTATTCCGCTATTCAATAAAAACCTTTGAGGATCAATTGAATTGCGGGATAGTCTGTGTCGGTACGTGTGAGAGAGATCCACCTTTCCAAGTTGTTGGGGTTCATCTCATACTTCTGAAGGTTTGAGGGTGCTGCCTGTTCCATACCCCCCCTACTCCTCATCTAGCCTTTTAGGGGTACAAACAATAGTAATTGGGGCCTAGTGTGGTTGTGTACGTGCGAGATACATACACTTTTTTTGATCATATTTCCTATTCCGCTATTCAATAAAAACCTTTGAGGATCAATTGAATTGCGGGATAGTCTGTGTCGGTACGTGTGAGAGAGATCCACCTTTCCAAGTTGTTGGGGTTCATCTCATACTTCTGAAGGTTTGAGGGTGCTGCCTGTTCCATACCCCCCCTACTCCTCATCTAGCCTTTTAGGGGTACAAACAATAGTAATTGGGGCCTAGTGTGGTTGTGTACGTGCGAGATACATACACTTTTTTTGATCATATTTCCTATTCCGCTATTCAATAAAAACCTTTGAGGATCAATTGAATTGCGGGATAGTCTGTGTCGGTACGTGTGAGAGAGATCCACCTTTCCAAGTTGTTGGGGTTCATCTCATACTTCTGAAGGTTTGAGGGTGCTGCCTGTTCCATACCCCCCCTACTCCTCATCTAGCCTTTTAGGGGTACAAACAATAGTAATTGGGGCCTAGTGTGGTTGTGTACGTGCGAGATACATACACTTTTTTTGATCATATTTCCTATTCCGCTATTCAATAAAAACCTTTGAGGATCAATTGAATTGCGGGATAGTCTGTGTCGGTACGTGTGAGAGAGATCCACCTTTCCAAGTTGTTGGGGTTCATCTCATACTTCTGAAGGTTTGAGGGTGCTGCCTGTTCCATACCCCCCCTACTCCTCATCTAGCCTTTTAGGGGTACAAACAATAGTAATTGGGGCCTAGTGTGGTTGTGTACGTGCGAGATACATACACTTTTTTTGATCATATTTCCTATTCCGCTATTCAATAAAAACCTTTGAGGATCAATTGAATTGCGGGATAGTCTGTGTCGGTACGTGTGAGAGAGATCCACCTTTCCAAGTTGTTGGGGTTCATCTCATACTTCTGAAGGTTTGAGGGTGCTGCCTGTTCCATACCCCCCCTACTCCTCATCTAGCCTTTTAGGGGTACAAACAATAGTAATTGGGGCCTAGTGTGGTTGTGTACGTGCGAGATACATACACTTTTTTTGATCATATTTCCTATTCCGCTATTCAATAAAAACCTTTGAGGATCAATTGAATTGCGGGATAGTCTGTGTCGGTACGTGTGAGAGAGATCCACCTTTCCAAGTTGTTGGGGTTCATCTCATACTTCTGAAGGTTTGAGGGTGCTGCCTGTTCCATACCCCCCCTACTCCTCATCTAGCCTTTTAGGGGTACAAACAATAGTAATTGGGGCCTAGTGTGGTTGTGTACGTGCGAGATACATACACTTTTTTTGATCATATTTCCTATTCCGCTATTCAATAAAAACCTTTGAGGATCAATTGAATTGCGGGATAGTCTGTGTCGGTACGTGTGAGAGAGATCCACCTTTCCAAGTTGTTGGGGTTCATCTCATACTTCTGAAGGTTTGAGGGTGCTGCCTGTTCCATACCCCCCCTACTCCTCATCTAGCCTTTTAGGGGTACAAACAATAGTAATTGGGGCCTAGTGTGGTTGTGTACGTGTGATATACATACACTTTTTTTGGATCATATTTTCTATTCCGCTATTTAATCAAAAACCTTTGGGGATCAGTTAAATTGGGGGATAGTCTGTGTTGGTACGTGTGAGAGAGATCCACCTTTCCAAGTTGTTGGGGTTCATCTCATACTTCTGAAGGTTTGAGGGTGCTGCCTGTTCCATACTCCCCCTACTCCTCATCTAGCCTTTTAGGGGTACAAACAATAGTAATTGGGGCCCAGTGTGGTTGTGTACGTGTGATATACATACACTTTTTTTGGATCATATTTTCTATTCCGCTATTTAATTTAACTGGGCCTCCATGCGAGACCTGTGTGCCTTGTTGCGCTGTTTTGAGTACTCCACCAACATGGCCAGTGGCAATGACGCCGTTCTCAGCTTAACTATCCCACTTCTATGCCTCCTTGAAAAAACAATTCGGGCGATGATGGAAGAGGATGTGGCACAGGATGAGGAGGAGGAGGAGGATGAAGAGGTAACATTTCCAAGGCTTTCAGGGCAGTCATTCGCAAGGGGCTCCGAGGGTGGGTTCCTGCACACGCAAACGCCAGGGACGCAATTGTCCAGCAGGGGCACAGTTCTGGAGGATGAGGAGGATGAGGAGGAGGAGGAGCTGGAGGAGGAGATGGAACCATGTTCACAGCAGGGTGGCACCCAGGCCAGCTCATGGCCATCACTGGTGCGTGGCTGGGGGGATACAGAGGACACGGACCATACACCTCCCACAGAGGACAGCCTTTCGTTGCCTCTGGGCAGCCTGGCACACATGAGCGATTACATGCTGCAGTGTCTCCACAACGACCGCCGAGTTGCCCACATTCTAACTTGTGCTGATTACTGGGTGGCCACGCTGCTGGATCCCCGTTACAAGGACAACGTACCGTCCTTAATTCACTCACTGGAGCGCGATCGCAAGATGCGCGAGTACAAGCGCACGCTGGTAGACGCCATGCTGCTGGCATTCCCATCTGACAGCGGGGCCACAGTGGAAGCACAAGGCAGAGGAGGAGGAGGAGGAGGTCGCCAACGCAACCAGGGCACCGCCAGCACCTCAGAAGGCAGGGTTAGCATGGCCGAAATGTGGAAAAGCTTTGTCAGCACGCCACAACAAACAGCAGCACCAGCAGCTCAGATGGAACGTCTTAGCAGGAGGCAGCATTTTACCAACATGGTGGAGCAGTATGTGTGCACACGCCTACATGTAGTGAATGACGGGTCTGCCCCCTTCAACTTCTGGGTCTCCAAATTGGGCACATGGCCTGAGCTTGCCCTTTACGCCTTGGAGGTGCTGGCGTGCCCTGCAGCCAGTGTATTATCTGAACGGGTATTTAGCACGGCTGGGGGCGTTATAACAGACAAGCGCAGCCGCCTGTCCAGAGACAATGTGGACAAGCTCACGTTCATTAAAATGAACCAGGCATGGATCCCACGGGACTTTTCCGTACCTTATGCAGAATAGCAATGGATACCGACCTTACCCACCCATTGTTCCATTTTTGCTCTTTCTCACTCTTTTGGGGTGTACCCTCATTTAAAATTTGTGAAAAGAAGCAGTGTTGGCTACCTCGTCCTCCTCCTCAGGGCCAGATTAATGTAAGGGCTATTGGACCTGCAGCTCCAGGCCCCTACCTTTTATATAGGCCCCGGGTTGGCCATATTCACTGTTACCGCTCTTCTGTCACTTGTAAACACAGAAGTCTGGCTTCTATGCTCGCTTCCCCAGGCAGCACCCTCAGAACCTCCCCACACAGCGTGAAGGCCGGACAAGGAGGGACAGTTGGCGATGCATGGATGTGTTTATGGGCTTCAGAGACAGCATCCCATGTTGAATTAGGCATGCATGGCTGCACCCTTCCTCCTCTGGGTGCATGGCAAGGCACGGCCCTAAGGCCCTTCAAAATCCTCAGCACCAAGCCCATGATGCTGTTAATCCGGCCCTGGTCCTCCTCCACCGCCGCTTCCACCTACACCGCCCATAGGTGTGCGCAGCCTATTGCATTAAGGTGTGCACCCCAAAGTTGAAATACACATGCATGTGTTTGCCAGCAGGGAGAGTAATGTATCGGGGCCATGTACCTGTAGGCAAGGAGAAATAGAGCAGAGCAGGTCCCAGGGAGATCTTTCCCATCTCCTCACTGGCAATGCTATGTGCCCTAGGTGATTAGGGTGTGCCCAGGCACACCCAGCACACCCTGTGCGCACGCCTATGTCACCGCCACATCCACCACCACCTCAACCTCCCTCCTACTCCATATGGGCCTCGTCCTTCAGAGATGAAGAAGAACATTGTTTTATTTTTCTGTTTTTTTTTGTTGTTTTAAGTTATTTCCCTATCCACATTTGTTTGCAGAGCACTTGCCATGGTCTTAATTACGTTTTGCTGCCATTTGCAGCACTCTAGCCCTTTCCTTTGGTGTTTTAGAGCCATTTTAGTGCCTTAAAGTTCGGGTCCCCATTGACTTCAATGGGGTTCGGTGTCCGGGAAAAGTTCGGTAAAAGTCCGGGACACGGACCCGGACTTTTTTTTAAAGTTCGGCCGAACCCGTCAAACACGGACATCTAGGTGTCCGCTCAACCCTACTCACAATCATTCTTGTTGACTTCAACATCCCTGACAATGTCAACTTCTCAACTTAACCTCATTGTTTCACCTAACCCAATGGACACACACTTCCACTCACTTCAAAGGTAATACCCTCGACCTTGAATTCTCCCATCTCTGCACTCCTGGCAACCTCACCAACACCCTCTTTCCTCTCTCTGATAACAACCAAATATGTTTCACTGTATCCTTTCCTCCAATCACCCATCCCTCCAAGCAGCAAACAATTATTTGCAGGAACTTTTGTCACTTAAACCCTTCTCTTCTCTATTCTGCTACTGACCACCTATAATGACAATCTCTCCTCTGTCCTGTCCTGACCTGGCCACCTCTTTTTACAACAGTTCACTCTCATCATCACTAGATGCACTTTCTCCTCTAAGTTAGAGGCTCTAACTACATGCAGAATCAGGCCCCGACCATTGCAACCCGGGCAAACTGGCAACAGTTGAAATCTCAAAAGACATTGCTGTGCTCTTGAACAACTGTGGCGTAAAACCAAATGCCTGCAGGACTTCACCCTATATAAATCTGCGCTCCTAAAATAAAATTCCTGCCTCCATGCTGCCCAACAAACCTACTTTGTCTCTCTCTCTCATTATTACCTTGTGATCCAGTCCCCGTCGGCTCTTCTCAATCTTTACCTCTCTGCTTCATCCCCCACTCCCTCTACCGACTAACTCACTCACTGCCCAAGAGATTGCCAATCACTTCAAAGACAAGATTGATGCAATAAGTGAGGACACCTCCACTGTGTGTACATCTTCCCCACTCAACATACCTTGCTTAACAGCACAGTCAACACTCTTTTGAACTGGCTACTACTGAATTTTCTCAGATGCCCACCTAACCATTTGTCCTCTGGGTCCTGTTCTCTCACAACTACTACGGTCACCCTCTTATTCTATCCTATGCTTCCTCACTCACATCTTTAATCTCTCCCTCTCTAGGGGCATCTTCCTATCCCCTCTAAAACATGAGCAGATCACTCCTGTACCTAAAAAGCCCTCACTGGACCCCACCAACCTGAACAACGTAAGACCCATCTCACTGCTCCCATACACCTCTAAACTTCTAGAACGCTTTGTCTACAATCATCTTAGCTCCTACCTCAATGAAAATAACCTTCTTGATCCCTTACAGTCTGGCTTTTGCTCGCAGCACTCCACATAAACTGCCTTACTAAAACTGCTAAAACCAATTTCCACTATACTCCTCTTACCTGACCTCCCTGTGGCCTATGACACTGTTGACCACCCGCTCCTTCTTAATAAACTCCATTCCCTTGGCTTCCAAGATTCTCCTCTATCTTGGTTCTCTTCCTACATATCACAATGCTCCTTCAGTGTTACCTACAATTTTGTCTCCTCCTCTCCATTGCCCTGTTCTGTGGGGGTTCCCCAAGGCTCTGTTCTTGGACCCCTTTTCTTCTCTATCTACACCGCCTCCCTTTGGTCACTTGATAACAGCCCACGGCTTCCAATACCATCTATACGCCGATGACACCCAAATCTATCTGTCTACTCCTCACCTCACTCCTTCAGTCTCCTCTCACATTACTAACTTACTTACTGACATATCAGCATGGATGTCGCACCACTTTCTTAACCACTTGCCGACCGCCGCACGACTATCTACGTCGGCGGTCAGCCCCTCACAGGCAAACTAACGTAGGGCTACGTTGCTTGCTTGTGAGGGTCTAGGGAGCGAGCGCGCGCCCCCCGGGGCGCGCTCCCGCTCCCGCGTGGTCACGGACCCCCCCGCGCGTGTGACCAGCGGACCCGATCGCCGCCGGTCACTCGGCGATCGGCGGGGGAGAGGGAGAATGTCAGGCAGCTTGTGTAAACAAACTGCCTGTCATTCTCCTCGCTGCAAAGACACTGATAAAACGGATCTGGTATGTAGATCCGTTGATCAGTGTCTTTACAGCTAGAGCCACAGCCAATCACAGTAGAAACCACGCCCCTAGGGACACACACAGCCCCTCCCTTCCAAATAAAGTTAACCCCTTCACTACCAGTGTATTTTTACAGTAACAGTGCATATATATAGCACTGATTACTGTAGAAATGTCACTGGTAACCCCAAAAGTGTCAAAAATGTCAGTCAAGGGTCCGATCTGTCCGCCGCAATGTCGCAGTACCGCAAAAAAAATCGCAGATCGCCGCCATTACGCGTTAAAAAAAAAAACAACAAAAATGACAAAAATCTTTCCCTTTGTTAGTAAACGCGATAACTTTTGCGCAAACCAATCAAAATACGCTTTTTGCGATTTTTTTTACCAAACATAGGTAGCATAAAATAAATTGGCCGAAAATTTTTAAAAATTTTGATTTTTACATTTTTTTTTGGGGGAATTTCATATAAAAAAAAGTGAAAAATATTGTTATTTTTGCAAAATTGACGCTCTTTTTTTGTTTATAGCGCGTGATCAAAAAATCGCACAGGTGATCAAATACCACCAAAAGAAAGCTCTGTTTGTGGGAAAAAAAGGACGTCAAATTCGTTTAGGTACAGCGTCGCACGACCGCGCAATTGTGCGTTAAATTCACGCAGTGCCGAATCGCAAAATACCCCCTGGTCGGAATGGGGGTAAAATCTTCCGGGGCTTAAGTGGTTAAACAAAATCTCTCTAAAACTGAGCTGGTCATATTCCCCTCCACCTGTGCCCCCCTCCATGACTTTTCCATTAAAATCAGTAATGCAAACATTAATCCCTCCCCTCATGCTAGTGTACTAGGTGTAATCCTAGACTCTGACCTGTCCTTTCAGCCCCAAATCAAATTATTGTCAAAAGCTTGTAGACTTCACCTCCGTAACATCTTTAAAATGCACCCGTTTTTAACAACTGAAACCACCAAGCTACTCATTCACTGCCTTGTTATTTCTCGCCTTGACTATTGCAACTCCCTTCTCATTGGCCTACCTCTCCATAGGCTATCCCCTCTTCAGTCTATTGTGAATGCTACTGCCAGGCTTATCCACCTTACCAACCACACACTGGCTCCCGATTGCCCAGCAAATTAAATTCTAAAAAAAAAACCTACCACAACATACAAAGCCATTCAAAACTCTGCCAAGAGCTACATCACCAAATGTATTTCAACATATCACCCAAACTGTCCTCTCCGCTCCTCCCAAGAGCTCCCACTCTCAAGCCCCCTTGTCTCCTCTTCCCATGCTCGTCTCCAGGATTTCTCCAGAGCCTCTCCCATCCTCTGGAACACTCTAGCTCAACCTCTCTAACTATCTCCTTCTCTAGCTGCCTTCAGTCGATCCCTGAAAACGCATCTCTTCAGGAAGCCTATCACACCTCCAACTAATCTTTGACCTCTTCCATCAGCTCATCCCCCACAGTTACAACCTTTTGTAACACCTGCCCCACCCTATTAGATTGTAAACTCTTCTGAGCAGGGCTCTCTTAATCCTCTTGTATTTTATTGTATTGTAACTGTATTGTCCCCCTTTTATATTGTAAAGCGCTGCGTAAACTGTTGGCGTTATATAAATCCTGTATAATAATAATAATAATACAGTTCTCATAACACTTCCCTTCAAAGTGGCAGGGAAATAAACCTCTCTAAAGGAGACAGAGATAGCAATAGTAACTCACAAGTGATGCAGCCCTTCTCCACTCAAAAAAGATTAACTGGGTTTGAGCTTTACTGCTGTAGCAGTATTAGAATAAATAGTTAGACCTCATTGCTAATATTATCTCTTTTCAATTTAATGTTACATCAAATGCAAACAGCCAGGTTATTTTGTAGCTAAAATGGTATTTGTTTTAGAATTTCCTTAGAGAAAAACAGGTTACTTTTGGGAACGTGGTAGAAATAAACCTGTTCAGCAATCCAGAATTTTGTAAAATGTGACTCATTAGTGGACCCTCGGGCACAACAGGAGTTTTAGGCACTTTGATTCTGGAGTTGACACTTTTCATTTTGGGACTACTGTGTTTTGGCACAGATACTGTCAGCTCAAAGGGTAAGTAGCGACCCAGCACTTAAAGTGATAATGCAGTTTATGAGGTTAAGTTATAATAAAGCTTTGGGCCAGGGTTTAAGTGGTATATTAGGGGGTTAAGGACTAGTTTGAATCATAACTTTTGTTTAGTTTTGGATAAAGCAGGTATTATTTAAGAACCCTTTTAGTTTTAGTTATTAAATTCCTCTCTAAGGTGGTATGTTTTATTGAAGTAAAACAGCAGCATGAAAAAGGAGAGCATTGGTATAATGGTAAGGAAACAAATGCACGTGAGCAAATTATACAAGCTGCAGGATGAACCATTTCAAAGCATTTGAAAGCATATGAAATTGTAGCAGATCATTAAGTGCATCCTATACAAGCATGTATTCCATTAGAATTGCAATAACAATTATCAAAGCTGTATTGTGCCTCTTCAGGTCACTGACACTGTCACTGGTAATAGATGCATTTGATTCTTACGAGAGATATCCATATTGTGGTGAGTTTAGACTCTTCTCCTCTGTAAGCACCATAACAAAGTTAAATGGGCCGAAGAGTTGGAAACTATGATTGGGAGAAAAAGAGGAGGAAATGCAACGGTTCCAAATTCGTTCATATTTAGCTAGAGACACTCTATGTTCATGTACCACCTTCTTGAGGGACAGTGCATCATTAATAGTTTTTAGCCAACATGTCAGTGATTTGTTTACAGTAACTTTGAACTAATGAGTAAGCCCAGAAAAGCTGTAAAAAAAGTTCCTGGGACCTATAAAAATTTAGGGTAAAGTGGTTGTTATGCATTTCTATTTAGAAATGTGTACTGGATTAAGATAAGCTCTGCTGGGAGTTTGGTTTCTTTGGTTAAGGGATCTTACTCACATTTCCATATTATTACTATGTATACATACTGCAAAATAAAAGGTAAAACACGAACCATGCCCTTTTCCACAGTCTGCTTACTGCACATAGTAAGATAAATCTGTAATGTTTTATGCAGTTCTGCAATTTCTGTAGTAAAATAATTGCTGGTGATCATGCTTTGTTTGTATGAAATTTAGATAATCAAAGGAGCTTACTTTTAGTCCAGCTTTAACATAGCAGTCAACAAGCTGGGATTTAAAATTTCTGGATTGCTGCTCTTCATCTTCTATTTTCACATGTGACCCAAGCTGGACCACACTAAATCCAGACAGATGTGCAGCAAGTCGAGCTACTGTACTGCTTAATCGTGGGCAGCCTTCACCGCATAGCAAAGTATGTGCACTTCCATGAGGGCTCCAGAGATTGCGGGACAAGCGGCACAGCAGATTAATGGTACACTAAAGAAATATTAATGAAATTAGTGTCATTAAAATGTCTAAAAAAACATGGCGCTTGTTGTTAGTGACATGAGCAGTTGTAATCACATATGAATCTGCTAAATTAGTTATTTTTTCCTACACAGTTTCATTTTCACTTTTGCCAAGACATATAAGTCTTCTGTGTCAAATGTCTGCCTACATTTTACCTGTATAATGGGTTGTAGTTGTGCTGAGTGTATTTGGTTTACATAGTGGGACATGGTGAATGTATTGGGGTATATGTAATGAAAACATTTAAGGTGCACAGGGTAATATGCTGGGAGTATTGGGGTGTATAGAAGGGTATGATGTGTGAATGTGGGTGTGGGCTGGGTGTATGGTGTGTTGGAGAAGTATGAAAGGATATGTTAAGTTTATTTGATTGTATGGTGGGTGTACATGGGTTGAGATTTATGGTTGATGAGGTGTGCTAAGTGTATTGGGATGTATATGATGAGGGTATATGGGTGCATGTTAGGGTGTTTTGAGTGTACTGGAGTGCATGTTGGGGTTTGATTTGGTGTATACAGTGGGATTTGCTGAGTGTATTGGAATACATGTACAATGTGCCAGGTATATTGTGGTGCATAGTGTGTGATTTCTTCATTTGAGAGGTATGGTGGAGCATGCTGATTATATTTGGGGTTCACGATGTGCTGAATGTATTTAGGGTGCATGCTCTGGTATGCTGAGTGTATTTGTGCTGTGCTGAATGTATTTAGAATGTATGACGCAGTGTGCTAGGTGCATGATGGGGTGCCAACTGTATGGGGATGTATGTTGTGTTGTGCAAAGTATAGAGACAACAAATTTAACAGCACTGAATGTACTGTGTGCTGAATTATTAGGGTGAATTTTTTAGGGTACACTAAGTATATTGGGTGTATTTGGGTGCTGTCTGTTTCTCACTGTACCTATCAATAAAACCAATTTCATCAGCTGGCCTGAAAGACTTCCTTTTGCATAGCTGACCTAAAGGACCTGTCCATGTGCATTTATCAAGCCAAGAGACAAATTATTAAGAGTCCAAATTCATACTTTCTATGAGCCTTTCTATGCAAATTATTACATTTCTAAGCAACATCAAATGTTTACCTTTCATAATATAATTTACAGAAGCATTAACATTACTGGAAATTTTTTCACTGCTCGTTCACATATTATCAACTAGCAAAAGCAGAACAACCATTGCTAAATCATTATTTTTATTGGTACAGGGTTCATGTTACATTGTCTAAGGATTTGCCTACAGAGAATGGAAGGACAGAGAGACAGGCTTGGGATAATAGAACCACTAGGGCCACTAGGCTAGGATACAAATCTAAACTTACCCTTATTCTTGAAAAACATAAGGCTTATAACAAGCTTACCTTTGCATAAGAGCATGTTGCTGTTCCACCTAATTGAGCTTTAGATAAATAGAACCATAGAGAATAACATCTGTCTTTAGAGGAAACTACATTTCAACAAGTTAATTCATTCAACAAAGGATTTCTGTGAAGGAGGTAGATCAATATGTCTCTTGTCTGAGTTAGCTATTCTTTTCAGCAAGCACACAATGATCCTTCAATTATGTATGAGGCAGGAAATGAATGACAGGTGAACAAGTCACAGCAACCGACCTGATAAAATGTGATGCTCATTCTGGGATTCACTTTGTTGTATTCTCTCAGTGCCTCTGTAAGCAACTGCTTCACATGGACTGAATCAAACGTTTCCTGGTACCCATCTAGGATATGTGTGCTGCTGCTGGCCTTCTCACTTCTTCTAAACAAATTCACATCCTGTTGTCTAGATACAGTAGAGATTAACCCACCATCATCCTCAACAATGTTACTAAATAGGGGCTGCTGAGGACCCACAACAATTTGGACCTGTAAAATAAAGCGAAAATAAGCTCTTCAAAAGATCATATAGTGTATTTCTAGAAAACATATGTTAATCATATGATAGCAGTGTTTATACCATACCATATTTTGCATATTATAAATACAGGGATTTGTTGATTGCAAGCTATGGGGTTCCCTGTATTTGCTCAGATTTCATCTCCTAGCATAAAGGAGACATTTCATGAAAATGGAGAGTCCGCTCTCAAGTTAGCTTCCCACCCCCCTAACAAAATAAGCTTGGAAAGAAACAAGAAAATTATAAGCTTAGAAAAATCCTTGAAAAAAAAAACCCAGCCAGACAAGACTTCCACTGCTTACAGGAGGCATGGATAACATTATAGTGCCTCACTGCTGCGTTGCCAGGAAGGCTAGATACTTGAAATCCCACAAGAATGCACTCTCGTCCATTGCAGTAGCATAGCTCACTATTTCTGCAAATATACAATATTGCATAATAATATTTTATGTTCAGAAGGTAAAGCTTAGTCGCATTTTCATAGGAGTTACACCAACACAAGGTGGTACCGTAGGTGCAGAAATAGATGGTAATAGGTGCCACATCCTATTTGGCATACTATACTATGGTGCTGGTAATGTGTGCGCTCTCACATTTGCTCTTGGCCCTCCTGCATGCCATGGCTCTTTGAACCTCTAGCACAGTATTTTTACTTGTGGTGTACCTATTAGTAAAAATTGTTTATATATTATAAAATGTACTTACTGTTGTTATTTTTATCCATTTAGAATAATTGAATGAGCTTCTGAAGAAGCAAAACTCGCAAAACATGTCAAGCTTCTATTATTTATTCTGACCAGTCCAAATTATTTGGCTATCACCTTAGGGTCCTGGGACGCCAGTTAACCCTAGATAGTGTTAGCATGTGGTTTGGTCAGTTATTTGATTACATCTTTTTGATCTTATATGGTTTTATTGATGTGAAATTTTTTTGTTTTGAATAGACTTTTTTGGATTTTACATATGTGTGCATAAAAAGTCCATGTTGTTCCAATATATACATAGTTTAGTCACCTTTTTACCTTTTTTTAAGAAGTCAGTTGTTTATTAGTTCAGTCTGCCAGAGCAATTATCCATCCTTATAAGTCCAAAGCTAATCTTGCCTCAAAGTGGTTTTAAAGCCTTAAAGCGGAGTTCCAGCCTTTTCTGTGTTTATTAAAAGTCAGCAGCTACGAAAAGTGTTGCTGCTGACTTTTAATAAACACACACTCACCTGTCCCACAGTCCAGCGTTGCGGCCGCCCGAAGCTTCGATCCTCTCCCTCTGGTCTCGGCGGCGCCGGCATCACTGGTGTGGGCACCCGGCTGTGACAGCTTGCGGCTTCACAGCTAGGTACGCACTGCGCATGCGTGAGTTGTGCTGTGCGTCTTGATTGGACGGCAATCTTCTGGGACCTCTGACATGTCCCAGAAGATTGCAGGGAGAGAGGGGGAGAGGAGAACTTCTGCTCGCTGTCAAAACTAGGTACCCGCTCACCCCCCCCCCCCCCCAAAAAATATGACATGCCAAATGTGGCATGTCAGGGGGTTAGGACTACTTAAAGCGGAAGCTACACTTTTGGGTGGAGCTCCGCTTTAAGGTTTTTTACCTTATAGCATTGTATAAATTAAAGCGGAAGTAAACCCATCAATTTAACAGTTGCAAAAAACAGTTACATTCCCAGCATGTGCCAGGAATAGAACTGTCACATTGGTTGTGCTCTCAACCAAACTGTCAAACCATACAATGGCTGGTGTGATAACTGATCACATGTTCAGGATCATGGCAGTTGAAGGTTAAACAGAGGCCAAGATGGCAGCTTCCTTGGCTGAAAACGATAGGAGGGTTTACTTCCACTTTTAGGTAAACAATCCTTCTTTGCCAGAAGATTCCCCCCAGCCCCACCTTATACTTATCTGAGCCCATTTTCATGTCAACGCTGTGTACAAGAGCAAAAGCTCTCTCTACTTCTCCTACCTCATTGGGCAGATTGATAGCAGCAGGAGCCATTGCCTCCCTCTGCTGTCAAACAAATTCTGTGATAGAAGGGCAAGGGCGAGCTGCCCTGTCAGTGTCTAGGGATGCAGACAGGGCAGCTCAGGATCAAGCCCGCACGAGTGCCCCCATAGTAAGTGGTTTTCTATGGTGGGCATTTGCCAAAGAGGAAGAGCCAAGAGCAACAGTGGCGGACTTCAGAAGAGGAGGATCAGGGCTGCTCTGTGATAAACCACTGCACAGAGCAGGTAGGTATGACATGTTTATTATTTTAATTTAAAAAATATATAAATATATACACATACACACACACAGTATATATAAAACCAGTATTATAGTTTTCCTAAGAAAAAAAAAAAAACATTATTAAACAAGGAAAAAATCCTTCTAAAGGTGAACAAAATATAAATACTGGGAAGACACTAAGATATGCTATGTTTTATATACCGGTAGTTTAACAAAGAATGAACATGCTCTCAAAGTGAGATACAGGAATTCTAACACAATAATTAATCAAAGTGCTGTTTATAAAACCAGCAACTAGCATGTTGATGCCATTTTGTCATGAACAAAGACCATAGTAACTGTTTATATAAACGTCAGTGGGCTATAATATTTTTCTAATCAGGTCAGATCCGTGATATCAATTGACCCACCATACAGCCTTATGTCCTCCCTCAAGATGACTTATGTTTTCACCATTACATAAACCTTCAATCACAATTTTGCTGATATGCCTAAATTCTCTAGTCAGTTTTCAAGATGTATTTATCTTGAGCTGGGCATAGATTAATTGAAATTTGGTACTAATCAGATTGCATAGCATATTACAACATTTCTAAAAAATATTTTTACTATTCCAATTTCAGGATCTGATTAAAAAAATAAACAATCAGATGCTGAATGCTATCATTAAAAAAAAATAATTTATTTGCCCCTGAAATTTTACCATACCACACAATTTTAAAAGCATCATTGATAACATTATGGTATATATTCCTTTACCTCTTCTTCATTTATTAACTCTTTCTGGGCTGCTGTAGTCAATTCTTGCACATATCGGTTATAATCCACTGCACTGGACATTCTGTGCCCATAAACCCAATTACATTCATGTCTCCAAAGCTTCAGAAGCTTTTTAGCTGTGGTCTTTTCATCCAAAGACAGGCAGATATTCCTGTAGATTAAACATTGAAACATTTATCTATTTAAAAACAAGAAATATGTACAGTATATTTGTGTATTAATGCGTTATTATGCACAAAACCCTGTTAAAACTGATAATACACAAATTATTGTACTGCTAGGCAGAGTCGAACATGATATGATGTACAGGAATGGACCAAAAAACATGCAGTATGTTTTCCTAAGCAGCCCTGTTTCACGCATGGTAATGCACTACCGCATGGCGTGGTTCACTCTAATGCAAGTGTGTTGTAGTTCTGCTACCTTAGTATGTTTTAAAAATGAATGGCAATGGGTTGAAGCACATAGCATGTATTACATGCATTGCGGTAATGCTGTAATGTGCACCTGATGGCAGAGGTGTGTTTCAGCCCTGAATTGCAGCAACATGCATAATGCATGTTTACATACCTTGCAGTAAGTTTCATGGTAACGAGATCATTGCTGCAACGCAATAGTATAAACCTAGCCTAAATTTCTATGGTCTGGGCACACATACACTTTAATATTAGAATATTTTTGAGGGTATTATTGTCATTACTATTACCCTACCACATCAGAGGTTTTGTGAACCCTTAGTCCATTTCACTGTTTTCATTCGCATTATCACATACAGTTATTGGCACCTTGCCAAAGATAAATGGTCCTTCTTCATTTTTTAAGGACCTTGTGCTTTAGTGCATTGTTCATATAATTGCTCTTATGATGAATATAGCTGGCTCCAAATCAGTCTTGAGCTTCCAGCTCTTTGTACTCATTTACATTTTAGTAACTTGTAAATAATCTCTATACATTACAATGTTTCTAGAGCCTCATAAATTTTCCTGTTCTGTTATTGTTCCATGGAACCATAGTTGAGCCTGGAGGAAACGTTAAACAACAATTTATGCTTTGTGAACTAAGTAATAATGTTTTATTTTCACAAAGCAAATAGACAGCTATATTGCTAGGGAAGTTTATTTTCCTCAGCAGGATCCAATCCTGTGAATTTATCGGACAATACAAGCCTATACCAAAATCTCCTTTTGGTAACAATATCACATGTACTGTAAATGATCACATGTGATCCTAAACTAGTAAGGGTATGGAAATATAATTCGTGGTGTCCAGTCAGAATAAGCATCTGTGATGTCACCACAATATAAAAATATGCAATACTTTAAGGCATATTTAGCTACTGTTTGCTTTGCTAAATGCATGTATATATATTTATTATTTTCAACATAAAGCTGTATGCATTTGATTTTTACAAATATAAGTGATATAACTGAAGAAATGGCACATACGATTAAAATGATGCACTTATTCTAATAGTCTAAATGAATGGAAATACAGATTTGTCACTTATAAAACACACATACACATATACTTTTACTACTGTTTTAAATCCATGGAAATTACAATTAGGTGTTCTAGATTAGATGCCAATTATTAGAACCTATTTAGGCAGTATGCAGGGCCGGCCCTACCATGGGTCCTGGTGGGACCATGGGTCCCAGGCGGCACTTAGAGAGGTGGCCAATCTAGCGGGTACCATGTACCATCTCATGAGAACCTTAAGGTTAGCTTCCATGAGACCGATGTTGTGAATACCCCGGAAAGAACGTCCAACGTTTGCGTGCCACTCAGAGAGGTCCCAATCTAGTTTGAGGTCCTGCTCCCATTTGAGCACGTAGGTAGGTTTGGTACTTGCGTCATTTAGAAGAGCGTAGATGAGGGAGATTCCCCCTTTGACTTCAACAATTTTGGCACACCACTGTTCATAGGGCGTTACCCGCAGGGGTTCAGTAAATTTGGACCTAATTGAGTGGAGAAAGTGCGAGATTTGAGTCAGCCGGAATCTCTCGACAGGTGGCATCTTCAACTTCGTGGAACAATGAGAGAAAGTGATGGGACCCGAGCTATCTAAAAAGTGACCAATTCTGTACAGGCCTTTGTCAGTCCACCATTTAAATGCCGCTATGTTCTCACCAGGAGGAAAGGCCGGGTTATGGAAAATATGAGTGAGAGGAGCCCAGGGGGAAGTGACTTTGAATGATTTGTGTATTTTATCACAAATGGAGAAAGAATGCGAAAGGGAGGGGGCCATCACTGGAGGGCGGGAATGAGCAGGTCTCCAGAGCAGGTCTCCTGTACCATGCCTGCAGCCCCGCATTCTCCTGTACCATGCCCGCAGCCTTGCATTCTCCTGTACCATGCCCACAGCCCCGCATTCTCCCGTACCATGTCCGCAGCCCCGCATTCTCCTGTACCATGTCTGCAGCCCCGCATTCTCCTGTACCATGCCCGCAGCCCCGCATTCTCCTGTACCATACCCGCAGCCCTGCATTCTCCTGTACCATGCCTGCAGCCCCGCATTCTCCTGTACCATGCCCGCAGCCCCGCATTCTCCTGTACCATGCCTGCAGCCCCGCATTCTTCTGTACCATGCCCGCAGCACTGCATTCTCCTGTACCATGCCTGCAGCTCCGCATTCTTCTGTACCATGCCCGCAGCCCTGCATTCTCCTGTACTATGCCCGCAGCACTGCATTCTCCTGTACCATGCCCGCAGCACTGCATTCTCCTGTACCATGCCCGCAGCACTGCATTCTCCTGTACCATGCCTACAGCCCTGCATTCTCCTGTACCATGCCCGCAGCCCTGCAGGGCACTGTGGCACTATAGACAGTAGAAAGCCTGGTGCGCTCATCTGCCCAGTGTCTACTGCTCTGTCCTGCTTCTGCTGTCACTCCGTACACACTCACACTCCTCTGACTGCTTTCATAGTCCTATAGAATGTGGGGGCATCTTGGAGGGCGTGAATTTTTTTTGGGGGGGGGCAGCATTTCATTCTCGGATCCAGGCAGCACAATGTCTTGGGCCAGCCCTGGCAGTATGCATACTGAACTTGTCTATTTTTAAATCTCAAACATCTAGGGTCTGGTGTTCTCTTTGCTATTGGTGTGTGTAGTGTCATCATGCAAAGATCACAGAGCATTTTCAGGCTTTCAGAAAGAAGGTAATCGGTGACTATAAGTCTACCATTAGATTTAAATCCCTTCATGCCTAAGCCTTTTTCTGACATTTGTTGCTTACAAGTTAAAATCAGTATTTTTTGCTAGAAAATTACTTAGAATCCCAAAACATCATATATATTTTTTAGCAGAGACTCTAGAGAATAAAATGTAGATCATTGCAATATTTTATGTCACACTGCATTTGCGCAGTGTGACATAAATGCCATTTTTTTTTAAGAAATACACTTTCATGAATTAAAAAAAAAAAAACAGTAAAGTTAGCTCAATTTTTTTGTATAATGTAAAAAATGATGTTACACGAAGTAAATAGATACCTAAAATGTCATGCTTTAAAATTGCGCACACTTGTGGAATGGCGACAAACTACGGTGCTTAAAAATCTCCATAGGCGACGGTTTAAAAATGTTATGCTTACCAGTTTAGAGTTACAGAGGATACCTCACATGTGTGGTTTGTACTCCGTTTACATAAACGAGCATGACCTACGTATGCGTTCGCCCCTGCGCACAAACACAGAGGGACAGGATGCTTTAATTTTTTTTTTCTTATTTATTTTATTTATTTTTTAATGACTATACAACCCAAGCGCTCACTCTGTTGGGAATAGTAGGCGTGCCGCTCTCCTTAGGTGGGGAAACTTCAAAAGACTAAAAACAGACAAGAAAGGAGGCGCAAACACCTAGTGCATTACCTTTCGACACCTTTTAAAAGTTTATTAAAAAGCCCAAAACATACTCACAAGCCATGAAGAGTAAATCACATACCACATATCCACCCCTATGTGGAAAAGGACACGTCCCTGTACTAGGACCACTAACGCATTTTGGGAGACATGCTGCCTTCCTCAGAGTATGTTTTTGGCTTTTAATAAACATTTTAAAGGTGTCGAAAGATAATGCACTAGGCGTTTGCGCCTCCTTTCTTGTCTGTTTTCACAATTTATTTTAACACTGTTCCTTAAAAAAATGTTCGCTTGTGACAGTAATAGGCAGTGACAGGTACTCTTTATAGAGGGATCTGGGGTCTAAAAGACCCCAAACCTGTCCTCTTCACTTAAAAGCATTCAAAACGCCACGTTTGGCTGTTTTGAAAAATTTCATTTTTAAATCTGGCGCCTTTAGGGCTCCAGTAACTGGAAGTGATGTCATGACATTGCTTCTGGGTTTTTACATCGGAGACTCGATCAAAGCCGAATACAGCTTTGTTTAGGTCTTCGGCAAACCGGTGGACAGGGCAAGCCGCGGAAGGCGGCGGGGGGCGTCCCCTCCTGCTCCTTGTACTAACAACCAAGCGGCTCTTTCGCCACATTGGTTGTTATTTCAAGAAAGCCGACTGTCAAGTCTAAACAACTGGAGTGATGCCTCTAGCTGCAGCCATCACCCTGGTACAACCCTTGAAGCCAAGGCCGCATATTTGCATTCCATCAGCGCGAAGGGGTTAAAAGATTGCCAGAATATTTAAAATCTATCATTGCACTGTAAGAAAAATACCCTAAAAGTGGTGTAGATTTCAGTGACTGCTACTTTGTCCAGGGCTGCTGGACCCAGTAAATTCAAACCAAGAGCTGACTGATGCTAACAGAAGTATCCAAGAACCCCAAAAATGCATTACAGGATCTGCAGGTAGGCCCTTACAACAGTTGGTGGCAATGTGCATTCATATTCAGTCAGATTGCACAAATCTTACGTGCATGGGAAATGTGCAAGGAAAAAACAGCAAGAGTACAGTTTGCCATTTAACATACACTGTAGGTCAGGCCTTCTGGAAGAATGTGCTATGGATTGGCAAATCAAATGACAAAATTGTTTGGCAACAGTTACAGTAGACATATTTGACACAGACCAAAAACAGCATTTCAGGAGAAGAACCACATACCAACTGTGAAGAAAGGTTGTAATGATAATATGGTTTGGGGTTTCTTTGCTGCTCGCAGTCAGAGCAAGTCAACTATGGATTCTGCATCATATCAAATTGTGCTTTTTGGGAATGTGAGGCCATGTGTCTGAACGGTAAAGGTAAACCGGAAACAGATCTTTTACCACAATAACCATTTGAGACACACTAGAAATTCCAAAAAGAAATTACTCAAAAATGTGAAATGTGTTAAGGATTGGCCTGATTTGAATCACATTGAAATGTTGTGGAGGGATTTGAAAGGGGCAGTTTATGCAGGGAGGTCCAAAACATTGTGCAACTGAAGTCTTTTAGCATGGTGCAGTTGTTTAAAACCGTAGGTTGATTGTGAAAAACGCTTACAATAAGTCATTTCTGCTAAGGGGCAATACCAGCTTCTGAGAGCAAGAGTGTACTTGCTTTTTCCACAGTACACCATTACATTTAATGATATTTTGTTAAATAAAGGGTTGAAAGAGCAAATTTCCCTTGTGCTTTTATTCAAATATATCACTCTAATCTTTAGAAACTGTTTGAAGGAAGATCCAATGTTTGCTTGTTAAAATGTCCAAAAAGCGAACAACTTCTATGTGTACTTACATTTTCACATACCTGTAGATCATATAATCATCACATACGCAAGAAACTCTAATCTAATTAAAGTGCATCTTAACTTAAAAACAATTACTGTATACTGCAGCTTGCCAGTTCTTATATGTACTTTTTTAATTTTTATTTTATTGTTTTTTTTTTATGTCACCTGGTGATTCTCCCAGTAACACATCTCTTTTCCTTGAGTGACAATGATCACTCAGCCTACTGTAGCAGGACTACAGAAACCTCCTCCTCTCCCTCTCCTCTTCTTAATAGTATAGAAGGTGGGGTTCTGTAGTACTCAGAGATAACTGTAACTGATAAGAATGCAGCATAGTCATTGAGCACAGAAAGCTATAAGTTGACATGGTTTATGAAAGGATTTTTTTTATCAGATATAACAAAACACTTTCAACTGTATATTTAACCACTTCTGGACCGGAAGGATTTGCCCCCTTAATGACCAGGCCATATATTGTGATACGGCACTGCGTTACTTTAACGGAAAATTGCGCGGTCGAGCGACGCTATACCTAAATAAAATTTATGTCCTTTTTCCCCACAAATAGAGATTTCTTTTGGCGGTATTTGATCACCTGTGCGATTTTTATTTTTTGCGCTATAAACAAAAACAAAAGAGCAACAATTCTGAAAAAAAAAAACAATATTTTTCACATTCTGCTATATAACATTCCCCAAAAAAATGTAAAAATCAAAATTGTTTAACATTTTAGGCCAATTTGTTTTCTGCTACATATTTTTGGTAAAAAAAAATCGCAATAAGCGTATTTTGATTGGTTTGCGCATAAATTGTCTCGTCTACTAACTACGGGAAAGATTTATGTCATTTTTATTGTTTTTTTTTTTTTTTACTAGTAATGGCGGCGATCTGTGATTTTTAGCAGGACTGCGACATTGCGGCGGACAGATCGGTCCCCTAACTGAAATTTTTGACACTTTTGGGGGGACCAGTGACATTACTACAGTAATCAGTACTAAAAATATACACTTTTACTGTAAAAATTACACTGGCAGGGAAGGGATTAACATTGTGGGTGATCAAGGGGTTAAATGTGAGCCTAGAGGAGTGATTCTAACTGTGGGGGGGCGTGGCTTGTGAAATGACCATAGAGACCTGTGATCCTATATAGAAGGGGCTCTATGATCATTCCAGGGAGAATGGTCAGCTGTGTTTACAACGGCTGACCATTCTTCTCTCTCAGCAGGGAACGATCGCGGGTGTCAGGCGGCAATGGAAGCCGCCTGCCCCATGCATCGGCTTCCCCGCTGATGAGCTGGGGCGGGAGCACAGGGTCACGCGCAGGGAGCTAGGGGGCAAGCACGCGCTTGCCCCCTAGCTCCCTGCGTGTGACCGACGTATACCTACGGCGGTTTGCGCAGGAGCGGCTGCCTGCTGCAGTATAACTGCCGCGGGTGGTCATAAAGTAGTTAACAGACCACTCATAAACATTAGTACAATTATTTTTTTAAAGAAAAAATCTCAACTTCATTAAAATGTATAACTTCTTAGCCACCAACAACTATTGACACATTAAATACCTTTGTCTAGAGCAGGGTTTCTCAACCAGGGTTCCATGGAACTCTAGGGTTCATTCTGAGGTTGCTAGGGGTTCCTTGAGCAATGGGCAATTTCTGCCTCTCAGATGAGTTCCCAATGACAGTATTGTTCCTTTTAGCTGTCTGTAAGGGGGTAATTCTTCCCAATGATGACAAGAGTAAGGAGCATTCTTCCCACTGACTGTCACACTAATGTGTCATCATGAGTTGTAGATTTTAAATTTTTAGCAGGGGTTCCCCAAGACCAGAAATTTATTTCAAGGGTTCCTCTGTGTTGAAAAGGTTGAGAAAAGCTGGTCTAGAGTATGTAATGAGCAATATAGCAACACTTTTTTATAAAGATTGCAGTGGTCAGGAGTATAGAATGTACTGAGTGTAAGGGTACGGGGTATGAAATGCACAACAAACTTTATGTAATGTACTCAGTGTAAGGGTCAGGAGTCTGAAATGTACAACATATTGTATTGTATATGGTTTAGGGGTCAGGATTGTAAAAACACACAGAGTGCAGGGGTCAGGGGTAGGTAACCCACAGAGTATAGTGCTCAGGAGTGTGTAATCCACAGAGTGATGTGGTCAGGAGTGCCTATTGCAGGAAATTTTATCGCACAGACTACAAGAACTAGGAGTGTGTAATGTATAGAGTGCAAGGATCAGAAGTACAGAATGCAAGGGTCAGGGGTGCACAATGCACAGCCCCTCCCCCATGCTTTTTACTGCCCTTTATTTTTTTTGGGCTCTTTTGTATACATTGGGGTCATATATTTTCACACATGTTATTGCCTTTATATATTTACTGTACATATGTATTTATATTTCCATTTTTTTCCATTTGTTGTTTGATTTCTTAAAACTTTTTTGTTTCTTGTCCTAATATCATGTCCATAAGCTTTCTCACTGTTATGCCTGGTTACCAATTAGGTAATTTGTATTTTTAATTAGCACAATTGTCTGATTGCTTGTTGGGTAGGTGGAGTTTTTTGCACTATACATACTCTGTATCTCACTTCATTATTGTGCTGTGATCAAGGTGGTTTGCTGAAACATGTTAGTCTTCCTGTATACTCTTTTCATGTAAAAAATACATTTTCTATAGGGATTTGGAGTCACAAGGGTCACAATGCACAATGCAGGTCTGATCGGCTGCATGGGGGGTCAGAGGAGAGATTTGAGGTCTAATAGACCCCAAATCTCTCCATAAAGAGGACCTGTCATGGTCCCTGCTGTCACAAGGGATGTTGTTCATCCCTTGTGATAGCAACAAAGTTTGTACAATTTTTTTTTATAAAAAGTGTCAAAATTATTTTTTGTATAAAATAAATAAATAAAAATTTAAAGCATCTCCCGTCCCACCATGCATAAACGCAAATGCTAACGCATACATTACTCCTGCACGCATATGTAAACAGTGATCGCACCACACATGAGGTATTTTTGCGAACGTCAGAGTGAAAGCAATAATTCTAGAACCAGACCTCCTGTGCCACTCTAAACTGGTAACCTGTAAATGCATTTAAAGCATCGCCTATGGAGAATTTTAAGCACTGTAGTTTGCCGCCATTCCACGGGCAGACGCAATTTTAAAGCGTGACATGTTAGGTATCTATTTACTCGGTGTAACATCATCTTTCACATTTTACAAAAAAAATTGGGCTAACTTTACTGTTTACAGTGTCCTATAGTTCACACAATTCATCAGGACTCACAATCAACTTTATCATTAGCAGCCTGACAAAGTACATTTTTATGAAATGCGTTGCGCAGACATCATCACCCATAGAGGGGGTGGACGCAGGCACATGTGGAAGATCAGAGTTATAGTAGTAGTGAACTCCTCTCATTACAATAAGCTGTTCTTATTTTAGTGCACAATATTGATATCCTTCCTCCTTCCCGAGGAGGAAGGATATCAATATCGTGTTTAACAATCAGGAGTTTTTTGACTAGTTTATTCATTTTAGTGTTCATGACTTTTTGGTGAGTCTGTTTTTGTTGGGATTTTTTTGTGGTTAAGTAGCACACACTTTCTTCTGGTAAAGGTTACATCCTGCAATGATCACATTGCACTTTTAGGATAATTTCTAGACTGAACTGTAAGACATTGGGGTTGAGTACAAAATCTGGTGCAGCTCTGCAAACAAACCAATTCACTTCGATTTTTTTGTCAAAGCTTAACTGAACAAGCTGAGGTTAGAAGCTGATTGGATACCCTGCACAGCTGCACACAATTTTGCACTTTTCAGTTTTCGTAAATCAACCGCTATACAGGTATCTAATTTGGACAGCCAATTAACCACTTAACGACCGCCCGCCGCAGTTGTACTGCGGCAGGCTGGCCCTCTTGAGCAAACCAAAGTAGCCCTACGTTGGTGGCACGCCTGCTGTTAGGGGGCGAGCGTGTGCCACCGTCGGCAGACTCCCGCCCCCACTCGGCAGCGGAGACTCCGATTCACTGGGCCGATTGCTGCCGGCCACTCGCGATCGCTCCCCGCTGAGAGAGAAGAACTGTCAGCTATTGTAAACACAGCTTACCGTTCTTCTCTCCGGAATGATCACAGAGTGCCTGTGGTCCTTCTATATAGGAACACAGGTCTCTGTGATCATTTCAAAAGCCCATCACCCTCCACAGTTATAAACACTCCCCTATGCTTACATTTAACCCCTTGATCCCCCACTGTGTTAACCCCTTCCCTACCAGTCTCATTATTACAGTAACAAAGCATATTTTTAGCATTGATTACTGTAGTAATGTCACTGGTCCCCCCAAAAGTGTCAAAAATGTCAGTTAGGGATACTGCAATGTCGCAGTCCTGCTAAAAATCGCAGATCGCCGGCATTACTAGTAAAATAAAAAACAATAAAAATTACATAAATCTTTCCCATAGTTAGTAGGCGCGATAACGTTTGTGCAAACTTTTGCGCTTCTTGCGATTTTTTTTTACCAAAACTATGTAGCAGAAAACAAATTTGCCTAAAATGTTAAAAAAAAATTGATTTTTACATTTTTTTTTGGGGGGGGGATGGTATATAGCAAAATGTGAAAAGAATTTCACAGTTTCGGGATTTTCGCTCTGTTTTTGTTTATAGCGCAAAAAATAAAAATCGCAGAGGTGATCAAATACCACCAAAAGAAACCTCTATTTGTGGAGAAAAAAAGGACATTAATTTTATTTAGGTACAGCATCGCACGACCGCACAATTGTCAGTTAAAATAATGCAGTGCCAAATCACAAAAAATGGCCTGGTCATTAAGGGGGCAAATCCTTCCAGTCCAGAAGTGGTTAAAACAGTAGATATTTGCAGTATATGTCTAGAATCTATAGTGTTTATATCAATTGTGATATTCATATAGCAGCTAAGGGGTAATGTGCTTATATATATTGTTAAAATAGAAATAAAGCTTCATTATAATTAGTTTTTTTTTTTTTTTTTAGGAAATAGCAATTAAAACTAGACATTTGTTTTAAAAATAAAAATGTTCCCCTCAGTGCCAACATCATATTATTTAAAGTGGATCTAAAGGCAGGAGGTTTCTTACCTAACGCATGCCTTGTATGCTTTCAAGTAAAAAACCTTCTGTTTGCAACCTCCCTTATATTTACATGAGCTCCCTCCACTCTCTCTCCCATTACTGGCCATGGTGGCAGCAGCGGGAGCCATTGGCTCTTGCTGCTATCAGTCACAGCCTGTAAGGAGAGAGTGTGGTTCATGAGGCCCCTTTTTAAAAAGTATACACATGCCTTACTGTTATATAAGAAGAGAAACCCAATAAAATAAGAGCAAAAATTAGAGTAAAAGAGAAACCCAACAAAAAGTATTTTTTTTCCCCACAGTAATAAGCTCACAACGGTTATTTAAGCATGGCATTTTACTGGCTAAGAATGTGTGCTCATCATTACACTTAAACCAACTACACTGTTCTCAATAGTTTATTCCTATCCTAAAACACAGTTTTAAGCCAGATTTATAATAACGTAAATATAAATATAACTACGGAATATATGTTTTTTTTTTCTCAATATGCTTTTTGTATGCTTTTACCAAAGCATAAAAATGATGAAGAAATACGATTCATAAAGAAAAATTACGTAAATCGTGTCATGAAAATAAATCTGAGCTCATCATTTCCACAGAAAAAGCTGAGTGCTTTGAAATGATATAAGGACATTTTGGACAGATGTAGACTAATAAGGGCAGAAACTGCAGGTTCATCGCAAAATCCTTGTTATTAATCATCATGCTGAAATTCTGAGCCGAATAAGATAGACAAGCTTGAGTCAGCCATCTCTAGTAATTGTCACACATAGCCACAGGACTGACCTTTTTATTCAGTGATGTTGGCAGGACTTAACTTTATGTATTACAGAATTACCTGACATGTCATCCTAGTGCAGGTTTAAACAGCTTTTACAAGTGGTACAAAGTGCTGACAAAGCAATAACGGTTCATGGAAGTTAGCTAATGGGTCTTTTAAATCAACTCAAGCAACACTTGTAGCATCTTTCCAATTCTATTACCTTAATACTTTTGCAAGATCACGAAGTGTAAATATGTAGTGACAGCGCCGAGACGTCTCCAAAAAAACAGTCCGCAGTCTCTTGTGTAGTTCAATTGAAACTTTAGTGATTGCTGCAATTAATCCTTGTAGTTGCTCAGCAGCCATATAGCCTGAACTGTTATCCTAAAAACATAAATGATTCATTAGTAAAAGGACTGACCCGATTCAGTTGTTACTTAGATGAACAGGTACATGCTATTACCCCCTGGATCAAGACATTTACATGAAGGTGTGCTGCTGCTCCTAACCATGGTGACACATATAGGGGGATATTTACTAAAACTGGAGCACTCAGAATCTGGTGCAGCCATGCATAGGAATCAATCAGCTACTAACTTGCCAAGAAAACCTAAAGGCTGATTGGTTTCTATGTAGAGTTGCACCAGATTTTGAACTCTCCAGTTTTAGTAAATCTCCCCCATAGCATACTACCTTTAACAATAGTTAAATTGCCTTTATTACCAATACATTCAAAAGAGAAATAACCAGCTTCTGGCCAGCACTTAACCACTTAAGCCCCAGGCCTATTTTTGACACTTTTTGTTTACAAGTTTAAATCAGTATTTTTTGCTAGAAAACTACTTAGAACCCCCAAATATTATATATATTTTTTAGCAAAGACTCTGGAGAATAAAATGGCGGTCATTGCAATATTTTTTGTCACGCGGTAGTTGCGCAGTGGTCTTTCAAATGTCATTTTTTTTTGGAAAAATTACGAAAAATCACATTTCACTGCATTTAAAAAAACTAAACAGTAAGTTTAGCCCATTTTTGTGTATATTGTGAAAGATGATATCACGCCGAGTAAATACATACCTAACATGTTACGGTTTAAAATTGCACACACCCATGGAATGGCGACAAACTACAGTCAATAAACATCTCCATAGGCGACGCTTTAAAAATATTTAACCTTACCAGTTTAGAGATAGAGTGCAGCTCTTTTTTTAAAATTATTGCTCATGCTCTGGCGATCGCGGCGATACCTCACACGTGTGGTTTGAACAGTGATTTAATTGGCGGCGCAACTTCCATACACTTTTTTTTTGTGGCTAAAAGCGGCGGGAGGGGGGGACACTCCGGGGTAACGATTGAGCAGCTCCCGAGCTGCTTTGGTCATTACCGCTGGAAATCTGACCACCGGCTCTAAACAACGGTACCAGGATGATGCCTCTAGCTAGAGGCATCATCCTGGTACAACCACTTAAAGTGAGCCGACGTAGGGCTACGTCAGTTTGCGTTAAGTGGTTAAAGTGTTGCTAAACCTACAACAGTAAAAGCAGTGTGTATATGCAGTAAAGCATGCTTGTTATACTGGCTGTGGTACTTAAGGGGTTAATCCTCTGAAATGTGTAAAAAGGCATGTTGTTCCTGTCTTCTCTGATCCTCCCCTTCTTCCACCGTCCCCAATCCTTCTCCTGATAAGACAGCGCCTTTGAAGTCACTCTGCACATGCTCAGTTTGGTTTGTATTGCTAGAGAGTTTTTATTTTTTCTTAGGAGGGTGCATGTGATCAGCACAGGGCCAATTAGCATTGTCCAGACAGAGGGTAAGGGGTCCTGCAGCCTCAGGATAGTCAGAGCAGAATAAAAGCTCATCCTCAAAGCTTTAACCAACATTGATAGATGTAAAAAAATCTACTATATACTGCTGATGAGATAAGGTATTTAGCAGTTTATATTTACTAAAATAATTGCATTTCCATGTTTTGTGTACTGTGGGAGACCAGAATGCAGTGTCCTAGGTTTAGTAACACTTTAAGTTACAATAAAGTAGAGAAAATATGCTGTTCCCTATTGCTTATGTACCCCCAGTAAGGTGTCTGAAACGGTTTATAAAAGGAAATACAGTAACGGGAAAAGATAAAGAAAGAGGATGTGGTCAGGATTTGAATTCTTGTCATGCATTCATTTATCAGAGTTAAAGTATTTTCAATGATAATAGCCCCAGCAATCTATAATTATTTTTATTCAAATATTGCTAGTAAAATTATGACAAAAACATTTTGAGGTTAGATTGAGATTAGGGTTAGGTGAAAGGTTTAGATATAGAGATTCGGCTCAGGTTACCTGCCCACCTTGTGAATAACATGTCCCTGGTAGGGATGATCGAACTTTTGAAAAGTTCGGTTCGACCAGAACACCCGAACTTTCCGAAAGTTCGGCCCGGATTTCAGAACCCTATTGAAATCAATGGGACCCGAACTTCGGTAATCAAAAAACACAATTTTGAAGCCCTAAAACCAAATAAATGCCGCTAAAAAGTGCCTACGGTTCTGGGTCATGCCCCAGGGACTATTAATCACTCACAATAAAAGTTCTTAAAAATTGTCGTTTTTGATAGAGAGCCAATTATTGAAAAAATTATTGAAAAAAAAATGAGATTTCTTTGGATTTAGTGTCTGGTG